>NW_004567125.1:27081538-27160630 GCF_000260355.1 Condylura cristata | reverse complement strand
GAACTCATGCGAAAGTGGCTTCAGTTTCTCAGTGCAGTGCTTTAACCCGCTGCGCCACCAGGGAGGGCCCTGAAATTAATTTCATTTTAAGAATGAAAAAAAGATTTTTCATTTAAGAAAAGAAAGATTTTTTTCTCATGGTAGTCTAATATGAGTTATCTTTAGTTTTCCAAACTTTCAAATTATTAATAGAGGAAACTTTTCTCATAATAAATACCCTAGCTTGGAAATAGTCTTGGAACAAAAAAAAAAAAAATACACTATGGAATAAATTTTTGGTTATTATACTTTTTTGAGAGGAAATTACTTGAAAATAATTAAATGAGCAAAGTACTTTGCTGATGAAAAGTTTGGCTTTTGAAATGCAATTATTTTCATTTTGAGAAAGTACTTTGATTGCATTTGCAGTTTATTTTTATAATATATTTATGTGACATGACCTTTTTTTCCCTAAAACATCAATCATTTAGACAGTTTCTACCATCAAAGAACAACCCAACACAATTATACTATGGAGACACACACATGTACATGCATACATCTGTATTATGACAGTCGGAGATTTACTCAACAAAGTTGTTGACAGGCAAGCATAGAGGGAGGTTCCCTTTCTCCATAAGTAGTTATTAGTAGGAAAATAACACGTGCCCCAAAGAAGTTGCCTTCATGTCTACCTACTACCAAGACAATTGGTTCACTTATTTAACTATTCTTGAACATGTGTTGAACATCATCATGTTCAGGATGCTCTTCTAGGCATCAGAGGAGAAAAAAGAAAAGGATGTGTAAACGATATGTATTGTTAACCAGCTTATGGTCACATTTATTTCTAATGGAGACAAAATTCATATGCAGTAAAATGCATAAAGATTAAGTGTGCAATTGGGTGGGTTTTTAAAAATGTAACCACCACCCCCAATCAAGATTTAAGACATTCCCATTACCCCTAGAATTTCCTTCATACCCTCCTTCCTAAATAGGCCATCATGTTTTGATTTCTATCTTCCTGGATTACTTTGTCTGCTCCTGAAGTCACATAGATGGACTCACACAATAAGTATTTTTTTCATCTGAATCTTTTCCCATGTGATGTTTTTGAGATTCATCCATATTGTTGTTTGAGTAGGTCATTCCATTGTATTACTTCGTAAAAATATACACTTAAAAATGTTTTATAATCCTATTAATGGGCATTTGCTTCCACTTTGGGGGCTATTAGGAATAAATCTGCTACTAATTTTGCTGATCAAGTTTTTGCATCTATAGATCTTTATTCTCTTGGATAAATACCCAAAAGTAGGATTGCTAGGACACTAGGTAGGTATATAATTTTTTAAGAAATTTTCTGAAGTTTCTTAGTGAACTAAAGAATCTAAATCACTTTATATTACCACTCATAATGCATGCAAGTTCCACTTATTTCATATGCTCAGTAATAAATTGATATTGTTAATCATTGTTTCAGGCATTTCAAATATGAGAAGTAGATTTCAATGTATTTTTAATTACTATTTCTCTGATGACTAATGATGTTGAATAACTTTTCATGAGCTATTGGTCATTTGTATATCTGCTTTTATGATGTCAATCTTCAAATCTTTTGCCTAACTTATAATGTTTGTTTTTGATGTGTAAGAATACTTTGTATACATTACTTATTAGATATAAGTGTTAGGGATATTTTCTCTCAGCTTATAGCTAGGATTTTTTTTATTAGATTTTACATTTTACAGTAGTTTGGGTTAGAAGCAAAATTGAGCAGAAAGTGCAGAGTATATCTATCTCTGGACCCTATATATACACAGCCCACACCCCTTCACATCCTGTACCGGAGTGAAGCATTTTTCTGTCCTCAATGAGCAACATTGACACAGCGTTATCACCATTAGAATTAACATTTGATGCTCTATGGTTTTCAACAAATGTATGATGATAGGTGTCCAACATTATAGTATCATATAGAAAAATGTTCTACACATTCATTGCTTCCTCCCTCCAACCCCTGCCAACCATTGATCTTTTGGCTGTCTCTATCACTTGGCCTTTTCCAGCAAGCCATGTAGTTGGGATCATACAGTAGATAATCTTTTCACATTGACTTCTTCCTCTTAGTGATAGCCATTCAAGGTTCTTCTATGCCTTGTTATGATTTGATAAGTCACTTCTTTTCAACACTGAATATTATTCTTTTTTCTAGATGTTTATCCATTTAACTACTGAAGGATTCCTGGTTGCTTTCAAGTTTTGACATTTATCAATAAAGTTGCTGTAAGCATTGCACGCAAGTTTTTGAGTGGACATAACTTTTCAATGCACTTAGGTAAATACCAAGGACTGCAATGATTAGATCAAAAGATAAGAGTATATATATATATATATATATATATATATATATATATATATATATATATATTTTATAATTTTAAAAGATTTATTTTATATATTTATACAAAAAACTGGGGTGTACGCCCAAAGTGTGTGGGGAATGAGAAGGCTCACCAGAGACAGAGTGGGGAGAAGAAACAGGCAGATCTACTGAAATACTCTGCTGAGGGGAGCAGCAGGACAGGATAGATCTGCTGTGCCAGGTGGGTCAACTCCCTGGCAGTGCATTGAATTTGAATTTGAATTCATGCTGTAGTGGATAGCTTCATAATGCTATGTCTTTAATTACCAAATTGTCTTCCAATGTGATTTTATCACTTTGTATACCCATCAGCATTGAATGTGAGTTATTGTCACTTCACATTCTTGTCAGTGTTTGGTCATTATAATAGGCTTGTAGTAGTATCATTGTTTTAATTCTAATTGCCTAGTGACAAATGATAATGGTGATCTATTCATGTTTATTTTCCAGCTGCGTATCTTCTTAAGTGAGGTTTCTGTTCAGATAGTTTTACTTAACTCAATTGTTTTAATTAAAGAAATTGATATATGTTCACATAATAAATAGACTAACACAATCAAGCTAATTAACACAACCATAACCTCACATAGTTATATTTTTATGTTTGATGAAAATGCTTGAGATCAACTCTCTGAAAAATATGAGTACTTCACAAGTTTGCATGTCAGCCTTAGGCATAGAACATGGGAATCTTCTCTGTAGAGTTCAATTTCAGGACTGTACTGGCAAAGCCAGCATTCAAGGTCCATTTTCCCCCCATTTGTTACAATCTATTGGTTTAAAAGACTTCTCTAATCCATTAAATTGACTTAGTACTTTTGTAAGTATTCAATTGGCTGTATAGGTGTGGGCCTGTTTTATTTTTTATTACATTCTTCCATTAATCTATCTGTTCATTCTTATGCCATAATAACATTGGTCTTTGATATCTAAATGAAATAATTTTTTTTAACCCAGGGTACTCCCTATGGAGTACTCTGGTATTTAACTCCATCAAGATTGTTGGAATTAACACCATTCTCAGGGCCAGTTTGTTTTCAGGTAACTTGTTCAGAGAGAAGCAAAGAATGTGAACAATTCATCATTTGGCACCTTTTGTTGCTGTTCTGATTGTAGCATGTTCTGAAAACATGAATCTGACATCATGACTGCTGGAAGGACCAAGGTTCCCCCCTGTTGTTGGTGGTGTTAGTGTTACAGGGCAGGGAGAGAGGAGCATCCATGAACCCCAAACCTGCCTTTTCTAAATAGGTTCTGCCATCTGCCACATCAGGACAAAACATAAGACTTTAATGAAAAGGAACTTTCATACAATTAATGTGCAATACAGTAAAGACAAAGAATATAGGTTCTAAATCAAACACCCAATGTTACTCATCCTCATGTGGGTAAAAGTCTACCCAAAAAGGATTGGCCCAAAGCAAGGTCTAAAGCACCTTCCAGCAGGGACCCATGAAAAAGGATCAGAAATGGCCAGACAAGTCTGGGAAGAAAAAGCAAAATCAAAATCAACATAAATTCTGCCATAGTCAACCTCCATGGGTCTCTCACCTACATCTGTGTCAACCAGCCCAGGACCAAGAACAAGCAATCACAGTTTCTTCACATGTCTCTCTGCCCCATGTGCCTCTTTCACGTCTCCTTCTGGCTCTCTACCCTGCTTCCTTCTTCCTCAGACTCCTTTCTAGATTCTTTTCTTCCCTGATCAGCTCCGCCCTCCTTCTGGATGGGGCAGGGGACCTGGAACCTCCCCCTTTCCTGGGACCACCCTGTTACAGAAGCACGTGGGACCCCAGGGTACTTGGTTCTGCACACTGTAAAGGGATTCTACCACCTGCTGCATAAAAACAAAGGCAAAGCAGACTCTTGATGGGAGAGATCTTTAATAGAAATTGTATGCTCAGAAAGGATAGAGAAGAAAGTTTCTAATCAGAATTTCTCAAAAACATCCCAAATTACCCAACTCCTCATAGACAAATGCCCAGCCAAACAGGCCCAAAGAGCAGGCCAAAAGCTTGCAACAAGTATAACGTTCAGGGAACGTTAGAAATGGGGCAAGGCAGGTTCTAGAGAGATGGGACAAAGAAGAGAGAGTCAGAATTCAATATGTACCAAATAATCTATCATGATATCAAGACACCAGCTGCCATTGTGCTTGCCAAGGACCAAAAGAACAGCCACCCCACATGTCTCCCCCAAATGTCTCTACATGTGTCTCATCCAAGTGTCTTCTTCCTAGCAGTACCAGAGTGCAAGTTGGGACATAGAGGCCAGAAGAGTCTCCTCTTTAGCCCACCTCCCTTGTGTTAGGTAGCTTCACTTGGTCACTCAGCTCCACCCCCAGTTCCCAGTAGCTATTCCCAGGCGACGGTATGTGTAAGTGGGGATGGGGAACACAGTCCCTCCCCTAAAATGGCAGTCGGAGTTTTTCAAAGTGTAAGGAGGCAAGAGAAGGTGTCTGCTTTACATTTATGATCTCTTCTGATCTTCCTATGCCACTGCTGGGTCCTCTTCTTTTGCATGAACAAAGCATGCACCCAGGGATAAGGCAATGGGTGCCTTGAGCATCTCTTCAAAGCCCCAGATGAGCCCAGGTTCTCTTGTTTCCCTGCTAAGGCTGAATGTCCTTACCTCCAGCTGAATTCAAAGAGGACTATTTATGTAAGGCTTTCTAAGATATTTTAATCATCTTGAGAAGGGAAAGATGTTGGTGTTTGGATCCATTTTCTTCTCTCGGCTTTGAGGAGTCATGTTGGAAAATTTGACACTTATTCTCTGAACACAAAATAGGTTTCCACAACATATTATTATGTTAAGGATAGTGAACTGGTGGCCATAAGCCACATTTGGTCTGTGTCCGTGTTCGGTTCGACTGCCAATATTTTCTGAATTTGAGCCAACCTTTAAAACTTGAGAGTTTTTTGTTTAAGAATATAGCTTCCAGGGACTTCCCTGGTGGCGCAGAGGGTCAAAGCACAGCACAAAGAAGCTTAAGCCACTTCCGCATGAGTTCGATTCCCGCCTGCCCTGGAGGTGACCACATGGCGGACAGACCTCTCCTGACCCGCCCGCTGCACCCCTCAGCAGTGTACTTCGATGATCTGCCTGTTCTGCTCCCCACTCTGTCTCTGGTGAAGCCTCTCACCCTCCGCATCTCTGGCCTGTACCCCAGTTCTGTACGAATAAATAAATAAATCTTAAAAAAAAAAAAAAAGAATATAGTTTCCAAACAGCTATAAGCCAGAGACATCCTGCACGGGGAGAAAGGGGAGAGGATCAAAACAGGGGTGGGAGGAGCACAAGGGATGATGGCAATGGGACAATGGTCATGGGACACGGGTGAATTGGCGGTGGAAATTCCATGGGGGTTACAGCCGAGATGAAAAAAGCATACATTGTACAAAAATGAAGAATGATGTAACAAAATATATAAAATTTAAAATAAAAAGAATATAGCTTTGTAGCTTCCCCAAGATTTGGTGAAACTGGATCTGCATGATACATGGCTATTGTTAATTGGACTTGAGCAGGGTTTAACTCATTTGCAACCAGTTGCCTATATCTAGTTTTCTTCACTTACCAACATGGCCCCCAATAACATTTGCGCTTGTGTCACTGCTGACAGGAGCAGGTTGACTGATCTCTGCAGAAAGATCTCCACCACAGAGGCTTTTCACATCCACCAGTAGGCTTAGAAGTGTCTGATAACTACCTACTGTCTGTTTTTGTTACCACAAAAATCTGAGTTCTAATTTACCCTGCTATGTTTATTCACAAATACTGACATAGCACCTACTCTGCCATCCGAACACAAGCACAAGTGCCTGCTCTTGTGGTATTTATGGTGGGAAAGCTGAACAATTGACAACAAATATGTTAAATATAGATATTATTGCAAAATGTGGCACATTGTATGGTGAAAACTTACCAAATTAATCATGTTTTTTTCTATACTTTATAACCACCTAGAATGGATCACAGGCAGAGTCCAGTATTAGGGGGTTGAAAATGAGAGGGAACAATCAAAGGAGCCTAAGAAGAAACAAGTCCATAAGTAATAAATAAAGAAGAAGATTGGGGTGTCTTGGAGAAAGTGTGTTGAAAGAGATTAATCAATGCTGCCAAATGTTGCTGCAAGCCCAGCAGATAAAGCACAGACTGAGAAATTGAACCAGGTGGAGGCTGTTGATATTGACAACAGCAATTTTGGGTGATTTGGTGGAGCAAAAGCCTGTGAAGTGGGTTTAAGAAAGAATAAGGGAAGTAGGAGCTTCATCACTTAGACCATAGAAAGTAAGCCTGTGTATGCTTCCAGGCAAAAAGGGGAGATTGAAACAACACTGATTTAGTTTTGTCATCAGGAGTGCTGTTATGATGGGACAACTATGAGCAAATATGTGTGCTATTGGAAATAAATCAGTAGAGAGGAAAACCTGATGCTGAGAAAGACAAGGGGACATTACTAGATTGACTTATTAGGTAGATAACGAGCTCCAGTGTGTGCATGAAAAGAGCATCTTTGGAAGGGGAAGTCGTTAACTCCTCTGCAGAAAGAGAAGGCCAGATCACATAGAGTTGAAGAGCAAATGTTAGAGGTAGCTAAGGATGGCAGCTATATAAGTGTCTGTGTAAATGTTCCTCATTTCTTTTTCTTTTTTTAAAGATTTATTTATTTTAAAATTTAATTTAATTTAATTTTTTTAAAAAAGATATTTATTTAGGCATACAGAACTGGGGTACAGGCCAGAGGTGCAGGGCTGGTGAGAGGCATCACCAGAAACAGAGGAGGGAACAGAGCAGGCAGATGGACGAAGTACACTGCTGAGGGGAGCAGCAGGCAGGTCAGGAGAGGTCTGCCGTGCCATGTGGGTCACCTCCTGGGCAGGGATTGAACTCATACTGAAGTGGCTTTAGTTTCTTAGTGCTGTACTTTAACCTGCTGAGTCACCAGGGAAGGCTCTAAAGATTTATTTTTATTTATGCACACAAGAACTGAGATACAGGCCAGAGGTGTGGGAGGTGAGAGGATTCACCAGAGACAGAGTGGGGAGCAAAACAGCCAGATCCATTGAAACACACTTCTGAGGGGAGCAGTGGGAGTGTCAAGAGAAGTGTGCTGTGCCATGTGGGTCACCTTCCTGGCAGGGAATCTAATTGGTGCTGTAGTAGCTGCTGACAGATTTATAGTACTGTGCTTTAATCTGCTGCACCACAAGGAAGGGCCTGTAAATATTCCTCATTTCTATAACTGTAAGCTATGATTCTGAAATCTTAATGAAGAGCCTAAGGGACCAGGGTTCTATTTGGCTAGGGTGTTCTGAGTGGGTATAGAAAGTGTTGTGGGCAGAGCCACATTTCTGTAGATGAATGAGTATTGAATAATAATGGATTCAACCTATTGTCCATCTGCAAGCTGACGCTTATGCTTGTAGAGATGTGTATATTCTTGCCCAAGCAGTTAGATCAGTAAGTAGATGCTGAAAACAAGAATGAAGGTGGTTGGTAACAAAGCAAATCAGCTTGTACCCCTCTGGGTTATTCTAGGCCGTCAAATACTCAAACAAATATCAGATAAATTGATGAGAAAAAAGCTAAAAAGAAATTGAATAATAAAATGTATATCTCTATATACATGGAAGAAATTTACTAAAACTGAGAAGCTCACTCACAGGGATTCAGGTGCCATCTTAAAAAGTTCTGCTAAGGGTCCTCCCTGGTGGCGCAGCGGGTTAAAGCACAGCACTAAGAAGCTAAAGCCACTTCCGCATGAGTTCGATTCCCACCTGCCCCGGAGATGATCACATGGCGTGGCAGACCTCTCCTGACCCGCCCGCTGCTCCCCTCAGCAGTGTACTTCGACGATCTGCCTGTTCGGCTCCCCACTCTGTCTCTGGTGAAGCCTCTCACTGCCCCTGCACCTCTGGCCTCTGGCCTGTACCCCGGTTCTGTATGCACAAATAAATAAATCTTTTTAAAAAAAAGTTCTGCTAAGGTAGAAAAACTTTGAGAGGGGAAGGTGGTGGCATGCAGGTCAGTTAGGAGTTTACCAGGTAAGGGAAATAAACAAATCTGCAAGTGTTTGAGAAATAGCCAGCCTTACATTATATAGGTAGTTGTCCCTTCCTTGAAGTCAACTATTAGCCTAGGTGCTTCAAAATGCTTTTGCATTTTGGAGAATGCTAGAATGAGTAAGAGAAGGTCAAAGTGGATATTTGTAAGAAGGAAAAAAAAATACTTTAGATTAGTTGAACATGAGTTTGAGCCCAAAAATCTACATAAATTTGTAACCATGGATAGAAAACACAGATCTGAACACAGAAAGGAAATTGGAACTAAGGTTTAAAATTGTTGAAGATTCCAGTAGAGAAAAGATAAAGAGAACTGGAAGGTTCTGCTCTGAACCTTGGGGGTTGGTCACCTTTAATGCAGTATTGGGAAGAAGAAAGAGTAAAAGGAGCAGAGAACAAAAGAGGTAGTGAAGGCGGTTGAAAGCAAATCCAAGAGACTGTATCCTCATGAAAGCAAGGGAAGCAGTTTCTGAAAAACAGGATAGTGAATATTGGTTAAATTCGTCTAAGTTCAAGGGATTTGCCAATAAAAGGGAGGTCAAATGGAGATAAGACAGTAACAGAATCCAATTAGGTAGAAGAGAGATTCATATCAAGTCACAATGGGTCATACTCTAAGGCTGTAAAATAGGTTACTTGTTTTAAATAAAAGTCTGAGGTCATCTCCTCTCTCTACTGGGATCTTCAGCAACTTCAGTTCTCAGCTTTGGATAAAGACTCTACTCTGTGTCTCTAATTTCCTTGCTGAGCTCAGAACCAGGTTTCTACTCATTAACTAGAAACTGGGTTATAAGAAACTGGGTAGGCAAAAGAATGTCTGTCCTCTAAGAAAGGACTCAGAAAGTGGCTCCAGTTTCTGAATCAGATAAGATCCAAATCTATAGTGCAGTGAAATATTTGCAAAACATGCAAAACATGCAAAAAAAAAAAAAAAGAAAAGAAAAGAAAAGAAGAAACCTGATCAGAACATACATATAATGGATTCTTCAGTACTATGATATGACAGGGAGGGGTTTGCCAGGTAAGTATAGAAGTTTTTCCAAAAGGACTTTGAAAAGGCAGAAGAGGCAGTAGTCTGTTTGCAAGGGGAGACCTCAGTCCATTGAGAAAACATACAGACCATGTCTAAAACAAATACATTGCCATGATATGGAAGCAACTGGATGAAATCCAATTATGAGATCTTAAGCACTTCAAAATGTCAAGGACCCATATGAACAGGCTTCCCTGGATTTATTTGGAGTTGTTGGGACAAATAAAGTAGGCAATTTTTGCAGTTTCAAATATTAACATTACCAACATACCCAACTATAAAAGCTACCATTTTATTACTGGTTCAATGTTTAATGCTGGTGGTGAGTAGTAGAAATTTTAGGGTTGCTTGTAGGACTGGGCTATTATTTGGTCCAAAACATAGCTTTCCCTTTTTGTCATACCAACAGTCATTGAATTTCCAATCCTGTTTTCTTTTTCTGGGCCCAATTGTTGGGTCTCTGTAACCTGGAGAAATAATCCTTTGGAGCACAACAAAGGATTTTCAGCTATTGTCTCCTGGGTGAGCAATATTTCTCATGAAAATATCAACAAGGTGATTTTCTTTGGTATCAGAGAGTTGATTTTAGAATGCTTTGGGGTCTTAATACTAACTAAGACAGTCAGTAAAAGTATAGCAGCCAACAATTATCCTGAACATAAGGTTCATTTAAAAAAATGGAAGGATGGCACATTGCTTCCCACAAGATTCCAAAATCATGAGCTACTCCAAAAACATATCTACTGTCAGTATAAATGTTGGCAGTATTGTCTTTGGCAAGAGTCCAAGGTAAGCACGTGTAATGCAGTGTGGTGGACTGTAGTCATCAAAGGCAAAAGTGCCATTTCAACTACACCACTGTTGATGTTGGTATCCAGCATAGTATACACCTTTTTTCTCTTTTTTAAAAAAGATTTATTTACTTATGTATACAGAACTGGGGTACAGGCTAGAGGCACAGTGACGGTGAGAGGATTCACCAGAGACAGAATGAGGAGCAGAACAGACAGACTGATGAAATACACTGGCAGGAGTGGGGCTGGGAATGGAGCTGAAGCGGCTGCACTAACTTCATAGTGCTGTGCTTTAATCCGTTGTGCCACCAAGGAGGACCCTATTTTTGCTTTTTAAAATATGAGCTATCTGTGGCCCATGAGATGTCAGTATTACCCAGGTGTGTTTCTTGCAGGTTATCCAAAGGAGTCAGAGGTGACTGTCATTATCAGGCAGTAGAGAGGAACTTTGACCATAGCAGCAGTGGAGAAGTAGCTGATTTAGGTTGCTAAGAGAGCTTCTACTGCACGAGATACAAAACCCGGTTAAACAGGTCCCACGATGATTTTCTTAGTGACCTGAACTAAAAGGGCAGGGACGGGCCTTTCCTGATGGCACAGCGGGTTAAAGCACAGCACTAAGGAGCTAGAGCCACTTCCACATGAGTTCGATCCCTGGCCCAGAGGTGACCACATGGCGTGGCAGACCTCTCCTGATCCGCCCACTGCTCCCTCAGCAGTATACTTTGTTGATCTACCTGTTCTGCTCTCCGATCTGTCTCTGGTGGGTCCTTTCACTGCACCTCTGGCCTGTACCAAGTTCTGTATGCACAAATAAATAAATCTTAAAAAAAAAAAAAAAGGGCAGGGACCGCAATGACTCTAAAGTAAGGTATCCTTTTGCCACAGGATCTGGTTACTGACTATTATATCTTGTGGGTCAATGGTAGCCCCCAAGCATTCTCTTCTTTTTCACATGCAAAAAAAGGAAAAGGGAATTTGATAATGTCCAAAGGTAAATGGGTTGATTTAACCCTCCTTTAAGGCCTTTAGCTTTGTTATCCTGTATTATAGGTTTTATGTCTTATGAGGCTTCTTAAAAGGACCTGAAGAAGGGCGCTCCTTGGTGGTGCAGCAGGTTAAAGCACAGCACTGGAAAACTAAAGCCATTTCAGCATGAGTTCCATCCCCAGCCCCGGAGGCGACTCACATGGCACAGCAGACCTGTCCTGACCTGCCCGCTGCTCCCCTCAGCAGTGTATTCTGTCAGTCAGCCTGTTCTGCTCACCACTCTGTCTCTGGTGCACCTCTGGCCTGTACCCCAGTTCTGTATGCACAATTAAATAAATCTTTTTAAAAAAGGACTTGAAGAAAGTATAATTAGCCCCATAGCTTCAGTGAATTGAGTAGTAAAGGTACTATCATTCTGGAGTCCCACATCTCTGGAATCCTGTCAATTTCCAAGTATCAGTCACCCCAAAGAAATGTCTCCAAGCCCTTTGTATCTCCAAACTCTATATTCTTTGTATCTCTAAACTCTATATTCTTTCTGGGTTGTCTCTAATGTCACTTTCTGTATGCTGCCCCCCACATTCTTGGTTTGAAGCGTTCGGCACATAATGACAAAGCCAAGCCTTGTCTACCTGGTTTCTCTGACATATATGGTGATGCTGGATTAGCTAGTGGAACCGCATTCTGTGATGCTGGAATGGTGTTGGCAGAATTATCCCCAAAGAAAGGAGATATCAGCCATCCTTCCATCTGGTATAAAACTGAATTGTTTCAAAACCAACCCACAATTGATGCCAAGTAAAAGTACTGTGTACACATCAGAATATGACATGATTGAAGAAATAAAGTACATTTAAAGCCCTATAGAAAAAAAAAGCGAGCTCTAAGTTATTAATAAGTGATCCCTTTGACCTTTCCATCCCAAGATTGATAGTAGTTGCTAGAGGAAGCCAAGGATCTTTGTTAACATGACGGTCTCTAAATTCACACTTTCCTCTTCAACAGGACCCACACTGCTGCCCAGGAATCCTTTGGGTTGTCTTGATAATATAACATTAAATTTTTTTCATTTAATATTTAAGCCAGTAGAGCAAAGGCACCAACTTTAAGCTGATGCAGCTGGTGAAAACGGTCCCCAGCTGCACCTACACTGACCCTTTAATTGCCAACCAAAGGTGCTGGGAAGGAAACCAAGGTTTCCTGGGCAAGAGACACAAAACTATGTTACTATTTTATTTTTTAAAGTCTTTCTTTTTTTCAAGATTTATTTATTTATGCATACAAGACTGGGGCATAGGCCAGAAGCACAGGGGGGTAAGAGGATTCACCAGAGACAGAATGGGGAGCAGAATAGGCAGATGTACTGAAATACACTGCTGAGGGAAGCAGCATGCAGATCAGGAGAGGTCTGCTGTGCCATGTGGGTCACCTCCCTGGCTGGGAATCAAACTGGTGCTGCAGTGCTGTAGGGATGGCTTCATAGTGCTGTGCATTAACCCTTGGGACACCAGGGAGGGCCTGAAAAAGTATGTTACTATTTTAAATAATTGATAAATTTGTATGGTTTGAACCAACTGAATATCAGTGTTGCTTTCAGCAATGACTGTCTCTCCTTTTTCTTGCCCCCATTCAATATCCACCTTCTTATTACTCATTAAAAAAAAATTGTTGTGGGGCCTCCCTGGTGGCACAAGGGTATAAGTCTTAGCACTATAAAGGTCTCTGCAGGAACTATAGGACAAAATCTACCCCAGTCAGGGAGGTGACACACATCACATAGTGCAGTAGACCTTTCCTGTCTCTATGCTGCTCCCCTCAGCAGTGTATTTCAGTCAATCTGCCTGTTCTGCTCCCCACTCTGTCTCAGGTGAATTCTCTCACCTCTAGCATCTCTGGCCTGCACCCAGCACTTGTATGCATAAGTCAATAAATCTTTTTTTAAAAAATAAAATTGTTGAGCACTAGGCATCATAAGTAAGCCAAAGAGAAAAGAAAAAATCCATGCATTTTTGGCCTTACATGCTAATTGAAGGCCATAGACACAGAAGCCAACTCTGGCCTGGTTTCTTGGAGCCTTCCAGCTCAGGAGCCTATCCTGACCTCAGTGATGGTCCAATCTGGGCAGGGGCCAGGCTTTTTCCTTTTTCTTAAGGCTCCAGGATATTGGAAATGGACCAGCTTGATTGGAGCTTGACCAGCAACAATCGAACAGCTGGAATTGGAGTTTCCACCCCACTTCGGTTTCTCGATTTCAGTTATGCAAATAACTGGGATGGTAAATAAGCCAGTCTGATTGGCGCTTTCATGGTTGCCAATCAACTAAAAGGGCCAATCGAGCTTGAAAGACAGACAACCTAGATGATATGTAGGGTTCAACTCTAGCTTGAAAAGAGAATAAGCCATGGAAAAGGACTTGAAGAGGAGCTTGAAGAGACATTATAGGCATTCTGGAGACCTTTGTTGAGTTGAACCTTGTCCTCTGGTACCAAATCTTTTTAGACCTGACCGTCTATTCTGCCTTGGACATCATCTGCTGAATGACACCATTGACCCTGTGCTATGTGCTGGTAAAAGAGCTGTTTGCTGTTAACTTTATACTCAGTATCTCTGAGACCTATCACACTGGTCCCTGCCTCTGAACTATCACCAGGTGCTATTGTCTTTGGTGCTGACCAGACTGGTGTCCAGTGCTGCCCAATTCAGCCTTTGTTTTGCTGTTGCTGACTGCTGTGGTTACACTTGCAGAGACCTTCAACTTTTGAACTTTGGCTGTTGCTTCTGGTCCCTGCCTGCATCTAACACTTTCCTCTCTCCCAATTCTCTATCACTGTCCCTTGTGTAAATAAACCTGTGGTTGAACCCTGAGCCTGAGTTGTGTCCAGTAACTGCAGTTGTAGGCACATGAATGAGAACTCACCAACCATGACATTTTGGCTCTCCCAGGCTTTCACAGTTACAAAATCAGTGTAAAAGTAGCGCATAGAAGGCAGTGTCTGGTAAGAATCCACTGTTTGCTTGGACTCCCTCAAAAACCTGTTCTGTGATTGCAGCTTTTTTCTAGAGAATTCTGCCTGCCAGTATTACCTTGAGATTATGTTATAAAATATTCAAAATCATTTCAAAATTAATGCGTGTTATTACTGCCAGGATTAACACCCATATAATCACCTGAGTACCAGTCCCACTCCAGATTTGCTCCATGGAGGGAAGAGCTCTGGTAATAGAGCTTATCCTTTGACCAAGTGACCGCTTCTATAGCTTTCTTTCCACTTTATAAGAGGAATTTTTGTTTGAATGTTGTTAGCAAACTGTAAAACACAGATCCTTCCTGCTTTGATTTCTATTCAAATCATGCATTGGTTGTGTGATTTTAATTTAACTAGTGTCTACTTTTCAGTCCAGATACATGTTTGCCTTGTAATAACAGGTGATATCAGAGTTTCATAAAAATTGACTATTAAATATCTTTTATGGCTGAAGGTATCATGAGCTAGTGATAGTTCTGCTTGTATTTAGGGGAGTTTTGGGTGAAATGCTATATTTCTTCCTTAGGTTATTATAATTAAAGATATTTATATGAAAATAGAATCTCTGTTGCTTAAGTGTTGCTCAGCTCCTGCTGATCAGTTCTCACTCACAGGCACCGTCCTTTGTGATATAATAGTTAGTTGCTGTGGAGATGATTATCCTGTCATGGAGAAAAGAGACTTATGAATTTAAATGAAGAATGAACAGCAGGAGCAAAAGAACTATGCCAAAAGCCAAGCATTTCATCCATTTTAATTTTCTATTGCTTTTTAAATATATGTTATATCATAAAGTTAGATGTGTCAACTTAAATAATACAGTTTCACAGTTAGTGTTGAATAATGACAAAAGGAGAATTTAAAAGAAAAGCAAGATATACTGACAACCAATACAGAGGCAGACAAGAATGGGTTTATGTTAAAGAAAACTCAACATATATGCATATAATATTGGACTATACTGTCATGGTTCAGACAAAAAATTAAGTTATTTGTTGCAACCTGCTTCTGACAAGTTGTTGAGGTAATTTAGGCATCAGTCAGTAAGAAGGAAGTAGAATGTTACGATGGAAAGAGGTGGATCAAACAGAGTTGGATTTAATGTCACTTTTAAGCCATTGATCTTAGACAACTGGACCCACTTTGATCTTCAATTTCATCAACTGTAAAATTGAGATAAATTTGTAAGATTGTTTTCTGAGTTATTTGATTGATATGGACTCATAGTATACCCATTGGTTAAAGATAATGTTCTGATTGGTCATTGCATTCAACCTGAGAGGTAAGGTGTTCATCTCTACAAGTTATTAAATATTCTGAATATCAATTATATTAATCAGGACAGGATAGACTATGCTACAGTAGCAAATTATTTAATATAAAATTTTAACACAAATCAATGTTTATTTTGCTCTGAAATTCTGATGAAAATCCAAAATCATTACATCAGGAGAAGAATGGAGAAAGTACAGTGGCTTTTAACTTTCTCGGACCCCAAGAGAAGGATCCTATTTCTCCGCAGCCCATTGACCAGAAGCATTTACATCGCCCTAGACTCTTGCAAAGGAGGCTGAGCAGAGTTATAGGCAACACTCACTATCTTTGCCACATCATCCTTGTTTGAGAGGACTACATAGTATATATAAAGATTTATATTTGTGCCTAATGTGATCATATCACAAAGATTAATCTAGTTTTATAGCTTGGTTTGAATTACAAATTGACTGAGATTATTTTTCATTTCCACCTCAAACTGGCAAAAAGCAGAAGAAAGGACTCTCCCTGGGGGTGCAATGGGTTAGGACGCAGTACTGCAAGCTAGCCACAGCAGCTTCAGTGCAAGTTTGATTGCTGCCCGGGAGGTGATTCACATGGTGTGGTAGACCTCTCCTGTCTTGCTCGCTGCTCCCCTCAGCAGTGTACTTCATCTATCTGCCTGTGCTTCTCCTTCTCTGTCTCTGGTGAATCCTCTCACCACCCCTGCACCTCTGGCTTGTACCCCAATTTGTATGCATAAATTTAATAAATCTTAAAAAGAAATCAGAGGAAAGGATGCACATGAAATTGACCAAAGTTTACGTTGAATGCAGCCATCTGCCTTGTTCCTTGTGGAAACCTGTCTCAGATTCAGCAACCTCAGCAGCCTGTGTGGGGGAAAGACCTCACTGATAGATTAGAGAAGCCTAGAACAGAGTTTGCAGCTTTTCCACTCTTTTAGGTAAGACTGGATAGTAGTAGAGTTGGGAGACGATGAAAAAGGTCAACATGAAAGAGCCCATTTTATCAGCACAAACATTTCTTGCTGTCAGTTACCAATTCCACAATTTATTACTGCATCTTTAAGAGTGCATTAATAATAATTTCCTGAGTTCATACTTTATGATTATGGAGGATTTATAATGGGTGCTACAAGAATGATGCTAAAAAAAGAAAGCCAAGCCTCCTCTCATAAGGAATTTATAATCTAATTAAGAAGATTACAGCAGGTCAATTAATAAGTGGCAAAACTATACCTATGAAAGAAAGATAATTCAAAAAAATGATAAGATGTTGATTTGGGGTATAAATTAAAAAAAGTGAATGAGTGAAGAGAGTAATTATCAGAAAGTTAGTAGAAGTCTGGCAACATTAATTATCCAGGGAGAGTTTAAGAATATTTCATTTAAAGTTCCAAAGTCAAGAAGTGCAGAGAATTTCAGATCACATTTAACAACAGGTCTGTTCTTGGAGACTGAAAAATTTCAGCTAATTGCTCTGGAAAGGCAACACCAGGAATAGCCTGTATTCTATAGGATGGAATGCACAGAAGGTATACTGTGGGGCTGTCTGGAAATGCCTGGGGAAGAAGAGGGAGACAATACTAAGGTCTGGCCATTACAGGAGATGAGCTATGAGAAGAAAAGTTAAGCATTAATGTAGTTACCCATACAGGTTACAGGGATATTTGAATTATATTAGTTATAATTGCTATCTGTACATAGTCTAAGTTTCAATGTTACATTGTATTTCTCCTCCATTAAAAATCATTTGAATTAATAGAAAATATTTAAATCTCAGATAATATGCTAAGTATGTACATTCTTTCAGTTAATTTTTATAATAGCTACATAAAATACAGTAGTATCACTTCAAAAATAAAGAGGTCAAGAGACATTAAAATCACATGGCGGGCCTCCCTGGTGGAGCAGTGGGTTAAAGCACAGCACTAAGAAGCTAAAGACACTTCAGCATAAGTTTGATCCCTGCCCCGGAGGTGAATCAGAAAACAAGTTGAGTTTACCTCATGTTCTGTCTCTTCCTAGTTGTTCAATTTTGGGGTGAGGGACAGTTATTTAGTCTCCTTCAATTTCATTTCCTAAACTATATTACAGGTATGTCTTTACTTACCTGCAGCCAGGTTGTGGCTTAAAAGAAAATATGGATCTCATGTAGCTAGATGTAATAGTTAATAAGTGTTACATATTTCATTATTCAGCATGCTCTTGGTAGGTGGACTAGTGACCCAGATCTGTAATTATCTGGCTATTCTGGACTCATCATAATTTGACCTTAGAGTAATTTAATTTGCTTAGTTATAACAAGCTGCCCTTCTCACTGAGGGTGCTATTAGGTGTGAAGTAAACAATCTGTACTTTGTTATGTTCAGCCAGCAGTAGTCCAACTTGGCCTTCAGAAGATGAAAAAAAGAAAAAGCAGTAAAAAATTGAAGGGCGCTAGAATAAAAAATAACTCTTGAAAAAATCTTAGAAAATGTATTGTTTCAGGGCCGACATTTATTTGAAGAGAAGAAATAGCACTGGATGTGGGTGAGAATTTTGTGCTTTGAGCAGCCGCAGCATAGTGCTAAAACCTTTCATTTAATGGCCTCATAATCTGTTAAATAGCTAAGTGATTTTTATCTTAATGTATTTTACGAAGCAAAATAAATAGCTATCTAAGTGCTTTTGATGTGTGAAATAATGTACTTTTTAATTGCCACTTGTAAATGTCCTTAATTTAGTGAAATCTCTCCACTCTCTGCTGATGGTTTTCCCTCTCTGATAACACAGAGAATATTTATTTGCTTGTTGGCATGGATAGGAATGCTCTTTTATAAGCATGGAGAAAGAGGATTCAATAATGACATGCAGCTAGATAAATGTGAAGATTTATATGGAGTGTTGCAAGGTGGAAAAATATTATCTTTATAAATGGTCCTGAAATTTATCTTAGAGAGGGAATTGTTTTGCTTTAGGAAATGCTTCAGTTAACTGCTTGGGTGAGAATCTCAGCTGTTCAGTTGGAGGCATGAGAACAAAAGAGACAGGGTATTGTTCCACACCAGGAAAGAAGAGAGTCCAGAGAAGCTAGAAAAGGAGAAGGCGAGGTAGGGGAGAAGACTGCTGAACAATCTAGGACAGAGGTAAAGGATTCTTAAAAGAATCTCTGATATACTATTTAAGGCATTCGTTTTTCTGTGTTAAACACTCCCTTTGTTTCCTAGAATTCTCAGTAAATGACTGTTTATACTCATTTGCAAAAGTTGTGTTTTTTAGGAAAGGCATATTTTGCAACCAGATTGACATGGCATGACACACAAATGACACAGTGGGGCAGTGAGAGCTTCCATAACCTGAATTAATTCAGCAGAAGGAAAAAATCCAACCAATAAGAAAAGAAGCATTTTGCATGGGGTACCTGCTAACAACAGTAAAGTAGATTTTATTCAGTACTACTTCTGCGGTAGGGGAAACAGTTGGTAACCTGAACTTGACTCTGCCTAACAAAGCCGATGGCGGCTTTTAAAACACTGGGGTGTTGGAAAGGAAAAACACGAAAGAGAATGTTGGGGAGGGTTAGTCAACCTGATGAAGCCACCAGGTTGACTGGTGACCAGGATAAGGCTGACTGGTGCTTGTAGAAGTTTACCACCTCACAAAGAAGGGGAGAGGTGAATTGACTCCATTGTTCTTGATAACTATATATATATATATATATTTTTTTTTTTAAAGATTTTATTCGTACAGAATTGGGGTACAGGCCAGAGATGCAGATTATGAGAGGATTCACCAGAGATAGAGTGGGGAGCAGAACAGGCAGATTGACGAAGTACACTGCTGAGGGGAGCAGCGGGTGGGCCAGGAGAGGTCTGCCACGTCGCCATGTGGTCACCTCCAGGGCAGGCGGGAATCGAACTCATGTGGAAGTGGCTTTAGCCTCTCAGTGCTGTGCCCCAACCCGCTGCACCACCAGGGAGGGCCTGTTAACTATATTTTAAGAGATGACATCCGGGTCCTTGAGAAAGACATACTGTGTTGTACAAGATACAACCTAAAGAACCAGAGAAAGGATTTACAACTGCGAGTTTTCTAAAGTAAATATTCTAGGGAAAGGGTAGCCCTAAGCTCATTATCCAGTTTTGACCAGAACACAGAGAAAATTCTTTTGGCCCTATTGCATTTTCTCACGCGGAAGCTTCAGGGAGCTGGGGTAATCATTCTAAGGACCCAGCCATGAGTAACAGGAAACTATGCTAGTGTTGTGGCAAATCTTTTAGTATAGCGGTGAATGAAGAATTGTTTGTACAGCGGTGAATGAAGAATTGTTTGTACAAAAAGTTGCAATTCTTCTAGCACCAAGGATGAGACCTAGTCAAGTAGTGGACTCAAAGGAGCCTGACTAAAGCTTGGTCAAACTTTGTCAGAACCAGGTGGCAATACAAGTATGACTGTTACAGGGCAGGGTGAGGGGAACCCTGGGACCCCCAAACCTGTCTGTTCTAAATGGATGCTGCTGTCCCCCACATCAAAACAAAAACTTACTCTAGTGCATAAGAACTTCATTGGAAAGAAGCTTTAATACATTAATATTCAATTAAAAGAAGAGAAGGGAAAGAATAGATAAAATAATTTTCAAATGAAATACCCAATGTTACCCATTCCCCTGGGGGTAAATGCCCAGCTGAAGAGAGGGGCCTCCCTGGTGGCACAAAGGATTAAGTCTCAGCACTATGAAGCTTTTTGAGGTCACTGCAGCATGAATTCCATCCCCTGCAAGGGAGGTGGCCCACATGGGGTAGACCTCTCCTGTCTTGCCCGCTGTTCCCCTTAGCAGTGTATTAAGTAAATCTGCCTGTTCTGTTCCCCACTCTGTCTCTGGTGAATCCTCTCACTGTCCCCCACCTCTGGTTTCTATGCCAGCTCTGTGTGCATAAATAGGTAAAATTAACCTTAAAAAAGAAAAAGAAAGTCATGATAGTTAGACAAAGAGTTTATTAGACAAAGTGAAGATTTGAATCTGGAAGCAGTCCAACAGGTTTTACTCTGTGAAAACTGTCACAATCACAAGTTTAAATTTAGTTTATATAGGTAGGAATAATATTATAATAATAATAATAACATTAACAATTTAACTATTCTTGACAAGGGGACTTTTGGTACTAAGTTTTTTTTTTTTTTTAAGATTAATTTATTTATGCATCTGTACAGAACTGGGGTATAGACCAGAGGTGCAGGGGCGTCGAGAGGCTTCACCAGAGACAGAGTGTGGAGCAGAACAGGCAGATGGAGGAAGTACACTGCTGAGGGGAGCAGCGGGTGGGTCAGGAGAGGTCTGCCCCGCCATGTGGTCACCTCCGGGGCAGGCAGGAATGGAACTCATGCGGAAGTGGCTTTAGCTTCTCAGTGCTGTGCTTTAACCGGCTGCGCCACCAAGGAGGGCCGGTACTAAGTTTTTTTTTTTTACTTAAAGATATGTTGATGCTATCCGTGTGGAAAGAAAGGCAATGCTGGGATTTAATCTCATGCTTTCTAAAGGTTGCACGGTGGACATGCAAAACCTGGGTACCCATTTAAATGTTCTTTCTAGGCTCCTTGGTCATCAGTGAGGTTTGAAAAGACTGGCCTTACTGGTAGGCAGTAGATTTTGCATAACTGTGTCATAGACTTCACATGTATGCAGATGGCTTTTTTTGCCTATCTGCTACTAATCACCTGTCCTTATTAACTACCAGCAACTCTCCCTTAACACCCTCCTTAGCTCCCAGTTCCCGCAACCTCAGATCTACTTCCTGTCTCATAGATTTGCCTATTCTGCATTTTTCATGTGAATAGAATCATAATTATGTGGTCTTTGGTGACTGGCTTCTCTCACCAGCATGCCACTTTAGTGATTCATTCATGTTTTGCAAGTACCACATTTTATTACCATTCATAAGTTGATGGACATGTGGTTTCTTTCTGTTTCTTGGCTATTATAAATAATGTTGCTATGAACATTCATGTACAAATTTTCATGTAGAAGTGCATCTTCCTTCCTCTGGGATACCTATGAGCAGCATTGCTGGGCCATATGGTAATTATGCCTAACATTTGGAGGAACTGCCAGAGTGTTTTCCAAAATGACAGCACAATTTTACTTTCTCACCAGCAATAACCAGGACTCAAATTTCTCCAAATCCTCACCAACATTTGTTACTGCCTATCTTTTTTGATTCTAGCCTTCTGCTGGGTATATATTATTATTTTTTTTAAGATTTACTTATTTATTTGTACAGAACTGGGGTACAGACCAGAGATGCGGAGGGTGAGAGGATTCACCAGAGACAGAGTGGGGAACAGAACAGGCAGATCGACAAAGTACACTGCTGAGGGGAGCAGCGGGCAGGTCAGGAGAGGTCTGCCACGCCACGTGGATCTCCTCCCGGGCAGGCGGGAATCGAACTCATGCGGAAGTGGCTTTAGATTCTCAGTGCTGTGCTTTAACCCGCTGCGCCACTAGGGAGGGCCGGGTATATATTATTATGTATATCAGTATTAGTAAAATAAAGGAAAGATTATTTCAGGCAAGGCCATCTTCTCATGTGGGGGTGGGAGAGGTAGGGAGTGGAGAGGTGGGAGTATTTATTGTCATTTGCACAGCTCCTTTTCAAGAGATGTCTATTCAAATCTTCATTACCTTTTCAATGACTAAGCAACTTTAGTTATGTCTTCTTTTTCACCTTGGTAGTAATTATTTGTTCTTTCACTTTTCAATTCTTATAGAAAGAAATTTATCAACTATTTTTATTGAAAGATTTATTTTTATTTATTCCTGCATACAAGAACAGGGATGCAGTCCAGAGATGGTTGTGATGGTGGTGAGAGAATTCACCAGAAACAGTGTGAGGAGCAGAACAGGCAAATGTACTGAAATGTGCTGAAGGGAGAAGCGGGCAAGACAGGAGAGGTCTGCTGCGCATGTGGGTCATATCCCTGGTGGGGGATCGAACTCATGCTGCAGTGGCTGCAGATAGCTTCATAGTGCTGTGCTTTATAAACCCATTGTGCCACCAGGGAGGGTATGAGATTTATCAGCTTTTAATCTCTTCCAAGATACACCTGGCTTTGTTGTTATTTTCTATTATATGTTTGTTTAATTGTTCATCATTCTTTGGTAATTTTTATTGTTTTCTTCCTTCTTTGGGTTTTTTCTATCTTGTTGCTTAGCTCACAATTTTTCTGCATTTTAAAGTGTATAATTTATGCATTTAAATCTGTATACTTTTCTTTGGATACCTAGCAACCTCCTCTAGATTTTGAAGCATGCTAGTTAATTTTTTACAGAATAATTTCTTTTTTGATTCATGGATTTTTGAGAAGTATATTTAAAAATTTTTTTTATTATTGATTTTCAGTGTAATCACATATGATTTCATTTCTTAAAATGTGTCATGATTTCGGGCCCTCCCTGGTGGCGCAGCGGGTTAAAGCACTGCACTAAGAAGCTTAAGCTACTTCCGCATGAGTTCGATCCCCGCCTGCCCGGGAGGAGCTCCACATGGCGAGGTAGACCTCTCCTGACCTGCCCACTGCTCTCCTCAGCATTGTACTTCCTCCATCTGCCCGTTCTGCTCCACACTCTGTCCCTGGTGAATCCTCTCACCCTCCGCATCTCTGGTCTGTACCCCAGTTCTGTACAAATAAATAAGTAAATCTTAAAAAAAAAAAAAGTGTCATGATTTCTTGGCTCAACACAGAGAATTTTTGCCTGGGAGACAAATAACACATAGCTTAAAAATATCGCATGCAATGTTCTGTATGTATCTATTACATTATGCTTGTTAATGTTATCCAGGTCGTCTATAGCTTTCTATATTTTCTTTGGTTTCTTTATCAGCAAAATTAATAAATTAATAGATTTTTGAAGCATAATGAGCAATTTACTACAAGGCAAAATGTCACAAAACATTAGCGATGAATGCTTATAATGAGAACCTTAACTTCTCAGTTAAAAATTTAATCATCTGAGTGAGAGGATGTACATTATGCTTATGTGGAAGAATTAAAAACATCCATAATATTTAAGTCCAAAGTTAAGATGATATCTTTTAGACTTTGACAGCAAATGTACAAACGTGGGGGTAATCAGGAATAATCAATGCTCCAACATTCTGGTATAAATAGTTGGATACCTTGATCCTGTATATACTGTCTCCTTTAGTTCCGATTATTTCTCATGGATTCACACCTATTGTATCTCTCATCTCAATAGCTCTAAATGAAGTTGCCTTGCATGCACAAAGCTTGTGTATCTAGCTTGACATTGGCTTCTAATTATTTCACTCTTGAGTCTGGACTTTCCTCTTTGTCTGTCCCCTGAGTTGAACCTGTCCTTCAGCATCTCTTCCCTTTCTGGACCACCTTTTGTAAATTGCTGTCAGACTCATGCTCTTTATTCTCCAGTTAGTAATGGTCTGTAGAGGAATCCCTGTAACACTCCTGGGATTATGGAACATCTGAATAAATCTGTTTCCCACTAGCCTTCCCATTAAAAGAAGGAAATAATTTTGTTAATTCATTTATCAGTCTGGAAATACTCTGCTATCTCAGGTGAACATTTGTCCGGCAACCTCCAAGTCCCGATGCCTATCTGCTCCACAAAGATTTCTTAGCCTAATAAATCTAGCTTCAATACTCAGCTTTCCGTTCAGTTTATTTGTCATCCTCCTTCCTTCCTTTGGCAAGCACTAGCATGTGAACCTTAATAACAGTCCTAGTACAGCACAATTGCTATTCTCACTCCTCTTTCCAGACTATTAAAGGCACAGTGCATAAAAGACGAATGATGTTCTGATATGCTACAACATGAATAGACTTTGAAGAGATCATGCTAAATGAAATGAAGCAGATGTGAAAGGTAAATAGATTCTGATCTATTTATATAAGTTACCTACAATAGGCAAATTCATAGAGACTACAAGGAGATTAGAAATTATCAGGGCTGGAGTTAGGTAAAATGGGGCACTCTTGCTTAATGGTTACAGGATTTTTGTTTGGAGCAATCGACAACTTTTTTTTTTAAGATTTATTTATGCATACAGAACTAGGGTACAGGCCAGAGGTGCAGGTTGCAGTGAGAGGGTTCACCAGAGTTAGAGTGGGGAGCAGAACAGGCAGATCAACAAAGTACACTGCTGAGGGGCGCAGCGGGTGGGTCAGGAGAGGTCTGCTGCACCATGTGGGTCATCTCTGGGGTGGGGATTGAATTCATGCTGAAGTGGCTTTTAGCTTGTTAGTGTTGTGCTTTTTCCCACTGTGCCACCAAGGAGAGCCTGCAATCAATAACTTTTGGAAGCAGATAGTGGTGATTGTACAACATGGTGAATATAATTAATGCCACTAGGTTGTCTATTCAGCAGTAGGTAAGATGATGAATTTTGTGTTGTGTATAATTTTCCACAATACAACAAAACATCAGAATAACACCTTCTTTACTTCTTTATTTTTAGTGATCTGCTGGATGGTTTCCTTTTTTGCCTACCTATTATACATAGGATACAGCAGACTTTGTTCTTGATCCCCTCCTCTTACTGTTTTGCCCTCTTCTGGGGAATCTCATCCAGTTTGATACTGATGATTAAAACTATGCTTTTACCCTAATCTTTCTTCTGAATGTGGCTGTCCTAGTACAGCCACAGTTTCTACTCTCACTCCTCTTTCCTGATTATTGAAGGCACAAATGTTCTGGCACAAATGCCAGAACATGAATGACCCAGGTTATTAAGTGATTACTTGAGGGTCCATCAGCTCCTGGTTGGCATTACTACACTAAACATCCTCCTTCTCTGAAAACACTCTTTTCTTCTCTCTGTCTTTAGCCTTCTGTCTTTTTAGATACTGAGGTTTGCCCCTTCTTTTCCCATATTTGCTCCCTCCCGGCGCCATGTCATTTTTACTTCTCCACTATCAGCTTCCAAAAGTTGTTGATTGCTCCAAACAGAAACCCTGTGACCATTAAGTAAGACCTGTTTCGCCTAACTCCAGCCCTGATGACTTTTAATCTTGTAGTACTTATGAATTTGCCTATTTTATACCACACACTTATCAGCAAAGCTGAGCTTCTGACCTGGCCCTAAATTGTGCCTCTGGAAGCATTTCTGCCTGGAATATTTTAGAATGATTTAGCTTGCTTTGGCCTCTACTCTCTCTCTTCAACTACAAGATCTGGGTGCAAGCTCACTTCTCGGCAAGGCTGTTATTGTCCCTGTGGAATCTCCTCTTTAGCAGAATAAACTTCCTGCCCTCTCTCTTCAGGAAGATGTTTTTGCAAATTATTGTGAACACTCATCACACTGCAATTCATGGTAGCTGTTTGCTTACTTGTGTGATGGTTTTCCCACTAGCTTCTAATAGTTCTCAGCGTGGAGGCTGTGTCTTGTACCCTGCAAGCACCCATGTGGTGGGTTGAAGGACAATCCAGGACCCTTAAACTAGCACACTCCAAATGAGTTCTGCTATGCAACTCATCAGGACAAAACATACTCTAGGGCATAAGACCTTCCATAGAAATGAACTTTAATACAATTAATATGCAATAAAGAGAAGAGAAAGAAGATAATGTCCAAGTCAAGCACCCAAAGTTTCCCATCCCCTGTGGGCAAATGCCAGCTAAACAAGATTGGCCCAAAACAGGACTGCTGAGGCCCAAAAGCTTGCCACAAGTCTAAGGCACTTTCTGGTGGGGACCCATAGGAAAGGGGCAGAGGGGCCAGGCAAGTTCGGGAGGGGAAGAGCAAAATCAAATGGAAAGTCAAGATAAAGGTTACCATTGTCGGCCTCCCCATGGGTCTCTCACTCATGTCTGTCTTTCTCAAGTGTCTCCTTCCCCCAAGTCCCTGGTACAATTCAAGGCCAAGAAGCAAAAGCAGCCTCTTTACATGCCTCTCTGCTCCATGTGCCTCTCCCAGGTCTTCTTGATCTCCCTTCTCCTAATCCTCTCTAGCTTTCTTCCCTGTTGAATTCCACCATTCCTTGTTTGGGGCTGGGAACCTGGAACCTCTCCATTCCTTGGGAATTACAAGTGCTCTTGGAAAAGCTCATTTGCCTGCTATGTAAACTTTGAGAGAACTAGACACATCTTCAAAACTTGAGGTTCATCCACTTCTCTGAAAAGTCAATTGATGGTGTATTTATTGTCTTTGTGGCTCACATTGCTACATGATTATCACCTAGCCACTCAGAGCACTGTCATAACTATGGTTCCCTCTAGTGTTTTGTGGCTCCTCCAGATGCTTCCCTGATAGTTCTCGTTTCATATTTTAGTGGTTTTAAACTCACTGGGACTGCATCTAAAGATGGACGCTGCAACACAGAGGTAAGGATCTGAATACAGAGGTAAGGATTGGGGGGAAAAAAATCCTAGGAGATCCCTGAAATTAGTGCTTCAGAGTATTTAATGTTGGTTGTAACATTTTTTGATTGTCTGATTTAATGTTGACTTTAGGATTTTCTCAATGCAATAAATCATGTGTTTTTAAAATCAGAATGATCTAGAATTAATTTTATTTCTTGACATTTTGATAGTTTTTATGCTGTTCTTATATAGCACAAAGGAAATTTGGACACCAAGACTAGCAAGAGGCAGGTTTATTGCAGCAGTGCTGATTCAGTGGATTTGCATCCAAAGTCTAAGCCCTATTTTTAGGAAGTCAGGGGCTTATATACACTCAGTTTCTACAAGGTTCTGGTGGGTTTGCATTGGCAGGTGTACATGGTCAGATGTGACGTGGCTACAAACCAAGTGAGTTGTATGGTTGCATACCAAGGAGTGAGTAAAGGGGTCAGTAGTCATGCGATTCCCCAGGTCCATTCTGCTTCCTGGTTAACATCTGACAAGAGTCCTTCCAGAAACTAAATTGCATACCAGGAACTGAGCAAAAGGTCATCGCTAAGATCCCCAGGCTGCTTGTCTCAGGTCACCATGCTTCACTATAATTAGAGATTGCAGGATTCTATAGCAGATTGGGAATTTATGTTTCTGAGTAAATGTTACTAAAGGAAGAGACACAGGTTCTTAATTACTTCAGTCTTCCTGGTCTAGTTTATTTTGTTGTTTGCAAATATCATAGTTACTGTATCAGTCAAGGTTCTCCAGAGAAACAAATAGAGATTTATTTTAAGGAATTGGCTCATGTAACTGTGGAGGCTGGTAAGTCTAAAATTCATGAGGCAGGCCAGAAATTGGGTAATTCAGGAAGAATTTCTATATTATGTTCTTTAGATAAAATTCCTTCCACTTCAGAAATCCTATTTTTTTTATTAAGTCGTTCAAATGATTGAATGAAGCCCACTCATACTATTGAGAATCATCTTTACTTAAAATCAACTAATTGTGGATGTTAATCATATCTATAAAATACCTCCACAGCAACATCTAGACTAGTTTTTGAACAAACAACTGGGCATGGAAGCCTAGTTAAATCAACATATACAATGAAATCATCATAGCCGCTCTAGTGATATATTCATTAGTAAAATGCAGAGGTGAAAGGGGAAAAATCCCTATCCTCTGGGTTCTTTTAAGCTGAACAAGTAATCAAAACAGCATCAGAAAGATTTGCAAAGGAAAAAAAAATTAATAACAGACGCATGGAAATTTTGCATGGCTGTATATTCTAAAGAATTACAGAAAGGATTTGGGATTTTTATTCTGTGTTTAGGGACCTGGGGTGTTAAGGAGAGAGGTGGGATACTTCAGATGACAAACAAGGACGGAGTGACCTAATCTTTACTCTAGGTAAAGATGAGCTTCTCAGATAGAGAGCAATTGTTCAATGATAAATCTATACCTGGACGAGCTCAAACTGTTACTGAACTCAAGATGTTTGTCCCTTGGTATATAACTACCAATAGGACATGATAAGCGAATTGACCATAGTGAGAAGAGTTTATTATTTGAGTAAAGTAAGAACACAGGGAGAGAACTCTCCACTTCTTGGGATACTATAGCTTAAAAGGACACCAGGCTGTTATTCTGAGCTGTTGAAGGGCTGTGGTATGCAGGTGAAGATCAGTTCCCTGATGGAGCCATGCTCCCCCACACATTGCATAAAAATATGGCAGCATTTGAATCTCTAAGGGTAGATGTGAGGTACTGAGCCTAAGTACTCCAGGTTGTTGGCTTCTGTGGGCCCTGGATTGCTGAGCACAAACCAGTCTGAGTTAGAATCTTGCTTGAGTTTCTGAAAATAGCTTAAGAATCTCTTGATACCAGTTCCCCTTTGGCCTACAGGTAACAAAATTACATTCTTCTAAGTCACTAAAGTGGAGAACAGTGATTGTTTTTTTGATTTGTAAAAAGGTAAACAAGGAGAAGAGAACAAAGCTTCTCTTAACTCCAATGGCCTTCTCTTCTCTCAGCCCAAAACAATTTGCATTTTTATAGACCTCAATAGATTTCCTGAGGGTTGGGGGCTTCTACTGACCTCTCATTTCCATATTGAGGTGAGAAGAAGCCTACTTTTCACACAGTGAATGCCAAAAGCAACAAAAGATTCACTCATTATATTTGTAACTTTTCTTACAAAAGAGCTGGGTGGTAAAGCAAAGAGAAGTCCTAGTGGTATTGTTCCTGGGAAGTCACTGTTGGTCAGAGTGTTAGCACAGACAGACTGGGGGGTAGCCTGGAACCCCTAAACTTGCATGTTCAAATGGGTTCTGCCATCCACTCCATAAAGACAAAATGCTCTTAGTGCATAAGACCTTCAAAAGAAAAGAACTTTAATAGAATTAGTGTGCAATAGACAGAAGAGAAGAAAGGATAATAGTTTTCACTTAAACACCCAAAGTTACCCAGATGGGTAAATATCCAGCCAAAGTGGGTTGGCCCAAAGCAGAGCCACTGAGGCCCAAAAGTTTGCCACAAGTCTAAGGCACCTTCTGGTGGGGACCACAGGAAAGGGGCAGAAGGAACCAGGCAAGTTTGGAAGGAAAGGAGCAAATCAAAGATAAAGGCTGTGATTGTCAGCCTCCCCATGAGTCTCTCACCCACAGTTCTTCCAAGTGTTTTTGTCTCCAAAGCCCCTGGTGCAAGCCCCAAGTCAAGCAAACATGACTTCTTCAAATCTCTCTCTGTTCCATGTGCCTTCTCCAAATCATCTCCCTTCAAAGTCCTCTCTCTCAAGTATTATTTAGCTACCCCTCATAGCTCAGCTCTACCCTTGTATAGGTGGGGCAGGACATGGAATCTTCCCTTTTTAGATTACACGGTTATGAGAGAAAAGTGTAATCTTTGAGAAACTGAAAGATTGCCCAGGGACTACAATCAGAAAGAAAGACAGAGAGGAAAGAATTTCAAGTAACAGATTTCCTAATAAAACTCACAAACTCCAACTCACCCACCCCCTTGGTCAAATGCCTAGCCAAAAAGTCTGGGTAGACAGTGAGGTGGTGAAGGCCCAAAAGCTATAGATCTACCATAAAATCTACTATAAGATCAAGATTACCGATGCCACAGTCCTTGAAAAACCTACCCACCAAAGTGCTAAAGTACCTGGAGCAGCCTTTCCATGTGTCTTCCTCTTCTTATTTCTACCTCAGTCTAGATATATTTGCCTTCCTTCTTCCCAGCAGCCCCACTCAGTAAGTCTCATTCATGGCATGATGGGAGTTGTAGTCCATGGCATCTGAGATGTTGATAGCCTGGAAGTAGAGGCAGGGCAAATGGTGCTGATGGAAACTCAGAACAGAAAATATACAAAGAAATAGAATTAAACTCTGACCACTGAATCCTATTCACGCTTTAAAATTAACTGTTAAAACACTAAATTGCTTTCCTTATACCCTATCTTCATGATCAACCATAAACTGATTCCAACTGCATTCCTGGACACTCTGTTGGGAAAGACAAACATCTCCACACAGATCTCCTGTACCAGCCTGAGGCACAAGTCGGGATGATTAACACAGCAGAGCCAACAATCAGAAGTGTTTAACAATATTTTCAGGAAAACATTTTACCAAAAACAATGAAAACTTACAATTAAGGACATTATATAACAAAATCCTTTGCTCAGGGAAAATTCAGACATTACCCCAAGACTGCCCACCTGTGTCTACACAAGGGTCTTTTTCTTAATAATCTTGCTCCTCCCAAAGGCAGCTTCTGGCCCTTTATGAACTGCTCATTTGCATCTATGCAAATATCCATTTTTCCAGGTCTCTATCCTTAACAAACTTGTCCTTTTGACTTACAATAGTTTCATTTCTAACTCACCTATACTGACTCCCACATGAATTCTTTCCTAGGAAGACTTTAAGAATGTAGGAGTCCCTCAGCACCCCTGGGTCCCATCATTGTCTTTTCCTTCAACCATGGCAACACTCCTCCTCTTCCCCCTTACACTATGACACCCCTTTTGAGTTGCTACAATGGTTGGTGTGTACTATTCTTATTTAAAAGGAGATCAGAAATACATGTGTCTGTGTTGGTTCTTTTTATCTTATGGCAATTTGACTTCCAAGTTACAACACTTGCATGAGGTAGGTAGTTTGAACTAAAAAAGATTTTAGACTATTGACTATGTAGATGGTTTATTTTAGGATTTGTTCATTCTCAAGGTTGCATAGATGTGCACCTCCCTTAGAAGACAACCCTTTCCTTGTTTATAAAATAGCAATTACACTCACCCCTTAGTTGTGTTGATGTATGCTTATTTGCATACACAAATGAAGACTTGGAGGAAATTTTTTTCCCTAGATGGCTGTCAGTTGCTTCAGTAAAATACTATACTTTTAGATATAAGTGGCAGTAGTCAACAGAGAGCAGCTTTAAAAAATCGGTACATTTATTGACTCATATAATAAGACTTGGTATTAATCTAGAGCTGATTAATGCAAGGGCTCAAATAGGACTTCAAGATCCAGATTCCCCCTACTTTTTCAGTGAATCTTTTACATTACTCAAAACAAATTAGTCCTGCAAGAATTTCATTTAATTAGATAATCTCACTTTTGTACCACTAAAATTCTTTAGGTTTGCAATTTTTTTCACACCATCAATCAGCTGAGATAGAAATTACCTTTCAAAATTTGCAGTTATTAGATCCAATACAACAGTAGGACTTTACTGTGTGTTTTTTTTTAAAGGTTTGTATTTTATTTATGCATGCAGAAATGGGGTACAAGCCAGAGGTGCAGGGGTAGTGAGAGGATTCCCCAGAGTCAGAGTGGGGAGCAGAATAGGCAGATTGACGAAGTACACTGCTGAGGGGAGCAGTGGGCAGATCAGGAGAGGTCTGCTGTGCCATGTGGATCAGCTCCAGGGTTGGAGGAATCTGATTTTATTATTCTAATGGAGGCTAAGTAGTTAAATAGTAGAGTAGCATGTGGGAACTTTGGCTACAACTCTGATGTTATTGGCCAAGAACTGTCTTGGTTCCTCCCCAAACCATGCAGGCCCCCTACATCAGAACCATGCTCCTGGTTTTGCCTGAGAGGTATTTTGTTAAATGAAAACTAGGTTAGATGATGCCTCCTTTAGAGCCTTTCTCGTGGTTTCTTACCACACTCTGTCATAAATCAGACAGGGCTCTCCAGGTGTGGTACCTGCCCACCTAAATTCACCACTGTCCATTTACTCCATCTTTATTTCAGTTGCAGCATGTGGGCTGTCTATCCAGTATGCCACGCTTGTTTTCATCTCAAGGCTTTGGTCCTGCTGCCACTGCTGCTGGCCTGAAGTTATCATATATATTCATTCACATGTTAATCATCATCTCTCCTCATTGGAACATGAGCTCTTATAAGGTGCTAGCAGGCAGAATGAGGGGCACCCTGGGACCCCCAAACCTGCCTGCTCTAAATGGGCTCTGCCATCTGTTGCATAAAAGCAAATACAATCTAATCCATAAGACTTTTAATAGAAAAGAATTTTACTACACTGTGTGTTTAATAATTAGTGTGCAAGACAGAAAATAGAAAGAGAAAAAAATATATGTTTTTCCAAATCAAGCAAAGTCATTCATCACCTTGTGGGTAAGTGCCCAGCCAAATAGGGTTGGCCCTAAGTGGGGCCACTGAGGCCTAAAAACTTGCCACAAGTATAAGGTACCATAGGAAATGGGAGGGTGGTGGGTGAGCGGGGCAGTGGGGGGGGCGGAGAATAAGCCAGACAAGTCTGGAAGGAAAAGATCAGAATCACTATAAAGATAGAAGCTGCCATTGTCACCCATGTCTCTCACCCATGTCTCTAGGCATTAAGGTCAAATCAGCCATTAAGATTGTAATGCATCAGTCTCAACAAACATTCATGGAAAACCCAATGGTTGATGTTCTCTATCTGATTTTCTACATACAAATCCCTTTCATGATAGCTCCCTCAGTCTTGCATAATTTATCTACATTGGACTTCCTCTTTAGCTTAAGTTATTATTGTCCTTACAGTAGTTAATTTCCAAGAATTCTAAGATTAACTGATATAATTTATGTGGCTATAACTTTAATAGCACCATGTAAAATGTGGTCATTAAGGCTGCAGAATTGGTGCCAGTCTGACCTAGTTCTAATCCAAACACTGCCATGCTTTCTAATTTAATTGGAGCATGACTTGAACCAAAATTTAGATTTTATAAATGTAATTTTTAAAAATGAACAAAAGGGGAGTAATAAAGAATCATATTTTTATATATTCAGGTCATGATGTGCAGAAAGACTGCTAATTCTTGTGCCAACATTAGAGTAAGCTGCTTCTAAATCTGAATTGGAGCTAGTGTGTATTCAGAGCTAATCATTACTCAAATGCCTAGAATGAAAATAAATCATTTTCAAAAATGACTATAGAGAATGAAAAATGACTAAGGAAAGAAAAGAAAGAGGAAATTGATATATAGTATGCTAACTTCCATTTGTTGGCACGTGTTACAGATGACTCATAGAAAGTGATGTTGATTTATATTTGTTTTAATCAACTATGTAAAGGAACATAGTACAGCCATAGAACATTTTACTCTACAAAAGCAGGATTTTTGGTTTAGGAGAAAGACAGAAATCCAATTCAGATTTGCTTAATAAACAAAAATGGAGAATATTTATTGTCTAATGTAACTGGTAAGTCAGATCTCACCAGAGAAGTCTTTTCTTTCACTCAGGGGTTTTCCTTCTGGGGGACAAATGTCCATAGTAGTTCATGATTCATATCTTACCAGTTTATCAATTCACGGAAAAGAAACAGTCTTTGTCAGGAGCTATGACAGAGAAATTCTGGGTTAGATACAAACTGACCTCATTTAGAAGTAGACTAATATGTATTTTGAAGGACCACCTGCTCTTATCTTACATATGTCTCCCTTTTTTCTTTAAAACTAAATATTAGAGAATGCAAGCTCATTAAACCATTGAAGGTATTTAATATAGTTAGCCTAAATGAACTGATAAAATTGGTAGACTGTTAAAGAAAAGAATTTGAGACAGGATGGATGAGACAGTTTTAGTCAGTACATACAATAAGTCATGCTAATGTAGAAAGGAGCATAGTCTTTCCATATACAGGACATATCAATAGGCTTCTGGATATCTCTTCCCTACACTATCACATTTCTGAATGAAATCCAAGGGTGTAACAGAGACATGCTCTGGGAGAGCTAATCATTACTCAAATGATCAAGCAATAAGAAATGCATTGTCAGAAAGCAATAATGAAACTAAATGAGCTCGCTGTTTTTTGTTTTTTTTTTTTAATTCTCATGTACAGAAATTCTGAACATCAGTGATAGTACACTTCTTCATCTTGATGAACCAACCAGTCCACTGTGCCTTTCTCTTGGGGCTTCTTGTGAATACTTCCTTCCATCTCTCTATTCAAATATCCCAGAATAAAAGTTTGAGGCCTAACATGTTGCTTTTCTTTTTTCTTTTTAAATATTTATTTTTTTATTCATTCAGGTTAGAGGTGCAGGGGCGGTGAGAGGATTCACCAGAAACAGAGTGGGGAGCAGAACATGCAGATGGATGAAGTATGCAGCAGGCAGGTCAGGAGCAGCAGGCGGGTAAGTAGAGGTCTGCCACACCATGTGGGTCACCTCTGGGGCAGACGGGGATCGAACTCATGCTGAAGTGGCTTTAGCTTCTTAGTGCTGTGCTTTAACCCACTGCGCCACCAGGGAGGGCCACATAAAGCTTTTCACAGCTATGGATACCTCACTAGGAGAAATAACATGCTGGTGATTTGCACTACAAAGAGATCAGGACACCCTGATTCTAAGAGAAAATAATTAAAAGACAATGTTTTGCAAAATAGATTATAAATCTTGTCATAAAGTGTGTTATAAGTGTTAAGTATAAGCTTACATGATAAAATAGAGAATAAGTTCTGCAATAAGATTTAGCAGAAAATTCATTTGTCAATTGAGCAAAAATTGTTTGAGTAAGAAGTTTGTAAGAAAGAGTTGAATAATACCAAACGAATGTGAAAATCATCTAAAAGTAGGCATATGACTTTGACTTGGACAGAGTGCAGTGGTTTCCCTCGCCACCATATGGCCCTGGTGGAGTATCAAAGGTTATCCAGCAGGTGGCGCTCTTCTCTGTGTGCCCCAGTAAGAAACTAACAACTTCCCCACAGAGGAGGTATTGATAGTTTAGAGTCTGGTTATTTGGAGAGTCTGGTCTTTGGAGAACACGTGAAGTATGCAGTAATATGGTTACAACTTTTACAAGGGCAGCAGTGTTGGTCTGGTCTTTGTTAGATTTGAAGACTGCACATCAAAATGCCTCTTAGGGTTTGTCATCTTTCATTCTAAGCCTTTGTTTGTGTTAAAATAATTGGACTTCTCCTTTGGCTTTAGGGTCTATACAATGCTAGATAAGGTTTATACAGATTTGTGATGATTCTTATTTGAAAAGCATGTTGAGCAAAAACAATGCTTTTTAATTAAAAAACTCTGTTTTTTAAATAAAAATTCCACACCATCTTGGAACTCCTGAAACTTTACCTCAAGAATGAAACTAGATTCTTCAAAAATGATTTCAATCAAATCAAGTTTTATTTTTTGCCTTTTAAATATACAGTGAAAATATAATAGACGCATTTTCTTTCTTTCTTTCTTTTTTTTTAAAGATTTATTTATTTATGCATACAGAGCTGAGGTACAGACCAGAGGTGCAGGGGGTTAGAAGATTGGGTCAGGAGACCTAACTCTCATGAAGCAGCTCCAGCTAGCTTGCAGTGCTGCCTCTTAATCCATTGCGCCACCAGGGAGGGCCCTTCTTTCTTTCTTTCTTTTTTTTTTTAAGATTTACTTATTTATGCATGCAGACTTGGGGTACAGGCCAGAGGTGTGAGGGGTGAGAGGATCACCAGAGACAGAGTGGGGAGCAGAACAGGCAGATGTACTGAAATACACTGCTGAGTGGAGCAGTGGGTGGGCCAGGAGAGGTCTGCTGCACCATGTGGATCACTCCTCTCCCACTCCCCCAGGGATTGAATTTGGGCTGCAGTGGCTGTGGTAGTTTCATAGTGCTGTGCTTTAACCCATTGTGTCGTCAGGGAACTCCCAATAGGCACACTTTCTTTTAAAAAAATTGGTCTGTGTTTTGCCTCTAACTATGTTATTGTTTGGTCACAAAACAAATGTACAATAACAAACACAAGAATAAAAGAAACTTATATTGTATGATAGTTCATTTATTACATCTTACACAAGCTTCATTTAGAGAGTGCTAAATATGTGTTTGGCATATTAATAGATATTAAGTGCATCGTATAGTCTATCTCATTTGATTTTGACAGATACCTGCTTTGAAAATAAGAATTAAGAGGTTCAAAAAGATTTTGTACTTTATATAATTTCATTAGACAAGGCAGTATCAGAATAAGGATTGGAGCTTCTAAAGCTTGTGCTCCTGATAGAACACATTAGATTATTGCAACAATTTTATGAAGCTGTTTGCAAGTGAAAGAACTTCATTAAAAAAGTAAATTTATAGTATGACTTTCAATAGTTACTCTACTTTGTATACAAATCCTATGTACAACAAAAGGTAGGATATTATTGATAAAGTTAGGCATTCTTTAGAAAATGCATAAAGGGGGCCCTCCGTGGTGGTATAATTGGTTAAAGTGCAACACTATGAAGCTATCCACAGTCACTGCAGCACAAGTTCCAACCCCTGCTAGGGAGCTGACCCACATGGTACTGCAGACCTCTCCTGTCTCGCCAGCTGCTCCCCTCAGCAGTGTATCTCAGTCAGTCCACCTGTTCTGCTCCTTACTCTGTCTCTGGTGGTGGATCCTCATAACCTCCACACATGTGGCCTGTACCCTAGTTCTTGTATGCATAAATATATAAGTCTTTAAAAGAAAAATGAAATTAATAGAGGGAAGAGGAAAGGGGAGTATTAAGGAAAGATGGGAGGATATTAGGGACACATTAACTAATTTTATAATTTGCTTGAGATTAACCCAATCTTTAAAAAAGATTATTCAATAAAGAACACAGGGAAATGCATTTTATTAAGAAAAATGTGTTTAATTTGCAAAGTGTTATAATAGAAGCTTTTAATGTAGAAATAGCTCTTGTATATCAATCAGAATAAAAATCAATAAAAAAAATTATAAAAATTCACAAAGCTACATAAAAAAAATCTCATTGAGAACTTCTAAATTTAAAATGGAATATGATGCCTAGTTCAGGTCTCAAATTGACAAATACTAAAAGGAACCATGGAAACAATAATAACAAAACAATAAAATACATGAAAATGTCCAATGTGATGGAGGAGGGAAACAGACATACATACATTGTAAGTGAGTAGATGAATGAAGTCCCATTATTGATACCATGAAATACCACTGACCTTAAATGAGATATTTATTTAAATGAAAATATTCCAAATAGGAAATATAATTCAATGCATGCAAAATTAAAAATCATATCTTATAAAAGCTGACATCGATTGAATATCTATATCTGTAATTATGTGCAAATCTATAGGAATGTATACCAAACAAGTATTGGGGATTATCTAAAGACATTATGTTGGTATTTGGGGAAGATTCTCTCTTTGTCCTTTTTTTAATCTATCATTTCTAATTTTCCTAAAGTAAAAGCAATTTACTCATGAAAATATACAAAAGCAAGATTCAAGATAAAAGAAGTAGCCTTGCAGTTAGAGGATGAACTCTGAGTCAGTTAAGCCCAGGTGATAGGTGATCTTAGGTAAATTCCTTAAACTTCTTAAGCTTAGTTTCCTTATCTGTACAATGGTGATAATAATAGTGCCTGCCTAAATGGGCTTTTGGCTATTTGAGCCAACCTGTCATGTGCACGTGTGGCCCAATAGACTAATGAAGGAGTTCCTAGTCTTAAATTCTAGGGAAGGACAGAGAAATTGAAGACTGTTTTGTTCTGCAGCTGTTAAATGCCCAGAGAGAAGATGTCAGTAATGTAAAATATGGTAAACAAGGGGTACATAGTTCTAGGGCTTGCAAGATAATGCCAAATTGTAAAGCTATTAACTTGCTAAACTAATTTGTTCCAAAAAATTATCTAAATGAGTGCACATTATGTTATTTAAGTTTTATATCAATTAAGTTTTTAAAGTATATATTTACACCATATATTTTACATCATGTTCATTTTTGTACAGCTTGCTTTCTTCTCTCAGGTGTAGACCCCATAGAATTCCTACCACCAATTCATCTGAGCACCAATATTATAGTTCTTTGTGCTCTTCCAGCCCTTGTTTTTATCCCTATCCCTCTCCTACCCCTGTAAAATGTCCCTGATTTAATCATTTTGTTGTTTTTTTTTAAAGATTTATTTATTTGTGCATACAGAACTGGGGGTACAGGCCAGAGGCTCAGGGGCGGCGAGAGGCTTCACCAGAGACAGAGTGGGGAACAGAACAGGCAGACCATCGATGAAATACACTGCTGAGGGGAGCAGGGGGCGGGTCAGGAGAGGTCTGCCACACCATGTCCTCACCTCCGGGGGCGTGCGGGAATCGAACTCATGCTGCGGAAGCGGCTTTAGATTCTCAGTGCTGTGCTTTAACCCACTGCGCCACCAGGAAGGGCCTTTTTTTGTTTTGTTTTGTTTTTTATTGTTACTATTTTTTCCTCTGATTCCTTATTTGGTTTCCCTATATTCCTCCTGTCAGTAAAACCATATGTTAATGAGTATTATATCTTTCTGTTGTATTCTCCCTTTAGTCATAATGTAGTGTCCATCTATGTGTCTTTTTACATTTTTAGTTTGAAGTCTATTTCATCTAATATAAGTATAGCTGTTTCTGTCTTCCAATTTTGTCCGTTTGCTTGTACGATTGTTTTCCAACCTTTTACATTCAGCCTATGTTTATCTTTTGTAGTTAAATGTGTATCCTGGAGACAGCAGAAGGATGGGTTCTATTTTTTTAAATCCAGATTGCTACTCTGTGTCTTTTTATTGATGAATTTAGCCCATTTACATTTAGGGTTAATATTGATACATTGGCATCTGTATTTGCCATTTGTTCGTCTTTTTGTGGTTTTATTACTTGCCTTATTCTGTTCTTCTCATTCATCCCTCTGTATTGGTTTTGCCTTTAGGACTTGTAATATTTTTTTGGAGTGGGGGTTTAATAGTAATGAATTTCTGGAGATCCTTTTTGTCTGAAAAGGTCCTTATTTTTTCATCATAAAGGAAGGAGAGCTCTGTGGGGTAATATTTTTGGTTGCCATTTGTTGATGTCGAGTTTGTTGAATATGTCACTCCATTCCCTTCTTGCCAATATTGTTTCTTTGGAGAAGTCTGGTGTCAGCCTTACTGATTTTATTTTATACGTTATCTGTTTCTTCCCTCTCGTCAACTTTATTATTTTTTCCTTGTCTTGAATGATTGGCAGCTTTACTATTATGTGTCTTCCTGTAGCTTTCCTTTCATTGTGGTAGTTTGGTGATCTTGTCTCTTGTATGTCTATCTTCGTCGCCTTCTTCATGCTTGGGACGTTCTATTTCATTGTTTAATTCTTTAGCTCTTCCATTTACCTTTTAATCTCCTGTGTTTCCATCTTTATAGTCTCAACTTCATTAATTATATTTATCATATATTTCTTTTCCTTTTTGTCTTCTTTATATGTTTTAATCATAATGATTTTAAATTCTCTATAGGCAGAAAAGTTCTTCTATATAATTTTTGTTGAGTTCTGGTGGCTGATTTTCTTTTTTGTGGTGTGTCCTTCTCCTGAGTGCTTCTTGGTTATTTGTATTTTTCCTTCTCCCTCTTGTTTGTTTTCTAATTTGCTCTATGTGTTGGGCCACCGTGCCACTGGTATTAGTGGGCATCTCTTTGGAATGCTCCTCCTGGAACATCAGGAACCTGTGGCCAGACTGAGTCCAGCTCTGTTTCACAAGACCCCAGAAGGGTAGTGATACATGTTTATATTGAAAGGTGCTATCCCTGAAGATAACCTGCCTCTGTATTTACTCAGTTCCAGAAGGGAATTGTGGGTGCCCTGGCTTCCGAATGCTCCATGGCAGGCCCATACTTTCCTCTGTGGGACTCATAGTTCACCTTGATGGCAGAGCCCTATCTCTCTCTACTCAGTTCCAAATGGGAGGTAGGGAACCTCAGCAGCCTTGTTCGGTGTGTGTTTTCCTGTTCCCCTTTGTTGTGGAGTCCTTCTCTCTACTCAGTTCCAGAGAAGGATCTATAGGTTGCTGGATTCTGACAATGGACAGGGGCTGCACTTTCCTGATGCCCACAGTTCACCTTGATGGTGGAGCCTTCTCTCTCTCTACTCCTCAATTATGATGTTTTAAAGGTAGTCATATCAGTATATATTTACCCAAAATAAGTGGACTTAAGAACATTTTAAGACAAAACTGATACAGTTTAGAAAGTAATATTGCATAGGACATAATCTAAACTAGTTGATTTGAGTAATATGAAATTGAATCTAGTTCATAAAGTTATGGAATTGCTTGGAGACTCATTTTTAGTGTGATTAATAAAATGATGCTCACATAGGATTTGCAAATGTTAAATACTATGACTAAAATAATGAATTCCTTAATTTTTTTGTAAACCAGTTGGGGAAAAAGAGCTTTATTTGTTTGGGGGAGAAGAGGGAGCAGCACAGCAGTTCTTTATTAATATAACATCAGTGATTTTTAAGTTCCAATTAAAATTTACTTACTCTGGAAAATGTCTTCCTTAACCCTTCTTGCCTTTCCTGATAATAACAATCCTAGCTTCTGTTACTGAGCATTTAGTTTGTTCTTGGAAATATGTTAAGTGCTTCACATATCTGATCAAATTTAATTTTGACAACTTACAAGGTAAGTGCATTTACTCCATTTAATAGGCGAGGAGACAGACAGGTAAGTAAAGTAACCTGACCAGGTCACCTGACTACTAAGTTATTAGGTTAGGAGTCAAAGCTGGAACTGTTGTACTCTGTCATACAAATTCTTCATTGTATCTTGCTCCATCACTGAATGTTAAAATGAGCAAAGATCCAGAAGTTGGAAAATCAGTCTTTTTCAGTGTTCCCAAACAAAGGGTTATAAGCTAAAACTGTATTCTGATAAGAGACCTGGTTTAGTTGTTTTTTTTTTTTTCAGTATAATAACAATATTCTCAGGTATAATCGTGCCTATATATAACAAAAGAAATTACTATTCTAAGAATATATACTTAATTTTATGAATGAGCTAGGAAACTGAGAAGAGTTGAACATTCAATAGTTTAATCATTGAGAAGTGATCTGGAAACACTCATTATCCCTTGAGATTACAGCTTTCATTGAGTTCAGATTATTACATTTTTTACTTCATTCATTTACTCACTTATTCAAATAATGATCAACCTGAGCACCTACTATGTGCCAGATGTTACTCTAGGCATCTGGAGAACTTTTGAGAACTTAACAAAAATTCCTACCCTTCAAGAGAAAGATAACTATTTAAAAAGAAAGAAAAAACAATAGTGACAAAATTTTTAACCTTATGGAGTTTCCATCTCAGTGAGGAGAGACAAAGAATTGTATGTCATATAATACTAAATGATATGAATGAAATAATAAAGTCTTAGGGAAAACTAGAGATGAGGGCTGGTGTTGAGTTGGGGGAGAGGGAGGCAGTGCCAAGAAATTCCTTTCTTGATTATTAGCACTGAAGTGGAAATTTGATTGCAATGAGAGACTTGGAGAGTGAGCCATGTGAATGTCAGAGGAGCATCTTAGACCAAGAAAGAGCACATGAAGTCTCTGAGCTTGGAGTGCTCTTACAAAAGCAAAAAGGCTGGTGGGCTGTGTGCTTTGTGTATCCCATAGTCATTATCCAACATGAATGTGTAGCAGCCTCTCCACACAACAAGCAGTTCTCAGACACCAGCAGTTCAATTTGTTAGGGTCCAAGAACTCGATTACCGTGAAAGACAGAGCGTCACGCAAGAATGCAATTTGCAAAGTAGAGTTTATTGGGCTGGCTAGCCAGGGTCAAGCCGTTCCCTGCCGGACACGCAGGATTCAGGCAAGACCCCGACCAAAGGAAAGTCAGGGAATATATTGGCCTTGTTGGCCATTACATACGTCAGAGCCTGCGCAGATTCAATTTAGCAAATGGATTTAAGGATTAACAGACATCACAGCCTGGGTGACAGTTCAACCACCCAATGACAGGGCACCAGGAATAGATGTCTCATTTCCTGGTGCCCCAGATCCAATCAGCCTGGGCCACACCACTCCCATCATCCAATCAACCCCAGATGCACATTGTCCCTTGTCAACTCATCCTGCACTCTGGGGGGGGGGTGGGGGGGTGGGTGCTTGCCCGGGCCAGTCCAGCCCTGCTCAGGCCTGCATCAGCCACCACCTCCATTCCTTCAAATTAATCCATAGAAATGTCAGATTCCAGGAACCTCACTAGTGTCACAGGGGTTAAAGTCTCATCTATCAAACCATCCCCAGCCACTGTGGCATGAGTTGGATCCCAGACCAGGGAGCTGAACCACATGGCTCAGGAGACCATTCCTTTCTGGCCTCCTGTTCCCCTCCCACTCTGTCTCTGGAAAATACTCTAGCATCCCCCACACCCACCTCTGGCCTACATCCCAGTTCTTGTATGCATATAAATAAAAGAAAAATCTTTTAAAAAGGAGAATGTCAGATCTCACAGGTAAAAGGCTTAGTCTTCTACAAATGCCTCCTACTTCAACCATGTTTAAAGTTCAAACTACCACATCAACTTCTCACAAAATCTGGCTGTAAATATTCCCACAGTCTTCATAGACTTCAGGTACTCCTTGCAAGCCCTTATTATTATCTCTGCTTCTAACTGGCTGGCTATAAATCAGAGACTCCCAGGACACCCTCCTCCAATTCCATTAATCTGCTAGAACATAAGCAGAGAACTCAGAAAACCCATTTACTCACTAGATCACCTATTTAATAACCAAGGGTATAACTCAGGAATAGCCAGAGGGCAGAAATGCAGAGGGCAAGATAGGGAGGAAAAATATGGAGCTTACATACCCTCTCCAATATTGACCCCAAATCTCCACATGTTCACCAACTCAAATGCTTTCCAAATGTCTCCCTCCCTGACTTTTTCTGGAGGTTTTACCACATGAGCAAGATAGAGTAACTCATTGGCCATTGGCAAATGAACTCAATCTCCAGCTACTCTTCCCTCCTCAGAGGTCTGGGGGTGGAACTGGAAGTTCCAACCCTCTAATCACAGGGTTATTTCCCCTAGAAACCACCCCTTTCTCAGGTGTTTTCCAAAATTTACCTTTTGACACAAGCTATGCAACGTCTATCGTCCAACAGATTCCGGGTAGATTGGGAAAAGCTCTGAAACATCAGACTTTCCACTGCTAACTTATGTTATGACCTCCCTTTTTTGTATAATCGTAATATCAAAATATTCTGAGCAACTTTCAGTTTACAATTGGATTGCCTCAGCCGCATAAGGCCTGCCTGCTCTGACAAGCAAGCACTGCACCAGGGTGAGAAGTTCCTCTGAAGTCAAAAGTGACTTGACAACTGGCTGATCAATAAAAAGAAAGCAAAAGGGCTGTTTCTGCAAAGTCTCTCACTGCAGGATGGAGGAAAACCCAAATGTTATCATTCTACTATCTTACCTAGCCTTCTATTCAGCTTCTAAAAGAATTACTCAAACTTCCTACTATCTGGCCTTTAGTTATGGAAACTCATCCAGGTTGCCTGTTTTAGAGCTAGTCAAGTTTTTTACCTGCTACACTTCATAGCAATCCACAAAAGTCTTTCTGGCTAGTCTTTCAGGATTCTACCATCTAGTCTTTAGAAAAGGAAATTCACCTGTGTCTTGGATTCAGAGGGAATTATGCTTTCTAATGTCTAGACCTCAAGGAAACTCACTTAAAATCTTTTTGCAAGTTTCTTCAAAGAACTTTTCTGAAACTTGATTTGCAAGAAATTTCTCTTCCTGCCTCCCAAGATGTCTCAGGTAGAAAAAAACCATCAAGTAATAGATAAGGGTTAAGGGACTTTATTTTTATCAATCTTCACAATAGTAATATTAGTCTTAAACTTTGTGCACCTATGTACCTGTTTTTTAATGTTATAATCTCAGGTAAAGGTCAAAAGGACTCCAAACTATTCTTAGAAAAAAGGTGATTGTGATCTCAACCCCTTTCGTATGCTAATGTCATCCTCTTGCCTGCTTGAAATGTATAAAATAAACCTCTGCTGAAGGCAGAGCAGGAAGATTTGCACCCAATCCTGACTCCTGTGTCTTCTTCTCGTCCTCTCCCCTCTTCCCTCTTGGAATCTCCACACGCTGATGCCTTCCCATCTTAGGGTCCTGCCTGTGTTGCCTCCAGACACCTCAAAAGTTGGAGCTGGTCTCCAACAGCCTTTGTTATTATAACACTAGTTACCTTTACCACTCAGAACACTTAGGAAACTGCAAGGCTTTGGGGAGCTGTGCGCAAGGAACAAAATAGGTATGAGAAATATATATATATATATATATATATATATATATATATACGTATGAGAAATATATAAATATATATATATACACACACACATATATATATACACGTATATATGTCATTTGTTATATATAGGTATGCACACACACATATATATATATATTTTTTTGTATATTGTATTGCAGGCTGGAACAAAGCGGTGATAGGGTGATAGAGGAGAAATTCAGTTTTAGTGGTGGATATTAACTTTGACTTCCTCTTTGAAGGAGGGAACCCAGAACGGGATCTAGGTGAGAAATGTTGGCGGTGATGCAGTGAAGGGGATGACAAATGGCTGAACACTATATCTACTTTGAAAGTAGAGCTGAGTACATTCACTAATGGGTGGGACTTTGTGGTTTGAGTGAGGGTGTGAGGTGTGACAGATCTTTGCCATAGAAAGCTAGTTAATTAATTTTGAAGCGAAAAGCTTATAAACTACTCTCAGACCTGCTTCCTATGTGTATAGTCCATTTGACCTTCCAGGTTAAGTCAATAGGAGTCACTAAAACACTACCTTCTCAAATTAGGAACAAGTGAGCAGTGGCCTTTCTGTTCAAGTATTTTTTAGGGAAGGGCTGCCAAGCAAAATGGTGGTTGTGGAAAGAAGAATAAATGCTTTTTCTAATGAACTATTTCTGGTTTGTCAAGGAGAGGAACTGAGCCCATAGGTGAAAGAACAGACACTGATCAAATCTTAAGAAGTTTCAGAGTTGGGAGCAAATTGTAGGACTTAGCCCAAGGTATTCTCTAGTTTTTCTATTCCTCCCGACCCCCCAAACCCTTCCCTTCATTACCAACTTTTTGGCCCAACTTTTTGGCTGCATGAAAGTACAATTTACCATTGGTTTTCAGAAGTCAGCAAGCATTGAAATGATCTGGAAGGTTGGGGCAAACACAGATGACTGGGTGGCAATTCCAGCATTTCTAAGGGGGGGGGAAGGGTACAGTGTGTGTGTGTATGTGTGTGTGAGAGAGAAAGAGAGAGAGCGTACATATGCCTGTATGTATAGGGATTTATTTATTTATTTATGCATACAGAACTGGGGTGCAGGCCAGAGGTGCAGGGATAGTGAGAGGATTCACCAGACACAGAGTGGGGAGCAGAACAGGCAGATCATCGAAGTACACTGCTGAGGGGAGCAGGGGCGGGTCAGGAGAGGTCTGCCACGGGCCAGCGGGATTCGAACTCATGCTAAAGTGGCTTTAGCTTCTCAGTGCTGTGCTTTAACCCGCTGCGCCACCAGGGAGGGCCCAGGATTTCCACTTTTTTATTTCTGACAAGTTTCCCAGTGATGCTAGAGAACGCTTCCTTCTTGGACTTGGGGGCCTGCAAAGCAAAGGGACACTGAACTCCAGGCATGGGATGTGAATAGGAAGGCTCTAGCTCAGAAAGTTTTCCAGTCACTGGGGAAACCGTTCCACATTTCCCCAAGTTATTTCTCAGCTGTTCTAAACGAATGAAATAAGAAGCCAAAGTCCGGGAAGAGGATTGGGAAGTCCTTGCGGAACCAGCATTCACCTCAGAGTTCCCAGGAGAGGCGAGGGCGGGAGACGGCCTGGGCGGCCCAGGGATCGCTGAGGTCGCCGGCCAGAGGAGGCGCCTCAGAAGGCGGCGCCTCTAGTAGGAAGAAGTTTGCGCTTTAATAGCCGAACGCGTTCCTGGTCGCATCAACTTCTGGAGCTATCGGCGGGCGCCCACTGAGCTGTCAGCCCCGTTCCCAGTCGCCGGGCCCAGCATACGCCTTCCCGCGCCATGGGCGGCTCGGCCTCCAGCCAGCTGGACGAGGGCAAGTGCGCCTACATCCGAGGTACGCCCGCCCGCAGGCGCTGCTGAGCGCCCGGACCTAGGGCCAGGTTGTCCGCCGACCTTGTACCCTGAGGTGCGCACAAAAGGTGGCTGTTCCGCTCCCGGGTCGCCCAGCTTGGCTCTCAGTGGTCCGCACTCGGGGCTCCAGGGCGAATTGCGCCGCCATCCGTCACGGTCGGGCCCAGAGCGCAGCGGGTGCGGGTGCGCTGGCTACCGGGATTGCTCTAGAGATGCCCCGCTGGGGGTCTGGAGAAGCAGGTGCAGGCGCGAGCGGGGACGACTCCCTTTGCTGTGCTCTTCCAGCCTGGGCACCTGGTTTGCCCTCCTGTCCTTAGCGCCCAACTCGAGTTCCTTCTGAACTTGCCAGGGGGGTGTTCTGCTCTTCTGGAGATTTCTCTGGGGGATTCCTGGTTTCTAAAGTAAAATTTCCCTTCTGGTAATGCCGGCGTGGTTTGCACACAGCGGTGTCGCCCCCAGCTTCAGCTGATCTCAGTACTATCACACTGGGGTGATTTCAGCAGAAGCATGAAGGACAATATCATTGTTCCCAAGTTGTGTGGTTTTCTTCCCTCTCCGGAAAGAGGGAAAGCAAAAGAGGGACCACTGGCATATGTTGTAACAGTTGCTATAGTTATTCATAGGGGAGACATCCATTTTTGGGGAGACTTCCAGAGATGTAGTGACTCAGTGAAGAGTGTGAGGCAGGAGAAAACAAAACAAAACAAAACAAAACAAAAAAAACAAAGCAAACTGAAACTGCATGAAATGACACTATCTCCTGTGTATAACTAACCTTCCTCTCTTCCCTCTCCCAGCCCCCAATTTACCAACTAACCACTATCTAGCAGTTAGTTATCTTGTCAATTTAGTGTTTTTGTGGCTTCAGAAATACCTTCGAAGTTAGATATTAGACGTTGGATTTTATCTAAAATCTGTGAAGAAATGGTTAAGCTCTTCCTGATACCTCTTTCTGGCTCTCTCAACCTTTTCCTAGGAGGAAAGCATTTATGTGGTGTCTTTGTGCCATATTTCTCTTCAGTCACCACAAGATTTAAAGTCATTTTAAAAGGTATCAAATCAGGGTCCTAGAGAGCAATGTAATTGATTTTCCAGATTCCTGCTGTCTTGCTTTGGGAGGTAGAGGATCATCAACAAGCTTCACTGTCAGAGAGAAAAGCTAGGCCAAATCTCCCTTTGCTTTTGTTTATTAAAAATGGGGACAAAATGGATGAGATTTACATTAGTAAAAGTTATAGGCTGCTTTTGCCTTACAAATTTGGCTGTGTGCTTGTGATCACCAGTGTGTAGGGGAATGAAAGAACCATGGAGTAGGACAATTTAGCAATTAGCACATTCATGTTTATGATGTTAATTGTATAAGACTTATGTTTATGGTGTTAATTTTGTAAGACTTTATGTGAATGAAAATCTTAGAAACACCTAAAGTGGAAGCATGTCTCTAGTAACCGTTGGAAATCCAGCAGGTGAGCAATTGTTGAAGAAGACTTTGTGGTGGTGACAGTTCTTGCTCCTGATGCAAGCTTTGTCCCTTTGTGGTAAGAAAATGTGCCATCTTTTTCATTGTGCAATAATAGCAGATGTGTAGAAGTCATTGCATCCTGCAGTTTTGTTAGTTTTCTCTCCTTGTTCTGTCAGGGAGGATACTTTCAAAGTCTGTCATGGTAGAGGAAAGACAAAAGTTAAAGTTAGGATACCTCTAGAGAAAACAAGACTTTGTGGGAATACTACTCTTTCCAAAGAGAGAAAAGAACATTGGAACAAATGCATGGTGCTGTGAACTGTTGGCATATGAGAGAAAGCAGTGCATGGGACTGTGACTGCCTGGATAGGTTTGAAGCTGCGGCTCCCGGAATAAAGCTATAACCGGATCATCACTATTCTACCCATCCTTTAGCCAATAACTCTTCTCAAGCTTGGATTTAATTGTAAGCATAACAACTGAAAAAGTGATGGCCAAATTTAAATACAGTTTTATGGCTTGTTTCACATAAAATAGCTACCAGTGAAATATTATACATTAGAAAACTGCTGCAGCCTAGACTACTTCTTTCTCATAAGAAAAAACTTTCTTTTAAGCTTGATAAAGTTTGCTGACATGTGGAGAATAACTAATCACTATATTTGGAGTGAATTTTGTTAAGTTAATCCTGTGTGTTTTATAAGCAGCAACATTGCTAGTGTGCTGAGGGCTGAATCAGCATTTGCTTTTAGACAAATCATTAATGGCTTGCTGTTTGGCTTGTTTGCCTCAAATTTGTGTATTAATAATGATCTTTGTCACAGGGATGTTTTGAAAGTATATTATTTCATAGGCTTTACTAAATGTCTAGGTAAGGGCTATCAGTGGCAGGCGTCACTTCATTTTTTAAAAAAGACTTATGTATTTATGCATACAAGAACTGGGGTGCAGGCCAGAGGTTTGGGGGGGTGACAGGATGTACCAGAGACAGAGTAGGGAGCAGAACAGTCCGATCCACAGAAATATACTGCTGAGGGGAGCAGCGGGTGAAACAAGGAGAGGTCTGCTGTGCGATGTTGTCGGTCACCTCCCTGGCTGGGGATCAAACTTGCAGTGACTGTGGATAGCTTCACAGTGCTGCATTTAACCCTTTGAGCTACCAGGGAGGCCCCTTAAGGAGTCACTTCACTTGTAAAGATAGTTTTGAAAATTACTGCTACTCATGTTTCTTACAATGGAATTCATTTTTAGGATTATTTCTACAAGTCTCTTAGTGATGTTTCCATTAATAAATGAAATCGAGACCAGTTTGTAATCACATAGGCAGTGGCAACTGTTAACTTTCAGTGATGCTCTTAGTTCTGACCTGCAAGGTCTTCCTTTTAAAGAGAAAGAATATTCATATAATATTGGCCTTATGGCCAACTTTGGACACTTTTTGTCTTTCATGTTTTCTTGCTGAACTTTGGATATGCTTACAAGTGGGCTATAATGTGAGGAAACACTGCTTTCACATGTAAGCAATATATTTACCTCATTTTTAAAGTTATGATTGAATTATCAGTGGATCAAAAGAAAACAAACCTTAAAAATCTTCCCAGAGGTCCTATGCAGAGTCAGAAAAGAAAGTGGAAATTCAGTATTGCAACTGAGAACTGTAGGGTCCACAGGGACAGAGGGCAGTTTTGATGGCACCTCAAGGCCTAGTAGCAGCAAATGACAATTAAGAAAATTGTTCTTTTCCTAGACTGACTGGTGGTAACACTCACCTGGTAAAGAACCCAGTGGTTTTCTCTGAAATGCTTATCCATGAGCAGATGCTTGTAGAGTCAGACATCAGTTCAGTGTATACATAATATGTATTTCAGGCCTTTCCTGGTGGCGCAGTGGGTTAAAGCACAGCACTAAGAAGCTAAAGCCACTTCAGCATGAGTTTGATCCCTGGCCCTGGAGGTGACCCACATGGCACGGCAGACCTTTCCTAACCCGCCCACTGCTCCCCTCAGCAGTGTACTTTGTCAGTTGGCCTGTTCTGCTCCCCACTCTGTCTCTGGTGAAGCTTCTCACCACCCCTACGGCTCTGGCCTGTACCCCAGTTCTGTATGCATAAATAAATAAATCTTTAACAAAATAAATCTTTAAAAAATGTGTTTCTCTCAGGGGAATTTCCTCTTATATATGCTTTAAGCGTGCAACTTAGGTGACTGTACCTGAAATCTGTGCTGATAACAGTGTGTGTGGCATGAACCCTATACAGATAGGGAGGGGGCACCTGTCTCCGGCCCATTTGGTTTAGGTGGGTAGCACTAGTCTTTGGGGCTAAGTTGTTGGTGGGAGATGGCTTTAGGACTGATCTGATTTATCTGGACAGTTATGGCAAGGTTATCATAGAGTCCTTTTTCATGACAGAGTCCCAGTTTTGTTTGGGATTCAACCGCTTCCACATTGCCCGGGGTTCCAGAGACGTAGCCCCCTATGGCCTCTCAGGGATGGGTGCTGATTGCTCCCAGGGCTTCATAGTAATGTGTTCTCCTTGCCAGTGGTTACAGGAGACATGTGATGCTCAAAGGGAAGTTGGCTGCTGCTTTAAGAAAGCTTTCTTTCCTTTTTAAAAAGAGGCAAAGGGGAGAGCTAAAAGCTTCTTGTCCTTTTGGAATTTTTGCATCCTAATGCCTCACCTGGAATATCTGTTTTTATCTTGATGAGCAGTAAGGAAGCTAGTATAAAGATAGAACCAACACTTGGAAGTGTCCAGGGGTGGTTGTCTCAGAAAAGAGGAGCTCTGCCCATCTTAGGTCTACTGGTGTATTACTGTCACTCGCTGGATTAATTGGAGTCCCCGTACACCTTGTTGATCACCTGAATAGCCTATCCCTGGGCACTTGTTAAGCGAATTGCTAAATACTCTTTGAGTTAGGGTATAGAAACTATCTTTCTCTTCTGCTTTTAAAAATAACAGGATCCTGGGCCCTCCTTGGTGGCACAGTGGGTTTAAAGCACAGCACTAAGAAGCTAAAGCCACTTCAGCATGAGTTCGATCCCTGCCCCTGAGGTGACCCACATACTGTGGCAGACCTCTCCTGACCCGCCCGCTGCTCCCCTCAGCAGTGTACTTCGTCAGTCGGCCTGTTCTGCTCCCCACTCTGTCTCTGGTGAAGCCTCTCACCACCCCTGCACCTCTGGCCTGTGCCCCAGTTTTGTATGCATAAATAAATAAATCTTTAAAAAAAAACAAAAAACAGGATGTTTCTCAGTCTTTGCAGTGAGATGGGGTCATGTAACTGAGTTCTGGCTAGTGGGCCAAGGTAGAAATATTGTATGCTATTTCCAGAAAATGACCTTAAGGGAAAGGTGGTGCTCTTCTTTGCCCTGTTCTCTACTGCTGGCTCAACCATCTTGGACTTTGTGATATCCTTTCAAGAAAGAGTTCACCCAGAGTAGAGTTAAGTAAACAAAAGGAACCTGAGGAATTCATGTAATAAAACCTCCATTTTAGCCAGTTTATAGCCCTATTACAACATTTATTTCTGGACCTTAATGAAAGAGAAATAAGCTCTTATCTAAGCAAGTTTTGTCTGTGGTATTACTGCTATTCACAGACAAACCTTATTTAGCCAAGTTAATGCAACTGCTTTCTGTTACTTGTGACATCCTAACCAGTACAGTAAGTGCCTCATTGGGTCCCATTTAAGAAAAATTAATCCAAGCAAAGTAAGAAGTGAGTAAAGGTGATATCATTAGCATTTGTCTCAAGTCCAAATTTGTAGAAATGGGTGGACATTCCTGTGAGACACTGCAGTGCCCCACGTGGTCACAGAGGAGTGGGAGACAGATGGAGAGAACCTAATGTCAATAGCACACAAACATATTGGTCACATTATTTTTTGATGAAAAATTTTTCTTCACACATGCCAAACCACTAGCGAAACTAGTAGGAGTTTTGAATTAGGAAAATTCCAGATTGTATATTGGATACTTCTGGTGGCAGTAATTACTTTCTACTACCTTTGGTCTTTGAGAATGGAAGCCAAAGCTTTGATACAGTGGGCTCTTTAAGAAGCCCCTAGTCTAATTTTACAAAGCCATAGAAGACTTGAATGGAGAGTTCCTTAGATTCATAAAAAATAAAGACACTAGACTGAGACAAATTAACATTTTCTCTTGTACTTGTGGAAGAAACTCCTGTTAGGTCCTAATTCATGCTTGGATGAATCCTACAGAGTCACAGAATAGTCTTGATGAAACACTTCTCTTTTTTTGTGGATATTGAGTTAAGAGGATCACATTATCACAGGGGCTTTAGTAGTAATGACTTTTAAGAGGACAATAGTGATTTTTTTAATACTTAAAAACATTTTATTTATTTTTTTAGTGGACTGCTGAGCTGATTGTAGTTTAACTCTATTGGAATTTGGGGAAGGACTTAGCTTAGTTCTAGGTAGAAATGGTAACAGCAGGAGCTCAACTCATAGCAATTGTTACTAATTCAATTAAAATAAACGTACTGTGAATGTTTTATAAAATATGCAGTGTGAATTATGGCAGTGAATTTTTTTTTAAAGATTTATTTATTTATCTGGTCTGGGGTGCAGAACGGAGGTGCGGGCGGTGAGAGGCTTCACCAGAGACAGAGTGGGGAGCAGAAAAGGCAGATCGACGAAGTACACTGCTGAGGGGAGCAGCGGGCGGGTCAGGAGAGGTCTGCCAGCCATGTGGTCACCTCCGGGGCAGGCGGGAATCCAACTCATGCGGAAGTGGCTTTGACTTCTTAGTGCTGTGCTTTAACCCGCTGCGCCACTAGGGAGGGCCTATGGCAGTGAATTTTAGTCTCCTAATCAGAATGTTTAATTGTTTTTATTCGTAAAGCTAGGAAACACCATTCTAAGAAGAAAGGAACATCTAACAGTTTTCATTGTGAAATGGAAGAAGTGAAATTAGAAGTGAAGATAAAAGAATAATGGAAAGAAAGAGAAAAGAATAAAAGAGGACAGATCACCTGCTACAGTCTATTTAAAGCACTTTAGTAAATATAGGACAGAAAAGATGAAATAATAAATAGTTACAAACTAAAACACACACATACACACCCCAAACAAAACCCCAAATGCCGTAGAGATTTTCTCCTTTAAACTGGAAAATTCATTTTGAAGAGTCAAGTAATTTTCTGCCAATAAGAAAATGTAAGCCAGCTTATAAAAATGCCTCCTTTTTTTGGTTACCGAATCTTTTTCACACTTAGAGGAGGAAAGGTTTAGAGATATGAAAACATTTAATGCAGTTTAACAAATCACAAAGTCTAGAATCCAAAGAAATTTATTTTTCTAAGCTTGCTGTTGTTTGAATATTGATGTTTGTAGGATTAGAATAAATTAATAGTTTTTATTAGGAGCCCAGAGGTGATTTTTAACAAAGTCTGTATCTGAAGGAATTTGGAAAAAGCATGCATGTCTCCATGCCAAACCATATGGATGTTTTTCCTTTTTCTTTGCCTTTGAAACATTTTCTTATTTAAAAATAATACTTAGGTTTAGAAAACCACACAAAATAAATGCATAGCTTAGTGAATTGTTATAAGGCAAATATCCTTATGCAGAACCATCATCCAGGTCAGGAAATAGAAAACTTCACTAGCGATCCTGGGTCTCCATTCTCCATCCCAGTCCTAGACTCCTTTGTCTGTCCCCAAAGAGCCATGGTCTTCAGTTATATATTGACACCTAACAAAGCACCACAGAGGACATAGGATCTTTAAACATCTTTTTATTTGCCCCCAATTCTGTTATCTACCCTGGGTTGAACCGCTTATATTTCTTGTTGGTCAAGTCAAGGCTTTCAAGAGTGCAAAAACTTCTAGAAACTTCTTATGTGTTAGGCTTGGATTGGCACAGCATTATTCTGCCACATTCTACTGGTTAAGTCTCAGGGAGAGCCCAGATTCAGGACCACAAGTATTTCTGAATACCATGATATGTGGTCCATTAGGCAAGACTACAGTGACAAGTAAGCACACCAACTAAGCCTAGACTTTATGGTAATAATGTCCTTATAGTTCCTGCGATTTTATCACCTAACAATGTATTTTGAAATGTTATAGATTATTCTGGTCCAGTTAAAATATCCCTTTTAAACTACTTTTGGTCTATAGGTTTCCTATACATTTCTGTCCTTCGCTTGCAAATTTTCTGTTGAAGGATCTGTGTGCCTTGGGTTAATACTGAGTGCATCTTTAACTTCTATGTCCCAGACTGCTGTCCTGAAGCCCTTGGTATTTGCTGTGATATTGGTGCTGTAACACTAATACTCTAACACCAGAGCTATAATACCTCCAAACATGCATATTTCCCATCAAGTAGAAATATAGAAGGGAAAAATAGAAAAATAGAAGAGACAATATTTAAAAAATTTGAAGTCAACTAAATATTTCTAAATATGACTTACTGAAGTTCCAAAATAGACAAGAAAATAAATGGAAGAGAATTACCAAAGAAATAGACAAGGTCATTTTCTAGAATGTGTCTTTGAATTTATAGAATGTATACAAGGCCATTTTCTAGATCATGTGTCTTTTAATTTATAAAGCCAAATAATTTCTGGAGCTTATTCAGAGCTGTAGAAGCACACTTTCCCATTATTAAAGGTAGGAAGATCTTGTGATGTATAAGACCTTACTGGTTGTTCAGAGTATTGAGCAGAAATTAGCCCTAGACTTCAAGACTGCTCTGATCCTGCTCTAATAAAAATGCAGAAGCAAACCTCAGAAGAATCAAATTGATCCTAAGTAATTTAACTGCATGTCTGAACAAAGTCCAACATTCTTTATAGGAATACAATCAAATGACCAAATGTACACTTAACAAAAAATGCAAAAGACCCAGCACCCAATAAAAAAATCACTAGGTGAATGAAGAAGCAGGAAAATATCTATAACTTGGAGAAAAAAAATCCGTCAGTGGAAACAGATTTAGGAATTCAGACATGATGAAATTAGCAGACAACGATGTTAAGACAGTTTTTATAAATATGTTCCATATGTTAAAGCAAAGGAACACACACACAAGATAAGGAGAGGAATGGAAGATAGGAAACATACATTTTGCCTTTAGTCTTTAGGAAAGAGAGTATGACTTCTGTGTTTTTGAAGTTTAGTGGAATAGCTAGGGAAAGTAAGTCTGTCCTAGCTGCTATTAATGCTAAACTGGTCTTAGAGGGGAGCAGAGTCTAACTGTACCAGGAGCTACTGCCAGGGGACTAGCCTGGAGCCAGGGTGGGATCAACTTGGAAAGGAAGGGAAATTGTGAATGTTATTTCAGAAAGGACAGTGTCTCTGCTCTTATGGAGGCTCATCCAGGGCCAGAGACAATTTTTGTGATTAGCTCAAAAGAATTTAGAGGTTTTTCTTAATGTGGATTGAAGGTGTTTGTTTAAAAAATGATTTCCTATGTAAGTCGTGCTGAGTGAGTTAGAGCAATATGTCTGAATAACTGCTTAAACAAGATAGACACAGGCTTGGAATTAGAATAAAGATCAGTTTTATTAGCAACCACAGAGAATGTGTAATATTTGGAGTATAAATATTTAAAATGGTTTCATTGGAGAGGAGGATTAAATCAGCCCCATTAATTGAAATGTACTGTTTAAACTTAAAGTAAATAAGAATTTTAGAACATGACTAAGACTTGTGCACATCAGCTGGGATGTCAGTTCTTAGCCAAAAAATAACAAGTTCTGATCTGAGGAATAGTAACAATCACATCGATAGTCACGAACATTTATTGAGTGCCTCTTATGTGCCAGGCAGGTAAATGTCTCAGAGAAAAGATAACAGGATAGCTAATGTTCTTCCAGAGATTACAGGTATTGTTCTAGAATAGCCTTTTCGTTATTAACTGGAAAAGAATGTCAACTTGATAGAATTTGAAAAGCGACATAACCATGTCAGCAACTTAAATGAACTAAATCAGTAATTTATCCTTTCATATAAGCTAAGACATTTGTAAGACTTTTGACTCCATGTCTTAATTCTCAATGATTTGACTTCTTTTGAAGTGAACATTTTCAGTGGATGAGCTGATAGATTATAAATAACTTAATCTAGAAATTAAAATTCATGCTAACAAAACATGATGTGGAACTTAGAAACCAATTTAAATTATTTTTAAATAAAGTGGTGCCTTTAGGCAGCTTCATTATAAAAGAAAATATTTATGTTTGGGAAGTAAGACACAAAAGACTCATAAATGGAGCTTTCAGATTTGAAAAAACGGCACGATCATCTCCTGAGTACGTGCAGAACCTGAAGATGGATTCTCTATAGATTTTGAATCTGTCAACTGGCTGCCTTCAATTTCTCATATGTAAAATGGAGACAGCAGTATTGCCCAGAGATATTAAAGGAGGTTTGGAATGAAAGTAATATAATGCTTGGATTTCCCCATCCTACTATTATGCTAATCAATTTGTTTTTACTGTCAGTAATGGCATCAGGCCTTCCCAGAGTAAATAATTGGCTTTCAGACTCTGCCAAATAATACCTACCTCACACATTTGTTCTGTACTCTAATTAATGTTTCAGTGTTTAAACACAATGCCTCTATAGAAGCAATGGCATTATAATTTGTTGGGCCACTCTAGTATTGTAATTAGTACTAATTAAATTCTTTTCGACAGCTTGTTGTATTTACAAATTACTGCATCTAAGGTATCCTGCTTTATATATTCATTATGAAAGAGTCAGCCACAATGGTTTAAATAAAAGCCTTTGAACAACTATTTTCAAGATTTTACACACACCCCCGCCTGCAAACCAATGGAGGGAAATACCTTTCTAGTATTGTCCCAGAATGAATGAGGCAAAGTATAAGCATCTGTGTGGGATTTATTAGGACAGCAGCCCAGGAGACAGATTCCAGAAGCCCTTGTATGGTTCCTGAGTTGCCTGGAATGAGTTGCTTACATTCACATAAAAAAGCTGTGTCTTCCTACTGTGGTCTACTATGAAAATCAAGGTTAGAAGTCTATTAAAGTCTGACCGATGGCCTACTCTATAGGTTTATCTAGAAGCCAGTCTAGGTCCAACTGGTGCAATAACAGGCAAATCAGTCAAAATGTCAGTTGAGCAGTATTCGGTCACATTTCAATCCTGGGTGATCTGTGAAGGTCTGGCTTTGTTTTGATTTCTTCTTGGAAGTAGGTGTTTCTCAATAGCTGGTATCTTTCTCTGCAAAAATGGGGTTTATTGTGCTGCTCCAGAAGATGCTTGGGTATACCGGCAACTTCTTGATTCTGTTTTAGTTTTACCCAGACTCGGTGACTCCATTTTGCACGCTTCTCTTTTTTTCTTCTCAAAAAACATTTTGTGTCACTAGGAACAGTTATGGGGGAGGCAGTTGTAATACCCCCCACCCCCATCCTGTGTGTGCCAGGATCTTGCACATACTGGCTAACCAGAGTAGAAGCTGGCATCCCTTCTTAACGCACTGTTCAGTGACACCACATTGGCATACAATCAACTTGGTGAGTTTCTTTTTTCTTCTCCTTTTTTTCCAGACCCATGTAGTCACACATCACTGCTTGGTGCACTGCTTTTCAGTGCTTGGGATGGTCTCAGTGGTAACCAGTTGGCAGTGACTTCAAACCAGGTTTAGTCAGTATGAGCTGGCTGCTGAACCGAACACTCCCTAACTCAGTGACTAGATTTAATAACCCCTTACATTCCCTCACTGCTTAATGAGGGGGGAAAGGCATTGTTACATGCTTGCCATTGCAAGAGTGTCATAAAGTATACTTCCTAAATCTGGATGGTATAGAAAATTTCAAATAAATGCGAAGCATTCAAAATGATTTCTGTGATCAGTATCTGTCCCCTTTTCAGAAAAGTGAAGAAAATAAAACGAATTCACAGGGCAGATAAATCCTTGTGAAATATTCAACATGATTGCTACTTGCAGCTTTCTTGATTCAACAACATACTGATTGTGGGCAGGACCTTCCAGTTCAGGTAGTAGCTCCATCACTCACTAGCTGGTATCTTTCTCTGCAAAATGGGGTTTATTGCACTTCTCAGAAGATGCTTGTAAGGATTTGTTGTGCTATCCTTGCAGAAAACCTTGCAAAGTATTGTTATAAAACAGCTTGGCTTTGGTAGGTGATTCATGAACCAGGCATCATCCCATCTAACAAGTAGAATGGATCTGCAAGAAGATCAAAATGTAAGAATGGAAGAATGGAAAGTTTTTAGAGTCAGAAATCAGAAAGAAGGGGGAACAAGGCTAATGGCAAAAGAAAAGAAAGAATATGTCTTGCAAAACCACTTTACCTCAGGGTTGGGGCGGTCTTGTCATGCAGATTACTTCATTAGCTATGAACAGAAAACCTTAGGTTGATTAATTTAGAATTCTACTTTGGGAGATGTTGAAACTGCCAATTAAGGTAGATACTAACTCTTGTTGGGTCTGGTATGACTTTGCAACAGTTGCTTCTTCTTCTTTTTTAAACAGTACTTTTTTTTAATGAGATTTATTTACTTATGCATACAGAACTAGGGCACAGGCCAGAGGCACAGGAGCAGTGAGAGGACTCACAGAGACAGTACTTAAGTCTCTCCAAAGAATCTTACTTTGAATTTATAAAATGTCCTGGGACTCATCTGTTCCTTCCAATGAGGCATTCATTGCCTAACTTTCATTCTCTTCATCAATGACAATGTGCTGTACATGGTGAATTGAAATGAGCAAGACACATTTCACTGCTCTTAAGGACTTCATCATGGAGGTGGTGGTGGGGAGTAGTGAAGTAAACAATAATGTAGTAATAAGTATTATGAAGAAACGTAAGAACAGGAAGAGACAAGAAAGTGATAGGCACCAGTAACTCAACTAGGGGTCAGGAAGTCCTCTTTGATATTTGAATGAAGAGACAGTGTGGGACATAGAAATACTGGGCAGGTGCATCCAGGCAGAGGAAACTTTAAAAGCTCTGAGTTTGGAAAGGAGTTTGTCTTAGGACTGCACAAGGCCAGTGTGGCTAGAGAGGAACGAGCAATGTGCTCGTGCAAGAGGGGGAAAGGAGACTTGTAGGACTTTGCAAGGACTTGGGGTTTTATTGTATATGAGAGGAGAAACCAGGGGGAGTTTTGAGCAGAGGAGCACTATCATCTGATTTTTCTGACTGAAGAGACTCTAAGAGAAACAAGGGAGGAAACCAGAGGTTAATTAGGAAGTGAGAGTTATAATCCAGGTGAGGGCTGACTTGGAGATAGTGAGAAGTGAATTGGTTTGGGAGTATATTTTTGTGGGCAAGACTGACAGAATTTGCTCATGAGGTCTGTGGGACAGTTGGGGGCAAAGTAGTAACCAAAAAAGACTCCAGGGTTTTCATCCTGAGAAATGGAGAATGGAGTTGCCACTTATTGATAACAAGGAAGACTGAGGAACAAAGATCATACTTGAAGATGAATATGAAGAGTTCATTTTGGATGCACTGAGTTTGAAAGCCAAGTAGAGCTATCAGATATGCAGGGGATAAGCAACGATACAACTGTGTAATAACAGTTGCTGTTTGTGAGGATAGTGAACTGCCAGGTGCAATGTTAAGAATGCTATATTTGGGCCCTCCCTGGTGGCACAACAGGTTAAAGCGCAGCACTATGAAGCTGTCCACAGCCAATGCACCACAAATTTGACCCCAGCCAGGCAGGTGACCCTCATGGTGCAGCAGACCTATCCTGACCCATCCGCTGCTCCTTCAGCAGTGTATTTTAGTAGACCTGCCTGTTCTGCTCCCCACTCTGACTCTGGTGAACCCTCTCACCCCCTGTACTGCTGGCTTGTACCCTTGTTCTTGTATGCATTTTAAATAAATAAATCTTTAAACAATGCTATATTTTCTAATAATCAGTAAATAGGTATTATTATCATAGTCATTTTACAGATGATGAGGCTGAAACCTAGAGAGATCAAGTCTAGGACTCCGATCACTCGTCTAATAGTGGATGGAGAACATCCCGAGGTCAAAGTGCAGATCTTACACACAATCACTTAAGAGCCAGTGTGGGGAGGTAGCTGGACATCCCGATAACTGATTTGAGTTCTTGTTCCAGATGGAATTTTCTTATCCATTGTCTTTAGCTCTTTTTGTCTTAATTCCCACATACACCTTGAAGCTTGTTGAATCCATCAGAAATATCATTTATTATTTAAAAGCAGAAAGCTGCTGATGACATATATTTATAATCTATTTTACTTTTGAAGGCTACAAATAATTTTTAGTGCCAACTACTATAATTCAGGAGCACAGAAAGAACTGTCATCTGATAAAATTATTGTTTCCAAAGGAAATAAGCTTGGATGCTGAGTTATGTCCATTATGTCCTCTTTTATAGCTAAATTAGGTGTTGGGCCATGAATTTTCATTTCCAGCATCTGAAAGCAGCTTCTTTGTGATGCTGCTGGCCCAGTGAAGTTTTTCCATCTATATATCATGATAGCCTTTATATGAACAAGCAGAAATAAGATCGTGATTGTTCTCATTTGCATAAGCATCTCCTTGACAGCTCATCGAATATATTGTTCTTGGGCACATTTCACGGTCGGCTGAAGGCATGTATAATCATCTCTAGCAATTCTTCTTCGTACCTAGCTTAATGACCCCTGTTCCATATCAAGAGAATGATGGAGTGAGAAGGCAGTGTGTCCAGGGCCTGACTGCTTAAGATTGTGGAGTAAATTAACAGTGGGGAATAAATTACATGAGCTGTTCCTCATTTTTCAGTTGCCTTTTACTAACTTCATCTCAACTAGGCTAAACATTCTGGATGGTCCGGAAAAAAATTATGCCTCTTTGACCAACAAGCTCAGGTTTTTGCACTCATAGGTGCTCAATCATGAGATTATTCATTATTTTTGTCTGAAAACTTTTTTTTCTATCTTTTTAAATCTGGGGTAACTTTAATTTTCCCTTAAATTAAGCCTCAAGGAAGAAGCTTCTTCTGCCCTAATAGATGGGGCTTGGGCTTAAGGTGAATGGGATCCTCACCTTTGTAACCCCCCTTTTTTTTTTAAAGATTTATTTATTCATACAGAACTGGGGTACAGGCCAGAGATGTGGAGGGTGAGAGGATTCACCAGAAACAGAGTGGGGAGCAGAATAGGCAGATCGACAAAGTACACTGCTGAGGGGAGCAGCGGGCGGGTCAGGAGAGGTCTGCTGCTCCATGTGGTCACCTCCAGGGCAGGCGGGGATCGAACTCATGTGGAAGGGGCTTAAGCTTCTTAGGACAGTGCTTTAACCCGCTGCGCCACCAGGGAGGGCCCTGTACCCCTTTTTTAAAAGAAATAATTTTGGTGATAAAGCAGATAAATCATTATTTTGATTGAACTGTATAAAATAAATCCTTCATTGATTGGTGTTTTTATAGCTTCTTGCCCTCCACACAGGGGCAATGATGGCCGTGCCTGCTGTCAGCCTGCGCATGCTGGAGCCTTTTCTACAGCTGGCTGGTGGCAGTGCAGGGACCCAGACTCAGCTCTACATCCTTTTCTGTCACTATTGCCATCCACCATCAAGAACTGAGGTTTAAATTCTGGCTTGTAATTTTGCACTCAAATAGGTGCTAGTCAATCTCCTCAGCATTCTCAATTTTTGATAGTTACTCTGAAAGAAAGCACTATCAGAATTAATAACAAATGACTGTTTTGAGAGAGAAGCACACTGTGCTGTCTTGTATCTTAAATCTTAAATCTACTATTGATCAGACAAGCAGAGGGGCTTGGGGGACCATGCAGCATTCTAGAAAGAGTACAAAATAAGTCAGTAGTCTTTCTACAACTTACGTAGCTCATGAGCATCAGTGTCTTCTTATGTAAAATGGGGCAATATTAAAGACATTTTATTGTGAAGTTTAGGTCATGTAAGTATGGTGCTGGATGGTAACGAAGATTTAATAAATGGTAGCTATTCTTGATATGATTAGAGATCAATTTCTTTGAGCCACAATCCAACTTCAGAGAAAAAACAAAAGCAAATCTCTTGACATGTGTCAGGAACTCTGTAAACCCAGAGCATTGTAGGATAAAAATTAGGGAGAAATAGTGAAAACTAATTAATTAAAACATTAAATGAAAATTAATTCAAACTATAAATGACTGCAAAATCAAGAAGGAAAATAACTACATTATGCACAGTCCTTCAAATATTATTAAATAATGCTATCCATTTTTATCTCTTTTTTTTCCTTTTTCTTTCCCTGTCAATATTTCATAGATTTTATACATACATACATACATACATACATATATATATATATATACACACACAGACATTAAAAATAAATTTGGGTCATATATTTTGTATATGAATCTATATATTGCTACTCCACATTATATCAAAACCAATTCCCTAAACCACTATGTATTCATCTAAAGCATATGTTTTATTGGCAGTAGAGAACTCTAGCTTCCATACATTGTATAATTTATTTTACCATTCTCTTCTTGTTTGACATGTAGCTCATTTTCAAACTTTCATTATTATAAATAATATTTTAGTGAGCATCCTAATGCATAAATATTTATGTACATCTTGATTATTTTCTTAGACATACTTCATAAATGTCAAAGAATATGAGCCATTTAAAAAATAACAGCATTAAAATAAAAGGCATAATAAATGAGCAATATATCAGCCACACTCAATTTTTGAGTCTTCTGGAACAAGTAACTACCCTGAACTCTTAGTAGCACATATTTTATCTTATTCATTTTCCTACCCACTATGTACTCCATAATCTCTACCCTCAACAATTATTTTATGAATAACTATTACCTGAATAGGAATTAATAGACTCTAGACCTCTTTCAGACAGAACTGCACCTGAATTATCCCAAAGTACTATGTATATATATGTATATATATATACATACATACATACATATATATATATACATACATACATACATATATATATAATTAAGATTGCTGAAAAAAATTCCATTGGTGTATTTTGTGATTATAGTATGTGACAATTCTTGTTCTTAAGGATCTTTTCTTATTATTATTACATATTGTTGAATACCCGGATGTGCTTATTTAGGAATAGGTTGAATTACCAGATAATCTGAGAGCTCGTTTTACATTCCTGTTCCTTTTCACTTCACCACTATTTGGGGGGTATTACTGTGTGTCTTACAGTCTAAGGAGATTATAGTAAAGGGATAAACACCACTTGCTTTCCCTTTGGAAAGGAAATTAAAGATCATCTTATGCTCAAATGCTCAACTAATCCTGTGAACAGTTTTCAATACGTCAAATAACAGGAAACTCATGATTATCTTCTAAAGCCAATCAATCCATATTTGGACAGCTATTTTGTTACTGAACTGTGCCAGAACTGAATACTTTCTAAGTCCACCCCTGCCTCTTGGCTCACACGCAGCTTCTGGCCAAGCACTCTGCCACCCTTTCTCTCCCGGTTGTAGCCAACCCCTGTGGCTCCAGGGCCCTGGTCAGCACCCACCCTCCTGTGTGTTTAGAAGAAATTCAACCTATAAAAATCTGGGATTCAAACCCAGATGTGTTTGACCAAAGCCAGATATCTCTTTCCCTTTGTTGGGGAAAAATACATGACCTACTCATCATTTTAACCATTGTTAAATGGGTTAACATTGTTAACTGTGCAATTCAGTGGCATTCAAAACATTCACATCATTGTCTACACATCACCCTTATCGATACGAGAATTTTTCTTCATCCCCAGTGTGAACTCTGTAGACATTAAATGATAACCTCTAAATTATTTTTGCCTGCGAGTTTGCCTATTCTAAGCACCCCATATAAGTTACTAATAGCATCCTATAATTATAGTTGGTTCTCCATTATCAATGACTTCATGTCCATTTCATTTTTTTAGACTCATTCAATTCCAAGAGCTGTCATGCTTTTAAAAAAATCCAAGGCTTTGACCATATGTCATTTCCTCTAGTAGAAAGCAAGAAAGGAGAAACAATGCATTTCTGTGTCTTGAGCTCTAATTCCTTCTCTAGACATTACCTTCTTCCTGTGGTACCAGATTCCTTTTTGTGAAAATAAGAAGAGGGGAGAATAAATGTCCACTCCCCCAAAATAGCAGTCATTCTTGTTTTGGTACTTCTTTTAAAAGAAAGGTCTCTAGTAATTCACCAATATGTTGATAGTGGTTGTTAGTTGGAAATAGATACTATTTATGATCTTTTTTTTTATTTTGAGAATTTAAGGCATCCCATTGACATTCGTTCTATAATATTTTTTGTTTGTTATGGAAATTAGGTTCAAAGGCTTACAGTTTATGCAGTCTGCACTCATTCTATCTTTTTCTGAGACTAGGATCTGCATTTGTCTATTCAGCTCTACTTGTGAACAATAGCTTGGAAATCTTATTTGTGAAATTTCTTAGTACACTGGATTGTGGTTATTTTATAGCCGCCTGCTGCTCAGTTTATTTATATTTTGAGGTTGCTTCTTATAATTTTTATTGATGTAACCTTGGTTTATGGCATTATGTAGGTTTCAGGAGCACTGCATTATAAGTCAACATCTGTATACGCATATTATGATCCCTATCAAAACTTCACTTTCCATCTACCATGATACAAATGACCAATTTACCTGATTTATCCACCCCAATACCTCTTTCTGTCTAGTAACCATCATTTTGTTCTTTTAAGCTTAGGCTGTATTTTTGTTGTTGTGTTCATTTGTTTTGTTTATCTTCCACATGGAGTGAAGTCATACAGTGTTTATGTTGTTTGCCTTTCTCTGACTCATTTCACTTAGCACTATACCTTTAGGTCCATCCATGTTGTCTGTTGCACATACAAGATTTCATCATTTTAAAAAATAGTTGAGTAGGCCCTCCCTGGTGGGTCAGGATGCAGCACTGCAAGCTAGCCATAGACACTTCAGTGTGAGTTTGTTCCCTGCCCTGGAGGAAATCCACATGGTGCAGCAGACCTCTCCTGACCTGCCCGCTGCTCCCTTCAGCAGTGTACTTACTTCGTCAATCTGCCTGTTCTGCTCCCCACTCGGTTTCTGGTGAATTCTCTCACTGCTCCTGCACCTCTGGCCTGTACCCATTTTTCTATATGCATACATAAATAAAATCTTAAAAACAAAAATCAAAGTTCTTGATAGAACTATGTAAGGACCCAGATCATCTCTCCGTTGGTGGAATCAGTCTGTGACTGTGCTGACAGAAATGCACGCTATCTGCACAGAAGTGTGTTACCAACTCTCTCCTTCAGAATCTCTTGCTTCAGAGTTGTGATTGTGTTTCTGCTGAGCCTTTTGGTGTCTGCTTTCCTGAAGGCCAGGGTTTGATCATCATATTCTTTTTTTCTTTTTTGTAAAGATTTATTTATGCATACTGGGGTACAGGCCAGAGATGCGGAGGGTAAGAGGATTCACCAGACAGAGTGGGGAGCAGAACAGGCAGATCGACGAAGTACACTGCTGAAGGAAGCAGTGGGTGAGTCAGGAGAGGTCTGTTGCGCCATGTTGTCACCTCGGAGCCTGCGGGGATCACAATCATGCGAAGTGGCTTTAGCTTCTTAGTGTTGTGCTTTAACCCGCTGAGCCACCAGGGAGGGCCCTGATCATCATATTCTTAACATTACTTTCTTTACTATTAAACAGCCAGAATAGAAGCTTTATCTATCAACTTTGGTGTGGAGTTTGATAATTACTCAAAAACGTAATTAATGTGGCAAATCACAAAAAGAGACATGTACCGAGTATACCTTATTTTTTTCTTTTTTCTTTTTTTTAAAGATTTATTTATTTATTCATACAGAACTGCGGTAGAGGCCAGAGATGCAGAGGGTGAGAGGATTCACCAGGAACAGAGTGGGGAGCAGAACAGACAGATCGACGAAGTACACTGCTGAGGGGAGCAGCGGGCAGGTCAGGAGAGGTCTGCCACGCCATGTGGATCTCCTCCGGGGCAGCGGGGATCGAACTCATGCGGAATTGGCTTAGCTTCTTAGTGCAGTGCTTTAACCTGCTGCGCCACCATGGAGGGCCCCCGAGTATACCTCATTTTAACTTAAAATATACTAACTAAACATATATTCATTCAGCAAGTTTTTGACACAGGGCAAAGCCCTTTATTTAAAAATAGATTAGATGGGCCCTCCCTGGTGGCGTAGGAGGTTAAAGCACAACACTATAAAGCTAAAGACTCTTCAGCATGAGTTGGATCCCCGCCTGCCGGGGAGGTGACCCACATGGCATTGGCAAACCTCTCCTGACCCACCTGCTGCTCCCCTTAGCAGTGTACTTTGTTGATCTGCCTGTTCTGCTCCCCACTCTGTCTCTGGTGAATCCTCTCACTGCCCCTGCACCTCTGGCCTGTACCCCAGTTCTGTATGCACAAATAAATAAAAAAAAATTGATTAATCACATTGTAATTTTTGCATCATCTATAATATTAGGTTTGATTTAAGTCAAGCAAGATCTTATGAAGAAATCTGATCATAGACTCCATCTTGAATCACAGAATCCATCTTATTATATAAAGGTTTGATATTTCAAACCCCGTTTTCAGTTGATTTTTCCAAACAATAAAAATGAACATAGCATTTGAGTTATATATAAATAATACTAGAATTTCCTAAATCTAACACCTTTTTTAGAACTCTCTATCAAAATACTCAAAACATTCAATTTAACCAATAAACATTTTTTCCCTTTTGCTCTAATATTTAGTCAGTTGTATATTTAAGTTACTTACTTAAATATAAATCATGATTGGCATGAGTGAGTTTGGAAGGAAACAACAGACATTCAACAAGCACACAACTTAGCAGGTAGAGCAGAGTTACTATACTATTCTATTGATCTAGAGCCCTGGGTTGTCAGCAAAGAGTGTGGCTAAAAAAGCCTTGAGTGAGTGGAGGGTGATGGAGTGGGCTTCTGTCATATGTTACAATGACATGGCTGCTTTGACCCAAGGGTCATTATTCCACTTCACTAGCAGCTATCTTTTCGTTGTTTAGAATTAGATCCAAGGAACTGTTCCCCTGCTTACACATTCACAGAGAAATCAAACTGCTATCCAGTCCAGGCAGTGACTTCAGACATTCTGCTTTTTGTTAAGAGTCCTCCAGTCAAATGTTTGGACAATTGAAGTTTCCATCCCAACTGTCTTGGGTCCCAGTACCAGCATTGTAAACAAATTTAGGAACACATCATCCATTTCTCCTGTTAGGCTAGCTACTTTGTGAATATCAATTTTATCAACAATGTGATATCTTTTCCTCTCATTTATTCCTCATTTGAATGGCTCATCATTTCCTTACCATCTGGATTCATGGATATTCACATAGTACCATTTCATTACCTCCTTTCATCACAAATATTTCTTTGGAATACTACCAACTCCCAGCTATTACTATGAGATTATAACTATCACTTTATTATCTTATCAGGTTCCCATGTTCTCTGCAGTCTCATACCATTATGAGTATCATTTTGAAAATTTTTCCCAGTTGGTTTTTTTTTTTTTTTTTTTTTTTTTTTTAGTGTCAATTATATAATAGAATTGGTGTACACAGAGGGGGAAAAGAAGAGAGAATATTCCTAATGTGAATTTCCCAGTAAAACACCAAAAATTACCCATTACCTGTGGGTAAATGCCAGCAAACAGGATCAGTCCAAAATGGGACTCCTGAGACCCTGAAGCTTGTTATAAGTCTAATACATCTTCTGGCAGGGAAGCACAGGAAGGTGGCTATAGGGGCCAGGTAAGTCAGGGACAAAAAGAAGAGTCAGAATTCAAGATGTGCCAAATAATCTACCATCAAATCAGGATAATGTCTGCCTTTATCTATGCCAAGGTCCAAGAGAACAGCTTCCTGATTTATCTCCTTCTAAGCCACCTTCCCACCAGCACACTGGAGTACAAGCTGATCCATGGAAGCAGAGGGACTTGACTGTTTTCTTACAGGAGTCTCCTGGCTTCTCCTGAACACTTCTTTTTCTCATGGCATTATAGGATTTTCTGGTAACTGATTTTAGGATTTTGATTTAGTTTTTTTTTCTTGCGTGTACAATATAAAGAGCATCTGATAATCTCTAAGTTTTCTTCCCTGTCTGCATCGGGTGTATTCCAGCCCTACCAAAGTCTATCCTTGCAGGACCTACAGGTTTCACTTGTTTGCCATGATATCCTACTTGACAACTACCTCTTCATAATTAGATGCTCATTCCCCCAATTTCCAAAGTCCAAAAGAAAGAGGTGTAAAGAGCCCACTTGTATTCCTGGGTCTTCTAGTCTCTAACCTGTGACTTCATATGTGCTAATGATACTCTTTTTGTTTCCTTGCAATGTGGTTCTTCCCTGTATACCCCAGGACTGAATCATGAATTAGTGGCCATAGTCTGTTTCAGTGGACTACTACATTTCAGAACTAGTCACCAGAAGATGGACAGAAAGTATGATTTGCTGTGTCTGATCTAGAGTCCTAATTGAGAGTGGTGAACATCAGCCACCCTTTTCTTCCCAGGCCAATAGCAGATTTCTTATTCTAGTTGTGATTTGTTGTCTTCTTGGGTGTAATTCCATGATCTTCCACATACATGAACTTAGCTAGCAGTAGTGTTCATAGAGGTAACAGCATAGTAGTTGCTGAGTAATTTGGCAGGGATAAATGTAGTGCCTGATTTTCCCATGTGACATTATACATATCTATTAATATGTAAAATATATCTACACATTTATTTATTGAGATAACATTGATTACATCATTTTTATATATTGGAAGTATAGGCTCTTCCCACCTCAAGTTTTCATATTTCATATTTCTTTTTAGAAGATCATCCTTTTCCCCCTACCTCTGCTTTTGTGATAAACTCCATCTCTTGTGCTTCCCTACTCCACTTTTGGGTCTATTCTTCCCTAGCAAATCATACTTCTTTTGTGTTACCTATAGTGTCTAGTAAAGTGTGCTAGAATATTTAGCTCTTAATAGTAGTTTTAAAGTTAATTGCTTCAGATAAGATCCCACTGACTATGAGTAAAGATCTTGGGAGTTATTTTTAACAGTAATTTGCAGTTGCTGAGTTATTGGCTTTGACTTGCTGCACTACATTTCCTTTGCAAGTTGCAAATATTCACGCAGGTAGATAAGTGGTCAACTTCTAAACAGCATGGTTGGTTTTTACTGTGTCATTCAGCGTTAACATTTGCAGGCTTTACAAATACAACCTCTCAGCTTCTTTTAAGGACATAGAAATTTCTCTCTAGCAAATGGCATTGATGGATTACTATATAAAGTTGCCAGTGATCAGGGGCCTGTATTAATCCCAAAGGGTGACCATTTTAAAAATTATATTTGAGTCTGAACATTAATAAACTTTAAATGTAATCTCTTTTTTCTTTGCTCTTTTGGGACTAGCCCACTGTTTCCCTATTTATTGGCCAATGCAGACTTCCCACAGAACTCATTTTGATCTAATTTTGTAACTGAGAGTATTCATCTTGCTGGCTTTGGAAGGATTTTTCAGACATCTAAATCAAAATATCTTGACTTAGGGTCAGAGAATTTGGAGTGACAGAATTTTATGTCTGTAGACATTATTCTGGTACCCAAGGCTTTTAGTATAATTTTAAAAGGGCCTATCACTTAAAAAGTTTGATCATTTTTTTTTCTAGACATCTTAGATTACAAGAAAAGTTACCACTTTCTCTCCAAAGTAAGAAAAACCCTTTAGCTCACTTTCTCATTGATGTTCTTATCTTTGCAAATTTCTTTTTTTCTTATTCTGAAATGAGAACGTTTGAAACATCATTGATTTTAAAGTCACATGAAGGTGATTTTCTCATCTTTTCTGTGATGAATCCCATGGCTGATTAGTGCACAGAGTTAGGAGTTTAAGTGTGAGAGACTGTTCTCACCAACCATCACCTCAGTGATGTGTGAGTAGATAGTAAGGAGAATCTGTTAAAAATGGAAGTCCCTGCCCAGTTGTTACTACACATATGTCGAAGAGAAAGGTTTACCTATTAAATATATTTGTAAAGATTCCTTCAAATAGGTGTTGAAATCCAAGGTTTGTGTTCATTGAGCTTGTGTTCATCCTTCTATGCTAGATTTGCTCCCAGGCTAACTCTTTTTGTATTTTATAACTTGCAAAATGCATCTTCTCTTTTAAATTCAAAACAGCTAACTGGACTAAAAAAAGCATAACTTTTCATGTGCACAGGAAGTGGAAAGAAATAGTAATTGCTATGTTCTCTTTTTGATAGTTTATTATTATATTTCTTAGCCTACACAGCTTTCATTATGAGCTCCATCAACCCCTAAGAAATTATTCTGTAGGCCAATAATTTTAATATGTTTCAGCCCATAGTAGCTCAGGGGCCTGAGGCAACTTCTAATTGTACCATTTCATTTATGTTTTTGAAAGTACAGGCTCTGGTATGTAGTAGCCTTTGTCTTAATATAGTTTCTGTCGTCAGGCTGTGGGAAGTTGAGTTAAGATCAGCTCTCTGTTTTAACATCACCCATCTTTGAGCTGTCTTCATATCTTTCCTTATAATTAAAGTATCCCTCTTCTCATGAGAGCTGTGAATATTTTTCTGTGGGAGACTCCTTTCTCTTGATACTTTCCTGTTAGAATAACTCACTCTATCACCCCAGCCATGACTTCAGACACTTCCAGTACAGGCTGGCTCCTCATCACTCAGGCTATTGTGCATGGCACACATGACATAAGGCAGAACTGCAGACGTGACACATGGCAGAACGAGTACCTACACACAACTTGTTTCATAAAGAAAATCGGGGGAGATCTGAATTCGGTATAAAGAGGTCCAAGAGCTATAAAATGAATGAATGATGAATTTGCTATGAATATATGGTCTCCATCTCTTAAGCAGCTGACTTATTGCGTAAGCCCAGGTATAGCAGCATCCCTGAGAATGTGAAAGAAACATGACTGCTAGTGTCAGCCTGAGATATCATTTAGCCTGGGACACAGGGAAGTGTCTCTGCCTGGTTTTTAGTATCCAGAATGAACTAGTATTGTAGGATCCGTGTGCTATGACTGCACCCTGCACCTCCTATGTGAATTCAGGAGGTCATGAAATCACTTTAAACAAAATTGTTGGCATTTTTAGGTGTTTAACTTTCTTAACTTTGAACAAGATCTGTTGGATTTGAGGGGGGAAAGGATGCCAAAAAGCTTTTTAGTTTACTTGTCTCGAGTCCTTCTCTCTTTTCTTTAAATTCTCCCCCCTTCATTTTCTTTTGTCTTCTGTTTGCCAACCCCTTGGTGGTTTGGGCATTGTTCTCAGTTATGTCTAGAGTCAATAAAATCTATATAGCAAGTTTCCTTATCATATGAAATAGACTAACGTGGGTCTGATGCTTGTTCTGTTGTAACTATATTTCCAGTGTATTTAACTAATAAGGAGATAAAGCAGTAATCAGCTCCAGCAGAATGAGTGACAAAATGTGGATGATTTCACTATATCTCTTGTGTTCAGCAAGAGCATGGGTATTCTTAGAGTTTTACAAAGATTATCTAGAAGGCAGAATGTGTTGAACACTCACTATATTTACTCACAGAAATAATGAGAACAAGTTTTGTTTTTATTTAAACTATTATACAATTAATTATTTGGTTAACTTTGTTGCTAAATGCCTAACTTAATAGTAAGTTAATGTGACTCATATTAATGGCATAAAGTTTAAAGACAATGGTAGTTTACCCTCTACTCCTGTCCTAAAGTAAATTAAAATACACTAATTTACACTAATTAGGATCCCATATCCCTAGAAAAGCATATGAGAGCAGAAAAATCAGAAATTATTTTCTTTCTTATTTTTAAAAGCCATTTGATATGTGTGTTATTGTGGGAGCCTGTGGTTTTATAGGATTTAAGGAATTTTAAATGTTCCAAGCCACTGCCAGGCCTGCAATAATAATTTGGGGAAATGTATTCACTTGAATGCTTCCTTACTACCATTCAAAATTGTGGAAACCAGGCTTCTGGCAGTGGATGGGGCGATTTTTATTTCACCTCTGAAGTCCAGCCACAATTCTGTGGTGCTGGCAGCAGGAGAAGCTGCTCTAGTAATTCAGAGGCTTTGGCTGCTGGGGCCTCTTGTCATATGGTCTCTGCATGGTCACTTACCACATTGGTCATTTTAGGGCAGAGATGTCTTCCCAGAATCCCCAGTTATCCTAGGATCTGACCTCCTCACCTACCCCTATGACGCTATCTGGAATCTGCCTCCCTCTGGTTTCCTGTCCTGATCAGGGAAGCAGGCTAAATAAAGTCTTTCCTATCTCATCACATCATCATCTCCAAATCAATACTGGGGCACACCCTAAAGTTTCACCTTGAAATTTATGCTTATATTTGACATTTGGAGTCTTCTAACACTTTATAATTTCTTATTAGTGAAAAGAATGCTTTAACTTAAGAACTCCATCAGAATCTATCTGATTCTGAACCACAAGCTGAAAAATATGCTCAACATAATTTTCTATTTAAGTCCTCGTTTAAAATTTTTTTTTTATTTAAACAAAAAAGATTTCAGGCCCTCCCTGGTGGTGCAGCGGGTCGGATCACTGCACTGTGAAGCTAAGTCAAGCTTTGGCGACTTCAGTGTGAGTTCGATCCCCAGCCCGGAGGTGACCCACATGGTTTGGCAGACCTCTCCTGCTCACTCACTGCTGCCCTCAACAGTGCACTTTGTCCATCTGGCTGTTCTGCTCCCCACTCTGTTTCTGGTGAATCCTCTCACCACCCCTGCACCTCTGGCTGTACCCCAGTTCTGTATGCATAAATAAATAAATCCTTAAAAAAATGTTTAAAAAAAAAGAAAAAATTCATTTGACTTTCTTAGAAAGAACAGAGAGAGGGCCCTCCTGGTGGTGCAAGGAGCTAAAGCACAGCACTGTGAAGCTATCCATAGTCATTGCAGCGTGAGTTCGAACCCCAACCAGGGATATGACCCACATGGCATGGCAGACTTCTTCTGTCCTGCCTGTTGCTGCCCTCAGCTGTGTATTTCAGTCAGTCTGCCTGTTCTGTTCCTCACTCTGTCTCTGGCGATTCCTCTCACCTCCATCCCCCACACCTTTGGCCTGTACCCCAGTTCTTATATTTATAAATAGGTAAATATTTTAAAAATAAAGAAAGAACACACACACACACAGAGGGAGGGAGGGAAAGAGAGAGAAGAAGAGAGTGAAGGAGAGGGAGATAAGGAGGGTGAGGAGAGGAGGAAAGAGAAGGAAAGCAAGAATTGGATTCTCATAGTTATTTTGATATCATGTAGATATAATTGAGAATCTGAAACTATCCTGATCTCTGTCATCTCCATTTCACGCTACATACAATATCCCAGTAGAAGGTAAATTCTCTGAAATGTCTCTAATATTCTCCCTCTCTTATCTACCTCCTTGTCACTGGCTGACTTCTAATCTTTATAAACTTCTGACACGGATCTTCATAGCTCTCACTTTTTCAGACTACCTTGACACATCTGTATAAATTTGAGCACATCACTACTACCCCATTAAGGTCTTAGCCCCTTGTTAACCGTCTCCCACTTCCCCTACCCCACCCTCACCTCAGACTAACTCTCCAAGCTTACCACCTGACCTTTTCCAGTTGTCTTGTGCTTTTGGCCTTTGCCTGGATTCCCCTGGCAAACCTCTGTGTGCCTGTCAGGTTCATTTCCACTTAATCTCCCCGCCAATCTCTGCAGCAAACCCAGCTGCTCCCAGGGCAGTGCAGCAGCAGGTGCTTAGTCTGCCTCGCACTCTTCAGTTCTCTCCACCACTTTGACAACAGGTGGTTTTCATTCCCACCTTACAGCTAAGAAAAGTGAAGCTCAAAGAGATGAAGTCATTCACCTCAGCTCCCACCGTCAGGTGTTAAGTGGTGAGATGGACTCTGAACCCAGTTCAGGAATCTGTTCTCTCCCTGGCACCTGCATCATCACAGTCACAAAGTGGACAGTTGTCCCTTTCTACTACACTCATCGAGGCCATGAGCTTGCCTTCGTCTTTAGGTGAAAACTAGCTGTGTTTGGCTCATGATAGGTAGTTAAGACATATTTTTTGAGCAAATGAAGGAACCAAACAATGGGCACACAGTATAAAACTCCCCCAGTTTGCGAGGGAACAGAATGCCTCGGTCTTCCCTGTGGTGTAGAGAAGCAGAGGGAGGACTAATAGAGCCCACTCTGTAAGCAGCAGAGTCACCACAGGACACTGGGAGGCTGTGCAACCCCATTTTAGGGAGGATTTAAAAGTCAGCTGCTAGCGAAGTCAGGAATGAATATTTTGGTAATTTTATTAGACTTTGGGATGTTTGTACTGCCTAGCATTTATTGTTTCTGTAGAGAAACTTGTAATTAATGCTGGGAAAGCAATGTTCCTTGTACAGGAACGTTCCTGTGCCCTCCCATAGTTCCTTTCCCTCTCCAGATGCTTACTGCCCATCCCAGTTCAGGCAGGCGCGTAACAAGGAGTTTAGGAGGAACAGGAATAGGCTGAGAGGACTCTGGCAGTGAGGTCTTATAGGAGAGCCTACTTTTTTTTACTTGAAAATATTTTTATATTTACAGTGAGATCGACTTTGATTAATATGGTGTTGTTGGCTGAAGACTGCCCCCCACCAAAGATAGCAAGTCCTGGTCCCAGGCTTTGTAAATGTTACCTTATTTAGAAAAAGGGCATTTGCAGAGGTGATTAAGGATCTTGAGACAAGGCAATGAAATGCAATTTCATGTATCTTTGTGAGAAGCAGAATTAGACACACACATACAGACATAGGAGAGGACTGAGGCAAATTGGAGTGACACAGCCACAAAGCAAGGGAAACCAACAGCTGCTAGGTAGAAGAGGCAAGAACAAGCTTCTCCCTTGTGGGTGGGGGGTCACAGTGGCCCTGCTGGAGGAGGAAAGGCTCTTCTACACCTTTGAGGTCATCGCAGCCATAATGGTTTTCCAATTCAGGGCTCCTGAACTTTGATAGAACACATTTTTATTACTTCGAGCAAAGAATAAGAGAATAAGTTTGTTATTTTTAGTTTGTGGCGGTTTGATACAGCAGCCACAGGAAACCAGTGTTCACTGGGAGTATGACAAGTGTGAGGCCCCCAAACAGACGGCTCCTCTGAAGGAGAAAAGTGATGGGGGTTGTTACACTAGGGATTTGGTGGAGGGTGAAGGCATGTGAATGTATGAAGGTGTGAAACTGTACTCCTCAAATTACATCGTTGTATAAGCAACTGGCATAAGCTTGAGAGGGAAAAAACACAAACAATTCTTGTGGATGACTCTCCTCCATCCGCTTCTCAAGAAAAGCTTTATACTTTCACTTTCAGGAGCATCAAAAACAGGGAGCCTGTCTTTGGAACTATAGCCTAGCATTTGTGAACCTTCTAGTATCTCCATTCCTTTGTAGATGCTTGCTGTTCATGTAGTTCAGGGGAGCGTCTATGGGAACAAGTAACCTTCACTGCCTATGAGGGAACTGGGTACATAGCTATATTTGGATGAGGTCAGTTATAAGTGGTCAGTTATAAGCTCATGTTACATAATTAGCTTAGCATAAGTATAAATCTTTAAATAGGTTCAACTTTCTCCTGTTTTTATGTCTGTCACAAGAATAGGCTTCATTAGATCATAGCTATGGTTCCTTCCAACTCAGAATCCATTTACTCTCTCACTAGTTTGCTTTTGCTTCCAACCTTGAACTTGTAGTCCTTCCTTACTGCATAAATGCTGCTTCTTTTAGTACTAGACCCAAGTTGATGTCTGTTAGAGACATAAGTTCCTGGAGAAGGATGTTCTTCCTGGAAACTTGGCCCTGGTCAAAGCTTTAAAACACAACCACCACCGCAACATAAATCTAGCTCTTGTCTAAGTTGGTGTCCCTAGATTCAGACTTTGGAATTGACCCAACTAGGCAGGCTTTCTTTGGGTCCAATTATCTACATTTCATCTGGTGTCTTAATCAAGCCAGTCTGAATTTACAAACTTTTATTCTTTCCACATTATTTTTCTTTTAGTACATTTCTATCATGTTGTTTATTGTAGAACTGGTCTCAACATAGGTCAATATAGATTGGTTCCTTTTTCTTGAATCCATGACTTCCCTATAGGCATTCTGAGATTCTTCACAATTCTCATCTCCCCCTCCTCTAAACTTCCTACAAGAGTTCAATTCCTACAATGTTCATAATGCCAGGGAAGTCCATTGTTTCTCAGGCCCTGATATCTGTACTATTATGAACTTCTAGCATGAATACTTGGAACATAATTTTCCTTCATAAACACATTTTGACTACCCACTATAACCAAATATTTCATTAGGTTAGTGTTCAAACTGTATGTTAGAATAAATAAAGATTCTTGTTTTAAAGTTTTATTGTGATGGAGAAAGTCAGATGACTACACAAATGGGAAGATCTGGTGACTGTTCTGAAATAGTGATCCAAAAGTTAACAGACATAGGTTCTGGTCCCTAATTGGACACTTGCCATGAATGTGGGTTGATGGTTTCTCATCTGCTGGTAAGTCTATGCAACTGTACACAGTTGTGTAGTTTAAATGATATAACAGTGCCCCATGTTACACCAGCATATTGTAGGAGATCAAGGAGAGATTCTTACATTGAATTAGCAAAAAGAAGAGGATTCAAAAAGAAATTTCACTGGCAGTTGAGTGGATTTTGAGGGCTTTGTAGAAGAGGGAGAATTTAAGAGAGGTCCTTCAGGCAGGAACCTTCCAAATTGCTGTATTGTCCTTTGTGTTTTACACATAGCCTGCACTGAATTTATATTGCATGAACAGACTATGAAAGGTGGGCAGGATTCTGAAGGGTTGAATTGGGCTTAGAAAAAGGGCATGTCAGGGTCCTCCCTGGTGGCTCAGTGGGTTAAAGCACAGCACTAAGAAGCTTAAGCCACTTCTGCATGAGTTCGATCCCGCCTGCCCTGGAGGAGATCCACATGGCGTGGCAGACCTCTCCTGACCCGCCCACTGCTCCCCTCAGCAGTGTACTTCATGTCGATCTGCCTGTTCTGCTCCCTACTGTGTCTCTGGTGAATCCTCTCACCCTCCGCATCTCTGGCCTGTACCCCAGTTCTGTATGAATAAATAAATAAATCTTTAAAAAAGAAAAGAAAAAGGGCATGTCAGTCAGAGGGTGTAACATGGATATTGGAAGGTGCAGGTCATGTTGGAGGTACAGTGGTCAAGCTTGAGTAATATAGGGAAGTAGTAGAAGTAAGAGTGAAATGTAAACTGGCTATATTATGTGGACCTTGAAAGGGTTTCCAATATTAGACAGGGGAATTTCTACTTAATTTTATTTAATTGCTCTCTAATCTTCAGCTGAATTCCTGGGAAGAGACTTTTTGGTAATGCTTTCTGGTTTATTGAGAGTTTATCATGACAATTTCCATCTCGTGTATTTCTCCTTTTTGTTGAAAGCTATCGGCAATTCTTAGTAGGGGTGATTAGTCAACTATGTAAATATCCAGTATTTGACTTTGTCATTCTGACTTACTTTACTGCACATAATTCCCTCAACCTCCTCCAAGTTGCTATAAATGGCTACATTTCTTCTTTCCTTAAGGCTGAATAGTACTCCATAAGGTGGATATACCACATCTTCTTAATCCAATCATCTATTATGAACGTTTAGGTGGCTTCCATGTCCTAGCTATTGTAAATAGTGCTGTAATAAATATTAGAAAGCATGTAGTTTTTTTTTTTCATTGATGGTTTCATGTTCTTTGAAGAGATGACCAGGAGTAGGGTTGTTGGATCTTGAGGTATTTTCAGTTAATTAAGATAAGTTCAGATCACTTACTACAATGGCTATACCAGTTTACATTCTTACCAACAGTGTCTCAGGGTGCCTGAGACATCCTATCCAGAACTTGCTGTTGGGCATTTTTAAATATGTGCCATTGTCATCTGTGCACATCATCACTTCTTAGCAGGGAAATGTAAATCAAACCTCAGTGAGATATCATCTCACATCTATGAGAATGTCATACATCCAAAAACTGGCATCAATAAGTATGCAAGGGAGAAATGGGAACCCATGTACACTATTGGTGAGAAGTAAATTGGTGCAGCCATTTTGGAAGGCAGTGTGGCACTTCAAAAAGCTAAAAGTAGAAACACCCTATGATCTAGAATTTTCACTTCTACTATCTATCCAGAGAACATGAATCATTAACTTGAAGGGTTATATGCCACATAACGCTGATGGCAGCATTATTTAAAATAAGCTGAGGAGATAACCCAAGTGCCTGCTGATAGATGATTAGATAAATAAGACAATCAAAAACTACTCTGGTATAAAGGAAGATGAAAATTTACCACTTGCAACAATATGGAAGAAAGGCACAAGGATTAAGCAAAGTGAAATTAGTCAGAAGGAAAAATATCACATGATTTCACCTATATGAATCAAATAAAACAGAGGAATGGGCAAAAAACCATTGAGAACATCAAAAGAACCAAGTTTACTAGAAAAGGAGAGGGTGGACAGTGAGAGAAATGTGGAGGGGTCTAATGGTTGGTCATGTGTGAACATATATTAAAACTATATATATATTAAAACTATTTTTTATATTTTTTGAGATAAAACATCTTTTATCTCTTTTGACTGTTTTCAATTGGTTTGCTTGAACATGAGGTAGACAGTCTTTTACATGCGTCTGTAACAAGTGCAACTCAACTTCTCCTACCTCTTTGTTTAGCTCCACAAAACAATCAATTTTTGCTTTACAGTCAATACAGAATTGTGGTCTTCTTCCTAAAGATAGATATTTACCTCACTAACATCATATTTATTCTGCAGACCTATTTCCACACCTTTATATTTAACAGTAAATGTTTGTATCAATGTAGAACCAGTATAATCTTTTTAAAAAATAATATAATAATTTATTTTTATATCATTTTGTGCATTTTTTTCATCTCAATTGTAATCCCCGTGGGCTTCCCATCACCAAATCACCCATGTGCCATCACCATAGTCCAGTGCACTTCCCTCCCCCCACTGTTTTTGATCCCATTCCCCACTCCACCCCCATAAAATGTCTCTGATATATCACTGTTCATCATTATTATTATTTTCTCACCTGGTCTATTATACTCCTGCTATGAGTGAAACCATCTGCTATTTTTCCTTTTCTTTCTGGCTTATTTCACTAAGCATGATCTTTTCCAG
>NW_004567125.1:27053542-27081368 GCF_000260355.1 Condylura cristata | reverse complement strand
CTTTTTGAATCAGTGTTTTTGTGTCTTTTGGGTAGATACCTAGGAGTGGGATTGCTGGGTCATATGCAAGCTCCATGTTTAGCAGTTTGAGGAACCTCCAAACAGTTTTCCATAGTGGTGGTACTAGTTTGCATTCCTACCAGCAGTCCAGGGTAGTTCCTTTTTCTTCACATTCTTGCCAACATTTGTTGTTGCTAGTTGTTTGAATATGTGCCTTTCTCACTGGGGTGAGGTGATAGCTATTGTGGTTTTAATTTGCATCTCCCTTATTACAAGTGATGTTGAACATTTTTTTTTTTTTCAAAATGCTTGTTGGCCATCTGCATTTCTTCTTTGGAGAAGTGTCTTTTTAGCTCTTTTGCCCATTTTTTGATGGGGCTGTTTATTTTTATTGAGTTTCATCAGTTCTTTGTATATCTTTGTGATCAATCCTTTATCATTAGTATTGTGTGAGAACATTTTTTCCCAATCAGTGGGATGTCTGTTTGTTTTTTGTAATGTCTCTTTTGCTGTACAGAAGCTCTTTAACTTGATGTAGTCCCATCTATTTATCCTTGCCTTTACTATCGTTGCATTGGGTGCTGTATCTTCAAAGATGTCACTGAAGTGTATGTCATCTAGTGTTTGGCCCCAGCTTTGTTTCCAGGTATTTTATGGTTTCCGTTCTTATGTCTAGGTTTTAATCCACTTCGAGTTGATTTTTGTGCATGGTGTGAGGTATTGATCTACTTTCATTTTTTTGCATGTAGCTTCTCAGTTTTCCCAGTACCACTTGCTGAACAAACTTTCTTTGTTCCATTGTATCTTCTTGGCTTCTTTGTCAAAGATTAGCTGCCCGCAAACCTGTGGGTTTATATCTGGGTTTTCTATCTGAACCCAAAACCAGTATCATCTTTTAAAGACAGAAAAAATGACCGTTATGTCTAAAAGCTGCTATAAACAAAACTCAGTTACACTGACAGGAGCATGAACAGTGACAACCAAGTTTATGGATGTACAACCACATCACGATAGCAACTTGGTGGAAGCAATTATAAGATGGCACTGATGATGAGACACATTCCCAATGAAGCAATACCAAAATGTAAAGAAAATGTGCCTGTCGGGAGTCTTGACTTCCAACTAACTGAAAGTGCCCAAGGACCAGCCTACCTCTTGCTGAAGTGTTGTCTCTGTTGCTAAAGACTAAAGCGGGTGAGCCACATCCCTTTGTAGATCTGGTTTCTTGATACACATGTGCTTGTATCCTAAAACCATAATGCGTATTTGATGACCACAATCATCTTACCAAAGGGCTCTGCCATGAGGGAGGGTGAAACACAGACCATGTTTGCCCTTACTCCCTTTACCCATACCATGTATCACTTAGTAATTAATTAAATGGAGGAGTTGGCGCTTTTCTGGTCTGATTTACTTCTTGCTGGTCCTTCTTTAGTAAAGTATTGCTTCTCATAAACACACAGGAAAACATAAGTTGAAGTCACCTAACTTACCCACTGTGAGTCAGTTTCCTTCTTAACACCTTCAGCCTGTTCATTTCAAGCATCCCCTCAATCTGCAGTGTGCCCCACAAATAGAGGGGTTGGAAACCTAGCAAAAGAAGACCAGCTGTCAGTTTCTCTTTACCTCTCAGACTGAAGGCTAAGCTTGATGGCCACAGCTGTGATTTGGCAGCTTTTGCTCTGAACTAAGAGCATTTCAAACTTTCCACTCAGCAGTCTACCCTGTGTTGAATCTCTGAAGATCTTACTTCATTGCTGATCATTTGAAAGATGGGGGGTTGACTCTATTCATCCTTTATATATTGGAATGCAAGGTTCTTGATTCCTATTTTTGATGCTACTCTTACTGCTACTGGAAGGTTTCTTCTACTCCAGTCCACTTAACAGCTGGTTACAGATAGTGAAATGTGAACTATTTAAAGTACCAGCACAATGTTTAATAGAAGTTTGACAATTTGTCACAGGGACATGCTAATAGTTTTGGCTAAACATTAATGGAGCTGACACAGTTTTAACCAGCACTCATTTCATTTTGTATTAAGAAAAAAAAAATAAGTGTACAATCTTTGTGTGTTCCTCCCCTCCCCCCCCAAAAAAAGATATAGTTTCTGAGGAAAAGTCTTACATGAGAATTAAATTGAACACAAAATGAGTGCCTTAAAACTTCCATTTCCTCTTTTTTGAAAAAAAGATTTATTTATTTATGCATATGAGAGCTGGGGTGTAGGTCAGAGGTTTGGAGGTGAGAGGATTCAATAGAGACAGTATGAGGAGCAGAACAGGCAGACTGACTGATGTACACTGCTGAGGGGAGCAGTGGGTGAGACAGGGGAGGTCTGCTGCACCTTGTGGGTCACCTCCCTGGATGGGGAACAAAGTTGTGCTGCAGTGGCTGCCTTCATAGTACTGAGACATAACCCCTTGTGCCACCAGGGATCCCCCCCACTTTTCTTCTTATTCATCTGTAGAGTTGGGGGGATTTGGCAGGCCCTGAAACATGTCAGATTTCTGTTGTTATTTAAAAATGGTTGCACACGGAAGCTGATAATTTGTAGGCATTTTGTAAATTTATACTAAGTGTATGAAGGAAATTGTGATTTCCTGAGCTAGAAACCTTGTTTTACTACCCTTGTTTGATGATCTGGACACACCCCTCTGAAAGGAACTTTTTAGGCAGATCAACACCAGCTGTTTCCATCCCAGCCCATCACCTCTTTTTCACCAAAAGTGGTGCAGGGTGTGTTAGCCATTTTGTGCCCGTGTGGGGTAGACAAGGTGGATGTGCTGAAGCCCTTGATTCAGGAAGGATGTCCCTCTCACAGTGTGGTTTTCGCTCTTGCACCAGCGTATAAAATAGCTTTGAAGACTCCAGCTCTGAGCTCGGAAGAATCTTTGTGTTTATAATCACATGGTGGCAATGCTTGGCATCTAAATTGAACTTCTGTTGTATTCTTGCCACGAAGTTTATTTTTTTTAGCAGTTTAATGGTTACACTTTAAAGTCTTCCATTTTGTATGGAATTAGATCCTCCCCTTCAAATGCTATAATTGACATCACTTAAAATAAAGCTAAATAAATATTAAAACCTCAATAAGAAAATCCCACATGTGTTTCTTTATTTATTGAGGTGGGAAAAAAAATCTTCCTGTCTATTTCTTCCCTTGACTTTGGTGGGTAGGTCATTTTTACAAAAAAATAAGTGGCATAGACCATCCTTTCAAATATTTAGGAACCAGACTCACTAATCCTAAATATGATTTGAGAGTACTTAAACATTAATTTTTTTATTTAAACATTTATTTTTTTTTTTTTAAAGATTTATTTATTTATTTGTGCATACAGAACTGGGGTACAGGCCAGAGGCTCAGGGGCGGTGAGAGGCTTCACCAGAGACAGAGTGGGGAGCAGAACAGGCAGATCTACGAAGTACACTGCTGAGGGGAGCAGCGGGCGGGTCAGAAGAGGTCTGGCTCGCCATGTGGTCTCCTCCGGGGCAGGCTGCAGGCAGGAATCGAACTCATGTGGAAGTGGCTTCAGATTCTCAGTACTGTGCTTTAACCCGCTGCGCCACCAGGGAGGGCCATTATTTAAACATTTAAATGGAAATAAAAGTAATTATTTTTCAGATGAACTGGATACTTTTGTTTTATTTGGCTTTTTAGGATGGTAAAGTACTTTATATCAGATCACATAGTGGTCGTACAACTATAAACATTAAATAAACTCATTCAACTGTACTTTTAAAAGTTTTATTTCTGCAAGCTATACTTAAATAATAATGACCAAAAAAATTAAGTATTTTGGAATTTAGAAAAAGACTGATTATGGGAAAACTTCTCTGGACAAGTTCTGACACCAAGATCATAGATGGGAACAGAAATTCTTATTTTAATCAGAAGCTAAATATATTGACACTAATAAAAAAGATTTAGTGTCATATCTTGCAAGCATTTTTTATACTAGTTATTTATATATATTTCAACATTTATTTATCTATGCATACAAGAACTGGGGCACAAGCCAGTGGGGTGGGGAGTGAGAGGATTCACCGGAGACAGAGAGACAGTGTGGGGAGCAGAACAGGCAGATCAACTGAAATACACTGCTGAGAGGAGCAGTGGGTGGCTGTGCCATATGGGTCACCCTCCTGGCCTGGGGGCGAACTTGCGCTGTAGTGGCTGCAGAGAGCTCCACGGTGCTACACTCTAACTTACTGTACACCAGGGAGAGCCCCAGTATTTATATATTTTTTATATTCATTCTCCTCTCAGGTGTAATCCCCATAAAAGTACTACCACCAAGACATCTGTCAGCTGTCATAGTCGTCATAGTCCCAGTGCTCTTCCCTCCCCTATTTTGATCCCTCTCCTACCCTCTCCCCTCCTGAATCTCCAATTTATAGTTTGCCTGCCAGTTTTGTCAACAAATACATTTTTAATTTTTGCTCACATTTTAAATAAAAACATACCATACTTTATATTCCTGATTGCTCTATATTCTTATACTTGATTATATATAACTAAATGAGGAAATACATTTCTTTCCTGATGAAAGGAAACATTTATTTGCTTTAACCCATAAATTTAAAGCAGCAAATGCCAAATTCCTAACAATAAAAATATCTAAGGTCAAAGTACTAAATCTTAAATAACCCCAGATGATTATATAATCAAAAAAGAGGGTTCTTATTCTACGTCAGAGCCGTTTCTGTTTTGTCCTGACTTCTGTGACCTGCCGCAAAGAAGAAAGACAGAAAGGCAGAAAGGCTGAGCAAGTAAAGTTTATTGCTCCCAGGCAGCAGCTGAGACAGAGCCCTTAGGGTGGGGTCTGTAGCTACTGCCAGTGCAATGGGGGGAAAAAGGGTCTCACATAGATTCTAGGTTCAGATTCCAAAGGGGTGACTCATCGCTGTGCACCCTGATGTGAGACCCAGTTCCTCCCACCGTATCTCCCGGATGTGAGGCCCAGTTAATTTATCACCCTTGGGTAAAGGCCCAGTTTATTATCACCCTTATCTAGTCCCACCAGTAATTGTGTTATCACAGCACCTGGTCACCCCGAACAGTTTCCTTTAAAGATTCAGTGACTTCCAGATGCGTTGATGACAAACTTGTAAAGTTTATACACAATACAGCTCTGTCTTGATCTCTCTTGATTTTCTTCAAGTAGCTATGCAGATGAATTGCTTGTGTTGAATATCTTTGTGATCATCCAGAGGTAGGCTCTTAGTTTCTTTCTTAAGATGAAGCCCTTGATTTCCCATTTTTACACATTTTGTGGGTTTCTTTCTCCTCAAAGCCCTCCTGTCACTGGCTCAAAACCACTTCCCTTTAAGTTTGTCTTATTTCCTGTCCATTATTTTCCCGGGCTCTGGTTGGCAGGTCTTATTTACTTAAAACCATAACAACTAAAATGTGTGTGTTTTGTGTGTGTTCCTAGTCCTAGGTAACTGAATGATGCAACACTTTCATCTCTTTCCCTCCTAAGAGAAATGCTTTTCATCCAAAGAGTCCTTTTATAGGCTACAATTTGGGGGGTGTGTCTATGTTGTTGTTTAATGTTTGCTTTGTTTGTTTATCTGGAGATTTATTATCAAAGAGCCTGTGACTCATCACTGTTACTGTGAATTCAAATACATTTTATCCTCATTAACTTAGGTGTTCAGGAAATTTCCCCAGGCTCAGGGTGGTGATTTTGCAGCTGCCCTTTTGTCTTCACTTGGTGCCATTGTCCAAATATAGGCAAGTTGAAGGCACCGGAGACACCCTTCATGGAAAATGCAAACCACATGACAGAGAAGCTCACTTTTCTTCTTCAGGGTCTCTATTCTAAAATTACTTCCAGGATAAATCTGGACTGGTTTTGTTTTTCCAATGAGTAGCTCTTTTCTAGCAGTCAGTGTTTTTGAACTTCTTTTTCTCTTCATGCTGAGTTAGATTCTGTTAGCCAAGTATTTTCGTATTGCTTGAACTAAGTCTAATCTAAATTTTCACCTCACAACTTGGCTTTGCTTATGCTGCTTTGTTCCCAGTGGATCAGTAAATTTCAGTCAGATTTGGAGAAAGGGAATAAAAGTATCCCCTCTGCCCGTCTGTTGCAGGCAGGTGACATTAAGGGTAGATGGAAACAGTTGAGTTGGTAAAGACATTTAAACACCTCAATTACTGATTTTTTTTTTCAAATTTGTTTCATACTAACTCATTACAGAGCTGAACATATCACTTTAAGATAAATATTTCTGACAAGCTTTGATATATGAAGACTTTTGGTTCTCAAATGAAGAAAAATTAAATTCACAGTGTGGAAGAGACAGCACAGTTTTGGAATGGAGTTTTTTGAAGAATTATAGAGTTAATTTCTCCTTAGTCCTCAGGTGTTAGAGGTTGGGGAGAGGGCCATGGGAAATGTATTTTTTATAAAGACAACATTTATAGTGTCAAATGAACAAATATTTTTGGAGCTACTGACCTCTCTAGACTCTTAGGTGTCAAGAATGAGAAACATGCTTTCAGCTAGTAGCTGTGCCAGCAAAGGAGGGCAGGTCACAAATCACCACACTGCAGTGTGGAAATGGGCAGAATGGGGGTTCAGGTAAAGGACTGTACATTTAAAAAGGAGCAATTAATTCTGATAAGGGTAGAGGGTGAAGTCAAGAGAAGCTTAAGGATAGATTTTCAGTGTGCCTTTAAAGATCAATCAGTTTGAATATCTGGGTTCCCCAAAGGATGAACAGCAGAGGCAAAGGGATGTGCTGTGTTCAACAGGGGTGGCCTTTGTGGATCAGACTCTGGATTAGACTTTGGAAGTGTGGGTTTAGGCTCTGGATTGTTCAGTAGCTGGAGAGGTAGGTAGAAGAAAATTTGAGAAGGACCCAGCAAGCCAGGGGTTTTTCTTTTTAAAGATTTATTTATTTTTGCATACAGAACTGGGGTGTAGGCCAGAGGTGCAGAGGAAGTGAGAGGATTCACCAGAGACAGAGTGGGGAGCAGAACAGGCAGATTGACAAAGTACACAGTTGAGGGGAGCAGTGGGTGGATCAGGAGAGGTCTGCTGTGCCTTGTGGGTCAAACTCCTGCTGGGGATCAAATTCCTGCTGAAGCAATTTCAGCTAGCTTCGTAGTGCTGTGCTTTAATCCGTTGTACACCAGGGAGGGCCTGCAAGGTGTTTTTTATCAGAGGCAAGTCCTGGTTGGTTGTGCTTTTTAGAACGTTACCTTGCTGATAGAGTAAAGGAATATTTGAAAAGGAAGTGGGAAAGAGGCACGAGAAAAATTAGCTCATTCCAATTGTTCTTGAAAAGAATGAGGGCCTGCACCATCATTGGTAGTAGGGGCACATTTGAGAGATTTCTGAGGTCAACTGGGCAGGATTTGGTGTCTGTGGTGCCAAAAGGAGAGTAGAGGATGAGTGACATTTCTACTGTCATTGCCTAGGCAATGGAAAACCTGATTACTGAGGAGCAGGTTTGAAGTTATTTAGCAGAGACTGTGGAATAGATGCATTGTTCAGCCAGAGGTGGGATAGCAGACACACCAGCAGGAGTCATCAGGGTGTGCAGCCTGCGTGGTGTGTTGTGTTTCTGAACAGCTGAGTGACCAAGATGTAGAGGGTTGGTAAATCAGGGGGTGGGGCCAACTGAATGGTTGAAGATAGGACTGAAGTTTTTTTAGTGGTCAACCTAATATAGTATACACACATATGATTTTTCCTGAGGAACACCCAATTCAATTTAAAAAAAAAGAAAAAAGAAAAATAGGAAAACGTGTTTAAAAAATAGATAAGTGATGGATATGGGATTAGTGGTTTGGGGATACTGTTGGGTAGCTGAGGGAGACAGAGGGCAGTTGCCTGATCAGCAGATATGTTTGCTTCTTTCTTTTTGTAGCACATCTGTGGGTTGAAACTTGTGAAGAAGAAGATAATGATAATCTAAGAAAAAGGGCACAGTTGGTGGGGTGAGTCTAGAGGAAGAAGCTTGGAAGGTCTTCCTTCTTTTTTTTGGTAAGAATTATTTATTTGTGCATACAGAACTGGGGCACAGGCCAGAGATGCAGGGGGGGTGAGAGGATTCACCAGAGACAGAGTGGCGAGCAGAACAAGCTGACTAACAAAGTACACTGCTGAGTAGGCATGTCAGGAGAGGTCTGCCATGCCATGTGGATCATCTCCAGGGCGGGGATTGAGCTCATGCTGAAGTGGCTTTAGCTTCTTAGTGCTGTGCTTTAACCTGCTGTACCACCAAGGAGGGACAGTCTTCCTTCTTTTCAAAAACCATTTATTTTTAAAGATTTTATTTGTTTTTGTGTAGAAGACTCAAATGTAGGCCAGATGTGTGTGTGTGTGTGTGTGTGTGTGTGTGTGTGTGTGTGTTGGGAGAGTGAGGGTGAGAGGGTTCACCAGAGACAGAGTGGGGAGTAGAACAGGCAGATGTACTGAAACACACCACTCAGGGGAGCAGAGGGGGAAACATTCCTTGTGTGTCACCTCCCTTGGGGGATTAAGCTCAAGCAATTGTGGTGATAGTACTGAGACTTAATCCCCAATCCACCAGGGAGGCTGAATCTTCCTTTTAATATAAAAGCAGGGTTGATGAACTGAACTTGGAATTAGATGAGAAGACTGAGGCTTATTATTTCTATTTTTCTTAAAAAAGGAAAATATGAGAATAAATGGGGTAGGGAGTAGTGATACTAGTGAAGATGTGAGAGCTGCTGTGGAGAGGGAAAGAGCAGCCACTGCAAATGAGAGGTTTGCTGAATAGTGATTGGGTCCATCCCAGGCTGGAGCTTGTTTCTATGTCACGGAGCCAAGGACACGATCTCTTGCTGTCATCTGCTGGGGGCCTGAAGCAGCCAGGAACATGGGCAGAAGAATTGATCAGGCCTAGAGATTGGGCAGATTTTGAAAACACTTTGGGGTAAGAAAAATCAAAGCTGTCCTTGACTGTGGTATTCAATGATAGTGCTGGGATCATTAGCAATCATTAGAGATCTAGGAGAGGTAACAAAGAGAGCTAGGAGGTCTAGGTACTGGGGGAACCAAAAGGTAGAGGTAGAGAGGTAAAAGGCGTGGAGGTAGAGAGGAGTAAATAGGTTTATAAGGTGTGAGAGTTGAGGTTGGTGAATGTGTGTGTGTATGTGAGAAAGAAAGAGAGAGGATGTGAACAGAAAAGGAGAGAATGATGTTGTAAACCAAGTGCTTTGTTTAGACATACCCAGCATTCACTCAATAAAACTGTTTATTTTTGTTACATTAGTACATATATGAAATACTTTTATTTTGTTATATTAGCCGAAACTAGCAACCTTCAATCTTATCTCAGAAATTAAATATTTTGCATCTAAAAAACTCATGTTTTAAAGCTTTAGGCCGATCTATATATTATAATTTATTCATCTTTTTTTTACATAATCAATTATTCCACGAGGATAAAAAGCAATTAATGAATTGCTTTACATTTTTTGCCTTTAGCTGGGTTTTCTCCCATCTATTGTAGCAGTAAAATATTAATCAAAATTCCTACTTAGTCTGTGGTGTAGTCAGATTATAATTAAAGCAAAATTTTAAATTTAAATGCAAGTTCCTAAAGCTTTCTTTTATCTTTACACATATATAATTTAGTCACCTTGTTGCAGCTTTCTTCTTGCCTTCACTGCCATATTTTTACTCCCCTTCTGATATCTGCTACAAAGCAGACTCAGTGCTATCTGTTTATAAGATTTCAGAATAGTCCCTTGGATGAAAGGAGCCCCCAGAAGCCATAATAGAAACATTTATTAGATGATCATGCTTCTGCTGCTGCTAGTCACAATCTTTCTTGTCATCTTTGTGTCTTTTATTTGCAGAGCTTCAAGTACTCCGAAAAAAAAATCTCATTATATTCCCTTCAGGAAAGTAGATGAGCAGATGGCTCCCACACCTGCACAATGGAAATGTTCATGGTTTATTTCTGCAACTATATTGAGCTCCAGGTTATATAATATGTTCCTTCTAAAGGCAGCAAATTTAGCAATAGACTAGAATGCAGGTCATTTGCTCCCAAATGATCCTTTGCTACTTTTGATATCATTCTTTTCACTGTTTCCTAAAGGTAACCACTTTGACTTTAGAAAGACAAATTTCCTCTTTAAACCTTTCTTTTCCTCCCTTTTTTTCAACTTTTCTTGATGGCGTATAGTTTCATGTTAGTATTTTTCTCTCTCCTCCCATTCCAACAGCTTTCAGTATATTTCCAAAATAATTTACCCCATCAAATAGGGTCAAGATCATCCAGCCTTCAAGGTGCTATCATCAATACATACCTTATATTATTCTTTATATTCTTTTCCATTTCAACAAAACAGAGGAAAACTGATGAAGTTGCTCAGCCTTCTGGAACACCCACCCCCAGAAGCTCTAGGGTCTTAAACGTTAGAGAGATTTGAATTGGTGAGGAAAAATACTGTCTACCCTTTTAAGTTCAGTGACTAGGACTTGTGAGTTACGCTGATAAAGACAGAATGACATGGCAAAAAATAAAAAATCAGTTTATGTGTGCAACCAATATACGTGAAAGAATTCTGTGACGGACTTTCCAAAAGTGTGGTTAGAATTCAGGGCTAATATCATTTTAACAAAGGAGGATAAACTTGTGGAGAAATGATAAGGCAAGCGAAAAGGGTCTTGGGTTTCTGGGGGCAGTAATATATGGGGGGAGTGAATGAAAATTATGAGTAACTTTAGTCAGGCTGGTTTGTATAGATGCATCTTGATGACAATTTTCTGTCTCTGGAGGTAATGGTTGTTTTCTTCTGTCTGGTTTGGGAGAGGGTAGGGGGATCATCTTCCTGAACAGAAATGGATGTTCTATTGTTAGGTACATAGGGCAGGGCAAAGAGCTATTTCTATTTGCTTCTTTGAAATTGCCTTCAGCTCCAACAATCCTTATGTCAAAGTGGCTTATTTTGAAGTTGCACATTTTGGTTACCTGAAGTACTTTATTAAAGTTTTAAAATTATTTAAAATCCTGGCCCTCCCTGGTGGCGCAGCGGGTTAAAGCGCAGCACTGAGAAGCTAAAGCCACTTCCGCATGAGTTCGATTCCCGCCTGCCCCGGAGGTGACCACATGGTGTGGCAGACCTCTCCTGACCCGCCCACTGCTCCCCTCAGCAGTGTACTTCATAGATCTGCCTGTTCTGCTCCCCACTCTGTCTCTGGTGAAGCCTTTCGCCACCCCTGAGCCTCTGGCCTGTACCCCAGTTCTGTATGCACAAATAAATAAATCTTAAAAAAAAATTATTTAAAATCCTGTCTTTCTTTTGTAATTGAGGTAATTTGGGTTTGCAATATCTATGACTTAGGGGTATAAATTTACACCTCTTCAAGTGTATATTACCAGAGAATGCACACTACTGAAGCACCCCATATTCCTCTACCATAGTTGGAATCCCTCACCCCTTTGCTGCCCACCTGCCTCTCTGCTTTGGTAGTCTCAATTTTGCAGCTAGATTTCTAGTTTTTTTTTTTTTTTTAATTTGTTCCTTGGTCTTGTTTTTTTGTGTTCCTTATATGAGTGAAATATCCTGGTATTTGTCCTTCTCCTTTTGATTTAATTTGCTTTGCATAGTCACCTCCTGTTCCGCTAATGTTGCAAATGACAAGTTTTCATCCGTTTTAAAATGTTTGAGTAGTCTTCCATTGTGTACAAATATACTGTATCTTTCTAACCCACTCACCTGTCCATGGGAACTTAGGCTGCATAATGTGACTATTATAAATAATGTTGCAGTGAACAAACACTGTGTTTTTACTTTCTTCAGGTAGATATCTAGGAGTGGGGTTGCTGGATCATATGATATATTTAGTAGTGTTTAGAGAAAACTCTATATACTTATTTTGATAGAATCTGTCTACATTCCCAGCAAGATTGTATAAGGGTTTCTTTTTCTTCATGTCATCATCATCAATACTGGTAGGTCTGGTCTTGTGGATATGTGCCATTTTCTTGGGTATGATCTGTTAACTAATGATGAGTAATAATGAACGTTTTCTCATGTGCCTGATGGCCATTTGTATGTTTTCTTTGGAGAAGTGTCTATTTAGATCTGCCCATTTTTGATTGGGTTATTTGTTCTCTTGTTGTTGAGTTCTATGAGTACTTTGTAGATCTTGGATATTAGCCCACTGTTGGATGCATGATGTTCAAATATTTTTCCCCTTTGCTAGGGTGTCTTTTCATTTTAATGATAGATTCTTTTTTTTTTTTTAAGATTTTTATTTATTTGTACATACAGAACTGGGGTACAGGCCAGAGGTTCAGGGGTGGCAAGAGGCTTCACCAGAGACAGAGTGGGGAGCAGAAAAGGCAGATCGACGAAGTACGTTGCTGAGGGGAGCAGTGGGTGGGTCAGGAGAGGTCTGCCACGCCATGTGGGTCACTTCTGGGGGGGTCGAAGATTGAACTCATGCGGAAGTGGCTTTAGCTTCTCAGTGTAGTGCTTTAACCTGCTGTGCCACCAGGGAGGGCCATAATGATAGATTCTTTTACTGTGAAGAGGCCTTTTAGTTTGATGTAATCTATTTTTGGTCTTGTTTTGTGCACTTTTGTAACTAAGACCTCAAAGACATCACGAAGCTGATGTCTCAGAATATTTTGCCTAGTTTTCTACTATGTATTTTATGGATTTAGGTCTTACATCCAAAATTTAAACCCATTTTGAGTTAGCTTTTGTGTATGGTTTCAGATAGTGGTATATTTTCATTTTTTGTGTGTTACTGTCCAGTTTTCCCAACACCATTTGTTGAAGAGACTTTCTTCTCTCCATTGACTCCTTGACTCCTTTGTCACAAGTTAATTTTCCATATTAGTGTGGGTCTACTTCTAAGCTCTCAAATCTATTCCATCAGTCTGCATGACTATTTTCATTCCCATATCATTCTGATATCAAATAGTGTTGGCCTTATAAAATGTGTTTAGAGATACTTTTTCTTCAATTTTTTTTGAAGAGTTTGAAAAGAGTTGGTATTCATCCATTTTTGAAGGTTTAGTGACCCAACATGTGCATATCTTTGAAGCCCAGATGGATCATGTAAAGACAGCAGTAAGTTTGGTTTTGTGTTCTGGCCCAACCTGTCCCTTTGTTATTATATGAGAGCTTGCAGTTGCCATTTTGTCCTTAGTTTTCTGTTCTTCCTATTTATTTCCTTGGTCAAGTTTTTGTGGACTTTCTACTCTTCTATTTGGGAGAGGTCTAGTGTTGGCAAATTCCTTTAGTTTTCATTTGAAAAGACCTTATTTATTTTTCATATCTAAAAGAAAATGTCTTATTGGATATTTTGTCTTTACTAGAAGTTTATATTTCTGAGGTTGTATTATTCTGTTCCTCCTTGTCTGTAGTGTTTTTACCGAGAGGTCTGGTGAAAGCCTGATTTGAATACTTTTATAAGTCACCTCCTTTCTTTCTCTAGTCATCTTCCATATTCATTTTTTTTAAAGTTGTATTTATTTATGCATTCAGAACTTGGGTACAGGTCAGAGGTACAGAGGCAGTGAGAGGATTCACCAGAGAGAGTGGGGAGCAGAACGTGGATTGACAAAGTACACTGCTGAGGGCAGCAGCAGGCATAGGAGAGGTCTGCTGTGCCATGTGGGTCACCTCCGGGGCTGGGGATCAAAATCCTACTGAAGCAGCTGCAGCTTGGTTGCAATGATGGACTTTAACCCACCAGGGAGGGCCCCGTCTTCAATATTCTTTCTTTTTTTTAGCTCTTGGTAGTTTGACCTACACTGTGTCTTAGTGTAGGTCTCACTGTCTTTAGGTAACCAAGTGGTGTTTAGCTTCATGGACTTGCATGTGTAATTCCCTCTCCAGGTATGGGAAGTTTTTCTTTATTATTTTTAAAAATAAACTCTTTGTTTTCTTCTTTCTTTCTTCTTCTTGGAAGATAACCATTATCCTTTTGTTTCCTTTCTTAATGGAGATAAATATTTCTTAAAGTGACTCTTAATTTTTTTTTTCTACCTCTTCTTTCTCTTCTTACACCTTGGTCTCCCTTGTTTTACTATTTTCATCGTCACTGATTTAATCTTTTAGTTGGTCTAATCTGCTTTCATACATTTCTCTAGATTTTTAAATCTAATTAGTTGAGCACTTTACTAAATATAATTGAGTACTATATATAAATGAACTACTTTAGTTTTTTCTACAGGTGGTTCTGTGCTTTAATTTAAATTCCATAGGTACTGAGCTCTGTATTTGCAGTTGCTGAGTCAGCAGTATGGGGGAATACATTGGAGAGTACCAGCCACTTGTGCAAATGTACTGGGAAGGTGAATGGTGGAAGGATTTGCCTGTTTGTGGTACTGCTGATATTCTTCCTCTCTGGGGTTGCAGATATAGGATTCTACAGCCTTTGCATTGTCAGTGCATGTCACAAGATCCGCCCTGAGGAGTGGGATTGGGGTATGCATTTCAGAACACATTCTCTGTACTATCCCTGCTCAAGACATTGACCTTTTTGGAGCCCTGCAGTTCTTTTGCAAATGTTACCTCTCAGTGAAGTGTGTGTTCTTCACTATTTCTGTTCCCCCTTCCCTGGGGACCCAGGGTGAGCCAGGAAACTTGCCATCTGAGTTCCGCACAATAGCCTTTGGGCATTTTTCTCTACCCACTTCTTGTTAAATGAAGTATGATTCTCCTCCATGCCTTCTCTCATGCAGACTGTGCTGATCTCTGATGTCCAAGAGGTGTTTCAGTTTCACCCTGAGTCACAGGGGTCTCTTGGTGTCACGCCCCACCAGTCCCTCTTGGTGTAGTGTCCCACTGGTTAGCTGTTCCTTCCAGGCACTGAAGCAAGGAACATCGTTGAAATCCTCTATTTTTTTTTTAAGATTTATTTATTTATTCATACAGATCTGGGGTACAGGCCAGAGGTGCAGGGGCAGTGAGAGGATTCACCAGAGACAGAGTAAAGAGCAGACCAGGCCCACCGAGGAGCAGCGGGCGGGTCAGGAGAGGTCTGCGGCGCCATGTGGATCCTCCCCAGCAGGTGGGGATTGAACTCACTCTGAAGTGGCTTTAGCTTCTTACTGCTGCACTTTAACCCACTATGCCACCAGGGAGGGCCCAAAATCCTTTATTTTTAACATTGTATTGGTAACATCATCAAAATCTTATATTCTTACCCTTGTACTTTGAGTCTCACTAAACCTCCATGCATCAAGGTTGCAGTTGAATTCTGTGCTCCTGAGGAAATGTGAATGTTGTATGTAAGTGAGGCACAAAAATGGAGTAGACACATGTACTACATGTATCTCCTCAGCTCATGTGCATGCTCCATTTTTCCCCTTGGACTTTACAGCCCCGGTAAAGTTGTTTCTAGGCAAGGAGCTTGTTGTTGGCACTCTCTTTGCTGTGGGTGTGGCTGCCTTGATAATCCCATTCAGTACATTAGATACTAGTTAGCACACATAACAAATTCACTCTCTAGAATATGGACCATCTCTTTCTGGGATGTGTGCTGTGCTAGGTACCTTGCCAGTGCTTATAAATATCCACTCTTCACTATAATGCCATTAAATACTAAACTTGCCTGGTAATGAGAATCAAATGGGGGGAAATACTGAAAGTTCAGAATCTCTAGCCTCTCTTAGATACAGGTCTGAAGTAGGGAATGGATTTTATAATGTTTAATCAAGCAGTTTAAGAAAATCTTATGACCAGTACCATGAAAAAGACACTAAGATAAGTGATTTTTATCCCCACTTTAAGGTGAAGACATGAAACTTTTCTAGAATTATACTCTTCAGCATGGTAGTCATGAGCTACATGTGCTTATTAAAATTTAAGTTAACCCAAACTAAGTAAAATAATAATTCAGCTTCTAAGTTACATGCTTCAGGTACTCAGCAGCCTCAGGTTCCCAGTAGCTGCCATGCAACACAGATGTAGACTATCTTTATCTTGGAAGAAATTTCTACTAAATGATGCTCTCTTAGAGATAAGGTAACTTATCTAAAACAGTATAGTTAAGAGTGGTACAACCAGTAGATGGGGATTTGTACTGTTACCTCTCTGAAATAGAATATTATATCACTGTAAATCCAGTTTCATTCAAGAGAGACTGAATCCTCTAAGGAGAAGAATGGAGGTTCTGCTATGAGATGATATTGAAATAGTCTTCTTCAGCTATAGCTGAAACCCTTGAAGTCTCCCACTTTGGGGTTAGTTCTGAAACTGACAGAGACCTCTGGGGGTATTTGTTGTAAACCTCAAATGGAGACACAGTTGTATGGTGACACAGCTGGATTCACACCAGAGAAAACCACTCATCTAACTACAGATACAGATATGGGAGCATACAGAATGGGAGCAACCCATTCCTGAGTTACACTCAGTCAACCACAGAAACTCATCTAGCCTAAGACAATCTACTTTTAAAATGTTACTCTTTTGCAAGGTGGAAGTAGCTGTTTCACTTCTCAGATCTAGACAGTTCTTCAATTCCAAATATTTTAATTATAAGCCAGTGATTTAGATTTCAGAATCATCTTGGAATGTATATTGTTGGTTTTGTTTTCCAGGCTGGTCTACAAAAATCTACAATGTACATAAAAGAAATGATGTACCTAAGTTATAAGAGGTGCATCTTACAATGAAAGTACAAATATGTTAACTACTATTCACCACTCTTCTTTTGTGAAACTATACAGTTTACATTCCTACTTCCTCTGCTGGAAATAATTCTTCCCATTCTTTATTGACTTATAGTAGCCTTAATGGAGGACATAGCTCAGGGATGTGAGATGATGTGTCTTGATTATTCATTCTCTGTATTTGCATAAAAGGACACATCTCACTCGCAAAAGTACAGAAGTTTGAGAAGATGCTGGTGAGTCTGTGGGTAAACGACAATCTTACGTAGCACTCTTGATGGTGCAAAATGATCTAACTACTATAGTGGGCAATTGATTAATTTATATTAAAATTACCATTTGATTTTAAATGCATTTAGTCTTTGACTTAGCATTTTGATCTATTCCAGTGTTGTTTATGCTATCAATAGAGAAAACGGCCCAAGTATCCGTCAGTGGAAGACTGATTAAACCAAGGTTTCAAACTTCATTGTGCATCAGAAACAATGGGAGGCTTTGCCAAGTGTTTTATATACATTATTCATTTGATCCTCAAAATTCTGCTGTCTCTCAGATTTGCAAAATACAAAACAATTCAATTTCTGCTTTTGCCTGAAAACATATCTTCTTTAATGTTTTATCTGTGCAAAAAAGTATATGAGAAAGTTAATAACATGAAGGATGTAGGTCCAGCTGTAACTGTTCTTATTATTACTGCTCTATGTCTTAGAACAGACTTCAGTTCTTTCTGTGCTCTCTAATCAGCGCCCTTCTGTCATGCATTCTGTATGTGGTCACATACAGCAGAATTGCCTCCATGGGGCACAGTGACCTTAAGGATCTTATTTTTGGATCTGGTTTTCCTTGTACAGTAGCAGGCCTCTCTACTTCCATGTAATGTCTAAGGGAATATGAACTTCACAGCTGACAATTCCACCATCTCCACTCTACTGGTCAAAACCCTAAACATTCAATATCCCTCCTTCATGAAGTCAGAAACCAGGTGTTTCTGATTTTCTTTTAATTCTTCAATAGTCTTTCTTGTAGTCTTATGACTTGTAGCCCTGCTTTATTCCCTTTTTTCTAGGCTGTATGCTCCTTGACCTCATGAGCTCTTGGCTTTCGTCTTTTAGTTCTTTAAGAAGGACCATAAAATGTCAAAGGAGTGAATTATTTGTTGGATTGAATTGGCAAGCCAATGCATGTGTAACATCCAATTACTCCCTTGCCTGCTTTGGCATTAGTACCACAAGTTTTCCATAATCTGCCTACATCTTTTTTGAAGAAAAAATGCCTTTCAAATTTCATTATCATCAACCTACCCTCTCTCAATCATAGTATCCTTTTAAAGTAGGAGCATTTGGAAGAAAACACTGTAAATTATTGGATTTCTGTTGTATCTCTGAATTTCTATGGGAATTTTTATGCTTTTTAACTCAAAATTTTCCAGATCTCTTTTTTTTTTTTAAAGATTTATTTATGGGCCCTCCGTGGTGGCGCAGCGGGTTAAAGCACAGCACTGAGAAGCTAAAGCCACTTTCGCATGAGTTCGATCCCCGCCTGCCTCGGAGGTGACCACATGGCGAGGCAGACCTCTCCTGACCTACCTGCTGCTCCCCTCAGCAGTGTACTTCGACGATCTGCCTGTTCCGCTCCCCACTCTGTGTATGGTGAATCCTCTCACCGCCCCTGCGCCTCTGGTCTGTACCCCAAATGGGTAGGGCCCCCAGATCTCTTAATTAGAAAAAGAATGCAGTGTGGTGGTCACAAAATTTTAAAAAGACTTAAAACAAAGTTAAAAAAGATTCTTAATAAAATATTGAGGGACTTAAACTGAAGCATATGGATTTAATGAACTATGAAATGCCCATCTTGATTTTTTTGTTAATAATGAAATAATAGAGTTTGAAGGGAGGAATGGCAAGCCAAACTAATTTACTCTATCCATCCTTTAGTCAGCTCTGTTGTACATGAACACAACAGTTCAATTTAGAAAGCAATTAATTTTCTAAATTGAAATAACATATTTGATTTAATCCCTGCTTAGAATAAAATGTGACCTCATGTTCGAATCTAATAAACACTAGTATGTAAATAATGTGTGAGATGTGAATGAAATTTTTATGCTTTGTCATACATTATTAAGTACATAGCAAAATAAGATAATTTAAAGATAAGCTAAAGACTTTTAAAAGTTGCTGAATATAAGAAAACAAAAAGTTAAGAACCAGAAATATAATAATAGGAAAGTATAAAAGAAAAAGATTTCATTAATAAACTTCACATGGAATTGGAACTTGGGAATAAATCTAACAGATATGTAAAAATGTGAGTAACAAGAGAGCTTTATTTAAGTACATTAGGGAGACTTGAATAAATGAAGAGAGATGCGTTGCAAATGAATGTGAACAAGATTGCTATTCTCTATCTTCCAGGACATTTCTGGCTCAAGGCTCCTAACTAAGGAGCAGCAAAGAAAGCCTAAATTCTTGTTTCTGCTGCCTCTCTATTCGTGTGAGTCTGGCTGTATCTATCCTGAGGAAGGCACATCATTTCTTTGCACATATGTCTGGGCTAGCAGCCCAGTATAAAGCTAGCCTATAATAATTGCAAATTCATTGTTAATCAATATTCCAATATTGTTTTTCTATGAACTTGAATAATTCATCCTAGAACCATGTGGGTGTTGCATATCCAAGACAACTTGAAAAAGAACCAAAAAGTGGAAATACTTTATTTACCACATATCAGAAATTATAATGACACTAAAATAATTAAGGCAGAGTAATATAATGGTATAGAGATAGACAACAGACCAGTGGAGGGAGCAGAGAGCTCCAAAACAATCCATTAAATGTAGTAGCGATATATATATCCAAATGGCTTTACATATTGGGGGAAATGTAGACTATTCACTTACTAGTACCTTACAGAAAAGTTTAGATTCCTCTGTCATACTTCACACAAAAAATTAACTGCAGGTTGTAAAAACCCTTGATGCCAAAAGCTCTTTAGAAGAAAATATAAGATAACATCCTTCAGAAAAAAAGAGTGAAGAGGAATTTTCCTAAGCGAAACACTGCAAATGCAAAGCAGAGAGAATAGGATAGTAAACTTGACTTCATTAAACTTTAAACTTTTGTTCAACATCACATCAAAAGGAAAAGAAAAGCTCCAGACTGGAAAAAGACAATTGCAATGTTTATATGTAAGAATTACTTAAAATTGAGAATAAGGCTTCCATGTGAGCAGACCTGGGGAGAGGATGTGAAAGTACTGAATAAGAACCCTGAATGGCCAATGAAAACTTGAAAAGATGCTGCACTCATTGATAAATATAAATTAAAGCACCATTTAAAAAAAGATTTATTTATTTATGCATACAAGAACTGGGGTACAGGTAGAGGTGTGGGGGGGGAGTGAGAGGATTCACCCGAGAGAGAGTGGGGAGCAGAACAGGCAGATTTTCTGAAATACACTGCTGAGGGGAGCAGCGGGCGGGTCAGGAGAGGTCTGCTGTGCCATGGGGGTCAGCTCCCTGGCTGAGGATGGAACAGGTGCTGCAGTGCTGCGCTTTAACCTGTTGCACCACCAGGCAGGGTCCTAAAGCACCATTTTTTTATACATTAAAATGGACAAAATTATGTAAGTGGGATAATACCCAGAGTTTCTGAGCATGTGGGTGCAGGAAACCCTCATGCTCTGTTGGTGACATGAGAATTGCAGAGCTTCTTTGGAGGGAAATTGGACAAAATACAAGTGCAGGTGAAGATGCTCACATGCACCCCCAATATCCTAGACACACTCTGGAGAATCTCTTGAGTGTATGCCCCATATGTTTATATCAGCATCAATTATGAGAATGAGAACAAAAAGTAGAGAAAACAAATAAATTGTAGCATTTATTTACATACATAAATAAATGCATATTTATATATAATTATATAAAGTAAATACAATACTTAAGATGTGGTTACAGTGTAGTTAGAATTATAGATAGTTAAAACAAATAGAATTAAATATCTCATATACACATGACACAAAAATAAAAAAGAATCAAATATCTCATAGGCATACAATACATGTTTATCTATCTGTCTATCTACCTACCTACCTATCATAATATGAGTGAAAAAAACAAGTTGCAGAATGACAGGGAGGTTCAAATTTGAAAATATGCCAATAATACGTTCAATATGAATGGATAAGTATATATGTTATAAGCGTTTAAAATAACATACAGGAATAAATGCCATGTTGAACCCAGAGGTCTGTGGCAGTGTTGTGGGACAGGGTAGAAGGGGCTATGAATACAACTTAGTATTTTGTTTAACAAATTTTTGAGGCATATGGCATAATGTTAAGATTTTATTTAGCTGAATAATATGAATACATTTTATTCACATTACTGCTCCATATGCTTAATATAGTACATAATAAAAGTAAATACACATATACATGAAATCCTTGCTATTAGTGATCTGTTAAGTCAACATACCTCAGTTCTTGGCTCATATAAAATAGGATACAGAGAAGAGACCTGATGACTTTATTGAATACTTTTCAAATAACATATACATGATGGGGCTAGTACTAAGCAGTGTCTTTTAATCTTGATTTTGTTCAATACAGATTCATAATGAGTAGATTAAAAAAAAAAATCAGTGTATTTCCCAGGAAGCTTTATGGGATTAGCCAGCAAAGACTGCAGGCTTAAATCAGAGAGTGATATTACTTAACTGGAGCACCTGAATGAGATTAAGGGGCACTCAGATAAGGTCAGCCTGTTTTCCCCATCCCAGAGTTTTCCTGGGCTCCTGCCTTTCTGCTCTCAAGCTTTGCTCATTGGGATGAAGCTGAGCCAAATGCTTTTACTGTTCTCTATAAATCATTTCATGGAATGTTTTAAGTACAGATTCCATGTACTTCAGAATGTATTCTTAAACACATTGGCATGCTGATCCTACTGATAAATTTAGAACTCATTACACTGAAACAGTAGACATTTGCATTACTTTTGTTATTGATCCAACATTTTAATATACATTAAGGAAGTTGATAATTGTTGGGACTCTATAATGTACTTCACTTGATTATGTTATGTCTGTATTAGTCTGGGTTCTCCCAAGGAAAAGAACCGGTAAGAGAGGGAGAAGAGACAGTGAGAAGGGAGGAAAAGAGGGAGGGAGAGAGAGAGATTTTAAAATAAGGAATTGATTATGTTCTTATGGAGACCGAATACTAGTCCCAAGATCTGAGGTCAGCAGACTGGAGACCCAGGGGTGTGTATGGTATAGTTTCAGACTAAAAGTTGGCAGATGACAGACCCAGGAAGAGCCAAGATTTTAACCCAAATCTGAAGACCAAAAAGAAAATGTCCCACTCCAGTCGGGCAGTCGGGCAGGAGGTGTTCCTTTTATTATGCCATCAGCTGAGTGGATGAAACCTACACATACAGGAAATTAGAGCCTTCAATGCTTAGTCTGCTAGAAATACCCTCACAGGCACATACAGAATACAGTTTAATCAAATATCTGGGCAGTCTATGGCCCAGTAAGGTTGAGGAAAAAAAATTAATCTTCACACTTTTTTACTCAAGTTTAAGATTTAAGATTTCACAAAACTTCTTGAACAATGGAGTTGTTATTACCAAGGAAAACTTATATTTTTTCCATAGAAAAAAAGAGAAGTGCTTAAATTCCACTATGAAAATACACATGCTATTAGAAGAAAGAAAAGCTCAGTTAAAAACATGAACACAAATGTACTGTCGTAAATGTTCTGTTGCAACTGATTTTGTGACCATGGCCAATTAACTTCCTGATGTGAAAATAGGAAAGGGTTGGAGATAACATTAGGGTCTCATCCAACTCTATAAGTCTGTCATCTCTGATCTTCTCATCAGTGTGTGGAAGTTGGAATGTGGTTGGCATTGGGAAATTGCTCATTAGTTTATTGTGGACAGCAGTGTCAGTTATTTATAATTCTACTTCATATATAGCTCCCTTGATGGATATAATGACTAGTTGGCAGTAAGTAGCTCTTACTAGTGAGTCTTGGATTCCAAGCAGAACAAATCTTATGCTGTTCTAGCACATATATTTACATAGAAAATACGATTTCCATAGAAAAGGGGTGACTTTGAAGAAGCTGGTACTACCTATTAATTATTACTACTGGGACTTGGGTGTATTTTTTTCTCCTCTGTATTTTTTCTGTCTCTATTTTTGGAGCATCACATTCAGTAGCTTTTGGATAATTTTTCACTAATGTACATCACTCATAAATTTTTAAATTTAGTGATTAAGTGATCTAGTGACTGGCAACCATTATCTTGCCAAAAAAGCAAAATTTGACTCTGTGATGAGCTGTGCTTTGAACTGTGTTAGGTCAGATTTTATGATTGGGGATGTTTGAATTGCAACCAAGAAACTGTATTAGAGAGAGAGAGTGCTTGACAAATCAAGTGAACAGGAGTCAGAGCTATTTGGGCAGATCTTTAATTCTTGTGAGGATAAGTTAGAACATGCGAAAATAATTTTCACTAATGAGTACTTTATCTGCCTTGTAAATAGTCTTAAAAAGTCATATGACCATCAGAAATGTCGGATAGTTTATGAAGTCTTTCCTGGACCGTCCCTCCCAAGCCTGGCAGTGCCATGTCTCATTTCCTAGCCAAGTCCACTCCATTTTATTGTTAGCCATATCCTACACTAATAAATCACAAACATACCTGGGCCCTGAACACAGTACTCTAGAAATGCACTTTACTTTTATAGCCATGGCATGTACTCTTGAGACAGGAGTAATAGAAAATGGAAAACATGTCAGACAAATATACTTTGTTGCCAAGAGACAAAAAGTGGAAGAAAATAAGAAAAAAGAAAGGAGATAGATGGGAAAATAAAAGAGAACTCAGGAGGAGACCTCAGAGCCTATTTTCCTTGGAAGGGGAGTCACTTAGTAACATTCTTAGGCTCATTGCCTGGTTTATTTTAAGTTTGGCCTGATTTCTTCTCAATGTGCATGTTGTGCTCATTTGCATGGTTGTGATCTCTAAGCAAAGAATATTTGCAGGATTTTGGAATAATTTGAGAGATGCTGGTAAAATATGTGCAGGAAAAAAAGCAGTAACTATAACTAGACTCACCAAGAGCAAAGAGAAGCTCATTATTTCAGCTTCTAATTTCAGTGATGTATTTTCTTTAAAGCATAAAGGTTGTCTAATGGGCAATAATATTATGATTCCTCCTGAATTCATAGTTCTCGTGAAGCTTTCTGACAAAGTAGCTATGAGAGATTGGTTTAATTTTTTTTTTTCCCTCCAAACCTGGCTTCTTGGTTGTGTAAAGGAAAAGACAGTCAGTCTGCAGCTTCCTTGGGGAACATTAGGCAGCTTAGAGAAGTGGCAAAATAAATGAGATTTATTCTCATCAAATGTGTCATGAGAAAATTGGAGGCATGCTGTGAGGTAATGGCAAAATAATCCTGAAAATCTCCAAGCACTTTTTCCAAATGGAACGGAAGAAAATTGAAGTCAAACCCTAGCTAATTGTGACCAATAACAGATGTGTGTGAATAAATGTGCAGGCATCTATATTATTTCCAACAATACTTCCAGTTTCTTTCCCTTAAAAAAAGAGGGAACTTTAGGTCCAGTAGTTCTAGAAATCTGCTCTGTGGAACAGTTGCCGAAGTGGTGTTTTTTTTTTTTTTTTCCTTTTGCTTGTTTTTTATTTCTCTATAGAATAAGGTAGTGTGAATTGCAATTTATAAAATGCTCATGTCTCCCCCTCTATTGTCACCTCCTATTTCTCTTGTTTTAACCTGTGAAGCATTGCTCTACCAATTTAGTGCAAATGGAACCCTTACTTTATCTTAGTGACTCTGGTCATTCATAGGAAACATTGTTATTGCTTCTGCTGTGCCCTGGAGTTGCAGCTGCTGCCATAGGTTGCCTGTAAATAAAAACTGGTTCACTGCACACCCTTCATAAACTAAGCTTGGTAGCCATTTTGAAGATACGGGGACCTTTGGAGCAGGGACTGAGGAAAATGGAGGATCTGAAAACCCAAGGGCAAGTACACGCCAAGCTTAGAGTTTTGGGTCTCTGTGAGTGTGAATTTTGAACGGTGGACAATGCCCTATTGTTTCTTCCTAAGCATCGATGTTTTTCAGCCAGATGTTTTCTGAGTGATGGGAGGGTCTTGGCATGACTTCGATGTATTTAATATAAGCTCTTGGGAGTATAATATAAGTCATGGGAGTGTATGTTTCCCTCTTGTGGATTGCTATCTGAAGTAAGACACGGAGAACTTAAGTTGATGTATATGTAAGACACAGAGAACTTAAGTTGATGTATATGTATTATTTTTAACTCAAAGGGGAGTTTTTTTCCCCTGTAGAACACAGGGAACTTCTGGTGTCAAGGCTTCCCATGAAGAATTTTTGACTTCTCAGTGGGGACTATTAAAAAACCTGCCTCTCAAGCTCCAATCATAAATGTGTTTTAAAAAATTAAAATACACTATTCAACTCAATTATGGAAAATCCAATTTATCTCCATTCTCTACGGCATTTACTAAAGAAAGACAGAACTTGGGTATTATTCTGTGTAATTAGATTTTTGCACCTTTGTACTGTGAATTGGGATTTCTGATTTCTCCACCCAAAAGTGCTGTAATCATACATAGAAACCCGAGACTGTAGTTGATATAATTCATGAGAACTTTTACATTTTTTAAATAGGAGAAGCTCTGGGGAAAATAGTAGATATTTTACCTTAGTTCATAAAATACTTTTTAGAGCAACTTCTCTTGTTCCCTCAAATTAACTTTCACCCAAACCTACAACCGTTTTCAAGATATTATGCCAAAACCCAAGTTAATCCATGGATTTGCCTCAATTCCCAGGAAGTAGTCACTGTGTTAAAAATTAACCTATTTTTTTTTTTAGAAAATTAATGTCATAGGAAAGACCAAAGATACAATATGAAGTAAATAAGAGTGGATACAAGTTATAACAATCTCAATGAGTTAGAAAAATAATTGCAAAAAAATCATTAGGAAATAAAGCAAAGATAGTGTTTTTGATTTTTAGATAACTTTATATTTATGAGCTAAAAGTCATTGAAAGAGGAAGTAATCTTCATATTTATCTTCATATTTAAGAGAAGATTTTAGGATCTATCATAGTTGTATTGACATGGGAAATAAAGAATAACTCATTAGAAATTGTATGTTTTATGAAAGAAAACTATTGATAAAGATAAAGAGTAGGTTGGAGTTGAACTAGTGTACAACTGAAAGGTTAACAAAATATCTCCCAGAATGAGAAAATACATAAATCAATTAGGTTTTTCAGACAGTTTACTTTTTTTTTTTAAGATTTATTTATTTGTGCATACAGAACTGGGGTACAGGCCAGAGGTGCAGGGACAGTGAGAGTATTCAACAGAGACAGAGTGGGGAGCAGAACAAGCAGATCAATGAAATACACTGCTGAGGGGAGCAGTGGGCCGGTCAGGAGAGGTCTGCCGCGCCATGTAGATCACCTCCTGGGGCAGGTGGGGATCGAACTCATGTGGAGGTGGCTTTGGCGTCTTAATGTTGTGCTTTAACCTGCTGCACCACCAGCAAAGGCCCCATTTTACATTTTATTTAGATCTTGTTTACTTTCCATGTTTATAAACTGACCAACAAAAATAAACAAACCGAGAAAGTCATTTATTTGCAAACAATTGCCCACAATATAATTTCATGAACAACGTTCATCTAAAAAGTTTGAAAGGAATTAGCCTATAACAGTCTGATTTTTTTTTAAATTATATATATGGGTAGAGCTGTAAAAGTGTATAGTTTTAGTAGTAAGTATTCCATCTAAGAATGGTGTCTTTCTCCTTAATTTGGGCATTGGCACCGGTTTGATGATTAGGAAGCATTCTAATTTGCTTTACTCTTAAATATTTACTTAGGTATTCTTTTATTCATTCAACAAATATTTGCAAAGTTTATAAATACAATATGCCATTGAAGGGAAGATAAGTTCTATTTGAACAAGTATAAACAAACTGCACAGTTTTGAGAGAATGCAAAAGGTTAAGATTGTTTTCAGCTGGGGAAAGCCAACTGGATTAGGATTGCCATATGGGTTTGGAGTGTCTAAAAATGACTGGCAGGGCATTTAATGAGAAAAAGGAGGGTGAAGGCATGGACATGTGTGGGGGACAAGATTTAGTTTGAGCAGGGAAGTAGGAAACACAGTCAGTTGGGACTAGATCAACTGGTCTTTGGTACTAGGCTAAGTGGTTGGAACACTGTGTGGTGGGGAACTATTCAGTTTTTATGAACAAAGTAACATGGTCTTGTAGCAATGTGTTAGGAAACTTGTCAAGCAAGACATAGAAGAGTATGTCTCTGTGACTATGAAGTATACTTCTTGTGGCTTACAAAGGCATTTCCTTGAGCATTGATGGCAAGTTGTGGTTGTTAAGGATGTCTCCTACTCTAACATCTGAGCTTGGTGATTTTTGCCAGCATTGTCTCTACTGGGACCAAAATTGCCAGCTTGGATTCTGCCTTTCCTGTTCAGCTCCATTAGCCTGGACTCACTCTGACAATATCCCAGAACCTGCCTCTGCCACACAAATAAGCTTGGCTTATTTTTCAGAATCTTCTAGGACATTAGCATTTCTTGCTCCCACTTTCACTTTCAATTTTTTTTTTTCTTTTGAGCTAACAAGTCTGCTCATTTTTTGCTCTACTGAGATAGGGCATATTAAGTGAAGTTTATGATGTGATTGAGAGATAATAAAGATTTGGTTGAAGGTGGGAAGGAGAAAAGAAGAAATTCAAGAAATATTGTGGAAGTGACAAGATCTGATGATTGAATATGGAAGTGGGGGAGAAGGTGTCAAATAATATTGTTGGCATTTGAGCCCGTTTGAATCCATATAGTCTGCTTTCCATTTGCTAGCATTGGCGAGAGCCAGGAGGAGGTCCTACAGTTTGATTGTGTGACTTCAGAGTCCATTTTCCTAACCACAGTGGTATTTTGCCTCAACATGAAACTTCCTCTAATTTTCAAAGCCCCTAAGTTGTGTTCCTTTACTTGGGTTAACATAGGATTAATCTAAACTCTACATGGATTTTGGGAATCACTTTAGATTCTTTCCCTCTAAAATTTGTGGTGCTGGTAGATTTTTTTTTTTTTT
>NW_004567125.1:26961706-27052432 GCF_000260355.1 Condylura cristata | reverse complement strand
TATGTCTAGGTCTTTAATCCACTTCGAGTTGATTTTTGTGACTGGAGTGAGGCAATGATCTAGTTTCATTTTTTTGCATGTAGCTACCCAGTTTTCCCAGGTGCTGGTAGATGTTTTAATTCACATTTTAAACCAGTGATTTGGTTAATTACCTCAAAATGCTGTAATCCCCTTTTAAAATAAATGTTGCCTGGTGGGTGATAGATACAAATATTCAAAGCACAGAAACATTTTTATGGGAGTAGTTATGGAAGTTCCTCAGGAGAAGTGGGGTGTCTTTGAGGTAGGCTTGAGGATGTGGCAAGATATCAAATTTCAAAGACTTGTAAAGCTGATCATAAAATGATATCCACCCCCTTTTATTTAAACCCAAGCAAAAAGGCACAAATTACCATCAGACCTAAGAGGCTGCTCTTTTGCTGAACAAAATAGTGGCAATTAGGACCTAGGAGGGAAATTTTGTTAAGCATTTGTATGTTTTATTGAGGTGAGACACATTCTCATTGTGGGATTTTCAAAGATGTCTTGTTCCTATGTAAGAAAAGTATAGAGAAGGAGATAGAACTGTATTACTTATGCACTATATAAGAGCTAATAAAAATAACAACCAATTAGATAGTTATAAACCCTGAATGTTGAAGTATTATGTAATACTGATTAATAGCAATAACATAAACTCACAGAGTAAGCAAAAGCATGCCTGAGTCAATTTGTAGGAGTTTTTATTTGCATCTCTAAGAACCTATTATTAGTGGCTCTCAAAACACCTTATGAGTGATAATTAGTAAAGGCCATAAATACAACCAGAAAATGTCATGTTGTAGAGGGAAGAAGGAAGAATCCCCCTTTTCCCTATATATATTATGAACCCTAAATTCTAAAGCAAAAATCCCTCCATCCTCAGAGAGGATCCATATACTTGTAGGGGCTTGTGGCTGTGATTCCATGAGCACGGAGGGTGGCAGCCATGGATTCAAGGTTCGTGTGTTGAGCATTTCTTTGCAACTGGAATTTGTCGTTTATTTTTGACATTTTATGTACATGTTATATTTTGATGTTTATGTTGACTATAAAATAAAATCTGAAAACAGGAATGATGCCAAATTCACATGAAAGAAAAATACTTTGGAGTATGCTATCAAGTTTATTTCACAAACTATTGTCTTATTCCAAGGACTAAGAACTTGTAAACATAGTCAGAGGATCTCTATCCTTGGAAGGGTGTGAAGATTTCTAATCTGCTTCCGAGTGTTCCTTTGCCCTTTCCTCTCCTATTTCTTCATCTCCTTTCCATCCTTTGCAACTTCCCTACTCTCTGAAGCCAAACACAGGTTGGAAAAGCAGGAATATTGCTGATACTGCCCTCTCCCCCTCCACCTCATGTCCTCAAGCTCCCCCAACATGATTGGTTCTCAGCTACCATTTTCTTCTGGCCATGAGAGACCAAGTGTTCCAGTTGCTGGTCATTATTGTGAAGCAACTGCATTTCCATGATTCTCCTTCACTGCACATACATCTCAAGTCAAGTGTGGATTAGGGAGCCTAGAGCTGGGAGAGAGTGGGTGATTTGACTGAGGTCATACAGCTGATTTCTGTCTCACTGGAACTGGGACCAGATCTCAGTCTCTAGACTCTGGTAATAATCTAATGCTTCAAAGCAATCTGTCTCTCTCTTTCCGCCTCTCTCTCTCTCTCTCTCTCTCTCTCTCTCTCTCTCTCTCTCACACACACACACACACACACACACACACACACACACACACCTTTTAAACCAGAAACATAGAGTAGAATTAGAAGAAACAATTTGTTGATCTTATCTAGGGCTATGTATCTATAAAACTAGAGGTGAACCTCCAGGATCTAAAGAGCAGTGGAGGGGTATGTGTACACAACTGTAGTGTGAATTCCTATAGATTACATCATAGATTACTGTAGGGCAGCCAGAGATGAGTGACTGGAGGCCAATGGTAATGAAGAGCCAGCTGAAGTGGAGAACAGTAGAAGTAGAATGACAATTGTAGAAGAATTTGAAGGATCATTGCGTCTATGGCCATGGGTTTTGACATAAAACGAAAAATAATTCTGTGAGTTATTGGGAAGAGCCCTTAAGGACTCTGATACCAGAAAGGGGGGTGGGGAGAGATAGAGGCATGTGCCACAGATATCAAAATCCTCAGGGAATGTGGCTCATTGTAAATTTGTGGGAAACAGTGGTGCTTGAGATTACTGTTTGTTTCTGACAGATGCTGCATTTCTGACCTTGAATTTTCCTTCTTTTCCAGGGAAAACTGAGGCTGCTATCAAAAACTTTAGTCCCTACTACAGCCGCCAGTACTCGGTGGCTTTCTGCAATCATGTACGCAGTGAGGTGGAACAGCACCGGGATTTAGCATCACAGTTATTGAAGACCAAGGTAACTCACAGATCTTTCACTTACATATACTTCCCACTGGAGAAAGCTTTCTAAGTCATAATATCTCTGAAATAAATAGTACTTCAAATGTCAGTTTTAAAATCTGTGTTCAAATCATTACATGCTCAAGAAATTCTGTCTGCCTGGAATAAGAACATATGACTTCTTATTGATGATGTAGCATATAGCAGAATAAAAACTAGCAGGGCAACAATTTCATTATGTTTTCCTACACTGATGCTTGGATATTTAGGTAATTTGAATTGCTGTAGCACAGTTCATTAAAAAAAAAAGTCAAAATTTCAGGGCTTCAGACTAGGATATTTTGATTTTGATAATAATTGGTCAAATATAATTTTCTCTTCTAACCCCCTAACTTCTCTCCCCTTTGCTGTATATAGCAGTTATCCACAACCCCAACAGGTATTATTTGGCATCTACTACATTCTAGAACCTATTTCAAGAACTGGATTCTCTGCTTCCTTGTTTATATTCAAATATAGGAGACAAAGTAAATAATTTATTAAAAAACAAATATAGGGGCCCTCCCTGGTGGTGCAGTGGGTTAAAGCACTGCACTAAGAAGCGTAAGCCACTTCTGCATGAGTTCAATTCCGCCTGCCCCAGAGGAGATCCACATGGCGCAGCAGACCTCTCCTGACCCGCCCGCTGCTCCCCTCAGCAGTGTACTTCGTCGATCTTTCTGTTCTGCTCCCCACTCTGTCCCTGGTGAATCCTCTCACCCTCTGCATCTCTGGCCTGTACCCCAGTTCTGTATGAATAAATACATAAATCTTAAAAAAAAACAAATATAGGAGAAAGGTAGTAAACAAAAGAATAGTATATATACTATAAAGAAAAATGCAATAAGAGTCTGACCAACAGAGAATACAGCAGAGATATTCTCTGTACAAATGACATTGAGCCCAAACTGAGCTGTGTGAATATCTGTGGGAAGAGTATTCCAGGCAGATGGAACAGCAACTGCAAAAACCTCACAGCAATTGTAAGCGCAGCAGGAAGGTTGATGTGCTGATAACATTGTAAGCTAGAGAGGAGAGTGGAAGAAGTATTTGCAGAACAGGTAGGGATCAGGACACATCAGGCCTGTGGACCAATGAAAGTTTTGATTTTAAGCATGATAGGAAACTACTGGAGAGGATTGTCTGCAGAGTGGTGTAATGTGAAGTGATCTTTCTGGGCTCTTTATAGAGAATAAACTGTAGGATGGGACAAAGGAGACTGAGGAGACATGGGCAGTCCAAGAAAAGGAAGGTAGCAAACTGGGAATGAATGGTAGTAGTGGTTGTGAGAAGAGGTCTAAGTCAAGCTGTATTTGAGATCTGGCAGAATGTGCCGATGGATTGGGTACGAGATAAGAGAAGAGGGAAGTCAGTGATGATGTCTTAGTTTTCAGCTTCAGCAAATAAATGGATGTTATTGCCCTTTACCCAGAAGGATGATCCTGGATAGGTGGTAATCACCAGTTCACTTTTGGCTACATTAAGTTTAGGCTGCGTATTTGACATACAACTATGGGGAGACTAACTGTTCAAATCTGGCGCTTGATGGAAAGGCAGAGACTAAAGAATAGAAATTGGGGAATTGTTATCTTATAACTGTATTAAAACCTTGGGACACAATCAAGGAGAATACAGGCAGAAAAACAGAAGCGGTTCCACACTTAAACCATCTTTGTTTAGAGATCAGAACAAAGTGAAAGATACAGAAAGATGAACTGAGGATAGCCTCTGGAATAGGAGAAAAATCTAGAAAGTGTGATATGCTTGAAGGCAAACAAAGAAGGGGTTTCAAGAAGGAGGGAATGATAGACCCAATAGTACTGGGGGCCTAATACTTGAATCACAGATATAGCAAACTGGGTGTGTCAGGGTCATTGTTTATCCTCATGAAGTAGTGATTCTCAGAATTTTAAGGGGCTGTTAAAATGCAAATTCTGGTCCACACCCCCAGTCATTCTGGCACAGTAAGTCTAGGGAGAGTCCACGTTTTAAACAAGCATATAAGTTGGTTTAAGTGGCCCAGGTTTGAAAAGTACTGTAAAGTTCAGCTTGTATGTGGTTTCAGTTTCACAGAAGGGGAAGAGGTAGGTCCTGTTTTACCTTTTAATATGTAAGATAGCTGCCTGGGTGTTTCTCAGGAAAAAAGAATTGAAGCCCTGGCATTTAAAAGGGAATTCAAGTTATCATTTAGACTATTCTTTTAAACTTTTTATATTTCTATATATCTATTTTACATCATTCTTCATTTTCATATAATGTGTGTTTTATCATCTAGTGTATGGTCCCCAGGGCCCATTCTTGGGGGCCTTGCTCATGTAAATTTTCTTTGGAAGCCCTGAGTATCTCATGGCACTGATTTTTTACAGAGGGAAATTTATGTACGTTCAATGACATGAAGACAAGAAGCTCATTCCTTTGTTCTGAGATAATGTGGGAATTGCACTATGAGCAGGATGGGAATTTTCCCTTCCATAGTTAGCACAACAGGAGACTTAACTAGGAATCTAAGGGAGACTCTCCTATAGCATATACATCACCAGGGTTAATGAGAAAGACTCACACCTTTAAGCAGAAAGGGTAGAAGTGAGTTTTGCTGGCTTATCTGCTGGTTCTTTAGTCAGAGAGCAAGCCTGGTCTCCCCGAGTTCCTAGGAATGGGTTAACTGGTCATAAACTGTGTCCCTAGGCAAATCTCATAGACTGGGGTCTGGCAAATCACAGAGCACTGACTGTTGAGACTGCTCTTGAAGATGTGATATTGGGGCTCAGGCTGTTCATTCTCCTTTTTTAAAAAAGATTACTTTATTTATGCATTACAGAACTGAGGTACAGGCCAGAAATGCAGGGGCAGTGAGAGGATTCACCAGAGACAGAGTGAGGAGCAGAACAGACAGATTGATGAAGTACATTGCTGAGGGGAGCAGTGGGCGGGTCAGGAGAGGTTTGCCGCACCACGTGGGTCACCCCCCATCCCCAACCTGGGTCACCTCCGGGGCGGGTGAGGATCAAACTCATGCTCAAGCTTCTTAGTACTGTGCTTTAACCCACTGAACCACCAGGCAGGGCTCTCATTCTCCTTTTTTAGTTTTTTTTTTTTTTAATCCCAAGTCACCTTCAGGGTGTTGGGGGTAGATGTGTATCACCTATACTCTCCGACTCTCTCTCACAGCTTTTTTGAGGATTTGTGAAGTGTGCCTATACCTGGCACAGGCTTATCACTATACTTCTTTCTGCACAAGTTACTGGAGCTTACTGGAGGGAAATGGAAATTGGTACAAAATAAATAAATAAATGAATGAATAAACAAATATTTGTATTCCAGGAATTGTAGGAAAAAGAAATATAGAGGGAAGAGAAAAAGCAACAAATTCCCCAGGATTGCAGCCCAAGAGAGTTTCCCAAAATATGCCTTGAAATACCCTGTATACACTAAGAGGTAGCAGGACTTATTGACTTTTGCCATGATAATCCCATGTGTTCATCTTTTTTTAAGCCACCATTGGAGCCTGGTACTGTTATATATGAAGCAGAGCTATCACAGTTTGCTGAAGACATAAAGAAATGGAAGGAGAGATATGTTGTGATTAAAAATGATTTTGCTGTGGAAAGCTATGAGAATAAAGAGGTAAGACATTTCTGGTTACCATTGTTCTTGCCACAGTTCTTACAAATTGACTGGGCTGATTAGCACATCTTCTTCCAGATTGACTTATTCATTGAGCACACACTCACACAGGCACTTATTTCAGTCAGCAGGTATTTATTGAATGCCTATTATATGCCTTTTTTTTTTTTTGGCCGGTTCTGGGCAAACAGCAGTAGATCAGACAGTGCTTTAAGCTGAGTGAGGAGATAGACTTTAATTGTAAGTGAATATGATTTGAAGATTATACCAATCAATCCACAAATAATCCTTTTCTTTGATCCTTTAGACCTTTCTTGATCTCTATGTTGAAACTCTCTCTGCTCTCCGTGTCAGTTTCTTTTTCTTTTAAGGTAATTGTTACTGAATTTGCATTGGTTCCCAGAAAATCAGGATCTTTCACATATTTTACTCCACACATGCATTTTTCATTTAACTTTTTCTTAACCGTTCTCATTATTTTCCTCATTTGTAAAATGTAGAGAGTCCCAGACACCTGGGACTTCAATTTAATGGGTTCCTGTATCTTTCTCCATTTAGAGAGATACTATGGCATAAGGAAAAGAACATTAAACAGAGTTTAGAAAACTAAAGTTAAGGTCAGACCTAGGTAAAACTAGGAAGTTGGACGGACTTGGCCCATTGAGTCCTTCCGGATCTCACTCTATAGCATTGCTAGTTCACACAGATTCTCAAGCTCTCTTTTAAAAAGAATAGCTGTTGCTTGAATTCCTGGATCTAGATCCAATAAGAGTGAGTGTGGAGTCTTCTCTACACCAGCAAGCAATTCCTGAACACCAGCAGGGAGCATGAGAACTCAGCTCATCAGATACCACAGGTTCAGGGCTCAGTCTCCAGAGACTGGCTTCCACGTCAGATAGCAGCCACAAGTAAGGTTATTGGCTATGCTTTCCTTGAACTCCTCCTCAGATCTGATGCTAGAAGACTTAAGCGGATTCAGGAAACTGTTTACTCATTAGATCACTGACTTATTACAAAGGATGTATCTTACAAAATAGCCAGATGAAAGAGGTGCATAGTGGTGGTATGGGGAAAGGATGGCGCTCCCAAGCCCACTCCAGGTGCTCCACTTTCCCAAATCCCCACATGTTCACCCGCATGGAAGCTTTCCAAAGTGCCTGGATTTTGCTTTTTTTCCTGGAGGCTGCATTATGCAGGCATGAGGATTAATTCACTGGCAACATTAGCCAGCTATCTCCCCTCCCTAGAGGTCTGGGAGTTAAGCTAGCAATTCCAATCCTCTAGCCACATGTCTGGTTTCTCCTGGCACCCTGCCCTCACCCTGAGGTACTTCCCCCAAAGTCACCTCATTGAATATAACAAGAGACATTTTTCATACTCTCAACCTTAGGAAATTCCCAGAGCTGTGGGAGCTGTGAGCCAGGAACTCTGAATAAAGACCTGAAATGCTTCTTATAAATCACACATCACAGTTAGTATTTATCAGTTAAAAGTAATTATAGATTTAAAACCCTACTCTTGATTCCAGGTCAAGAGTAGCCAGGACAACCTCTACAGATACTCGGAGTAATCCCCCTGTTGCTAAATCATTAAGAGGCCTCTGCTGACAGAACTAAATGTTTCCTTTTGGAGAACAGAAATAGTATGCAGTTCAAACATCCCACAGACTCCCAGGCAATGCTCTAGTGATCTCTTAAGAAGAGTGTCATCTTTTCAACATTAAGCTAATATTTTTTCTGCTTATCTATATTAGAATTTCATTCAACATTTGATGTTCTCTCCGCAGCAAATGTACCGCACTGCAAGTAACAAGGATAATAATAATAAATCCCTTTAGATTTTGTTTGGTACACTGAAGTCTTCTCTCAGGGACACTTGAGAGATGCAGTATAGTCTGATGATTACTAACATTCTGGTGGATCACACCTTTACCCGGTCCCAGATATAAATCTCCTTGATCTTGGTTTTCTCCTCTATAAGAATGGTGAGAATGCTCACTTTGTCATGGTGATGATTTAAACAAGTGGATATATTGAGACACTTTGTACATGCCAGCCTGAGGTAAAGCCCGATACAGAACATTTGTTGTGTGATTGCTACTAACTCATTGGGAGGAAAAGCTCAGCATGCTCTTGGATTTACTGGCGTTTTCACCACGTTCAATACTAACCGTAGTTTCACTGTTCATCAAATGTTGGTGTTTTTTTAAGCTAGCTATCTCAACTTGCAATATACAGACTATGTCGATTTCTTTTCTTTGCTCATCATTTCAAATGAGTCTATTGGGTTGTCATGATAGGAAGATCTGGAATCTGTACTTGAGGATAAAGTTTTTTTTAAAAACTTGGAAATTAAAAAAATGCTCATGAAATTTTCTAAGGTTCTTCAAATAATAATATTCTGCTTTTTAGCTTACAGGAGAGTTTTTAAATTATACCTCAGACTTATACTTTAAGTACCTATAAATTGCTTATTATTTTATTAAGAGTTCAATTTTGGCTAATAATTAAGAAAGAAAAGTGAAGCATTCTATCTACCAATTGCTTCTTACTCCCTGTACACTTGCAGGGGGGCTGGACAGACTAGGGTGTAAAGCCTGAATCTGTTACCAACTCCCCATTGGCAAGTTACATAAGCTCTATGAGCTCCGTTTTTATCATTTTTAAAGTGAAGATAGTGTCTGATTCATAGAGCTGTTTTGAGGATTAAATCATGTAATTTTTATAAAGCTCAGGCCTGTTATAACAAATAATACAATCTAAATCAAACTGCTTCTAAACTTCTCCTAAATCACATCACTTAAGATTCTTCTGTGCTCTGGTTCTCAAACTGGCTTGAGCAATCCACTTATGGTTACTAAAACCAAGAAAACCACTTTCTTAAATGACAGCTGACTTTGGGTCTCGTCAATCATTCTCTTATTGATGCAGAATGTGTTACTGTTATTCTGACTTTTTTTGGCCATGATAAAGATTACTTTAGTTATCCCTATGAAGACACTCTGGATTTGGGGTCCCCAGTTTCTTGGTTTCACTTCTAAACGTGTTTGGAGGTGGTTCCCAAAATTTTGCTTTGTTTCAAACTCTGACGTCAGATGCACTTACTAACATTTCATCTTATCTGAAGTCCTTGCAGACCTTGGATTGTCATCACAAATTCACCGTCAGATGCTCAGCACTGATTTTCCATTTCCCACTTGGTAGAGCCCTGGTCAGCGCTCATTCTGATCTCATGATACTGCACTTCTCTCCCAAACTGTTTTACTGCAATGCATTCCCATGTTTCAGGGTAAAGTGGTAGCATATTTAATGAAGGCAACATTTTTATTTTTGGTGAAAATCCATGGTAACTGTAACTGCAGTTATGTGTCCTACGGTCTCATTAGCCATTGGCTTACCAGCATTTTGTGCAGGAAGTATCAATGCATCATTACCTTGAAGTTATGAGATGACTCAGGTGCTAACGTCTAAAACAGTAAAATGGAACAGAATTTCTAGAAGCTACTGAGATTGTTTTTCCCATTCAAGAAGCAAACCAACAGTGACACACCCTAAGATTAGAGACTCTCATTTTATATGCTGTGGCCAGCACACTAAAGTATGAAAATATTGCCTTGCAAATAGCAGACATGCAAAACATATTTTAAAAATAAATGGCTCTTATCCAGTGACAGTGTGGGAATTTGTGTCTCTGAGTATATGCGTCTGGCTCGGTCTTTGTTTCTCTTATATTGCTGATGTTTTCCAAAAATCTAAATAGGAAAAAAAAAATTTCATTTCTGCCTTTACTTTCCCAGGCTTATCAGAAAGGAGCTGCTCCTAAGAGCCGAATTCTTCCAGTTGGTGGCAAAGTATTAACCTCAGACAATGAATACAATTTATTATCCGATCGGCATTTTCCAGACCCTATTGGTAAGTTGTTTGAGCACCCTTTCCCAAGGGAAAATTCCTAACTTTGCTTCACTTAGCTAAACTGATAGCTCCAGATGGGGGAGGAGGATTTCACTGTCCAGAGATATTTGACTTTAGCAGGAGGTCTTTGTCCCAACTTGGGAGGATGTTGTGACAGCTACTTAGTGAGTAAATGGCAGTGATGTGCTGAATACCTCACCATTCACAGGACTGCCCTGTCAAAGGAAGAATTATCTGGTGAAGAATACCAGTAGTTGCAGGGTGGAGGAAACCTTGGACCAGACATGCATTCTCCATAGATAAATGGAAGATGCACTTCTCTGAATTTTGGTAAACATTGGGCCACTTCTATTATTTTAAATCACATTCAGTGATATTGCGCTTCTAATGCATACAAAGTGTGCCACTGGTTGGATATCTCGAGGCTTTGAATATATCACAAACTTTAATAGCAGTGCACAGGACAGCAGAAATAAATAGATAGGATCCCCTCTGTGGGATGGTCAAATCGGTCTCTTGGGAAGTCAGCCTGGGGCTGTCAGGAAATATTATGTTTCTAATTTCAGGATGATATGCAATAAAATATCCTAAATCGACAAAATACTTGTAAACACTCCAGTAACTCAGAGCCACTGTGTTTTTTTTTTTTTCTTTTAAAATGATATTAGTTAACCTCTCTCTAAATAATAGCTGAAAGCTGCTATGGAAAGAGCACTGAGCTGAGATTTGGGTGATTGAATTTTTATCTAGTTCTCATGCTTGAACCTCTTAGGTTTCTGTTTCTCCAACACTGGGACCATGAATTAAGAAACCAGAAGGATCTTTTCAACTCTGCCATACTTCAATTCTCATTCATTCCACTTTTCATATGCAGAGACAGTGATGGATTATATATCAACCAAATAGAGTATCTTATAGAGATTCATGAAATGTGGATAATGCAATAACTCCATCTGGCTTTGTGTAAATCATACTGCACAATAATTACTTGGTTTCTTGAAGAGAGCCCTGGTTCTTATTAATGGTATGATCCTTTCATTAGAATTTATGGAGAAAATGTAACCATTTTATACATTGTTATTTCCGTGCAGAATGCTTAGCATAGTGTTTTTAATAACACTACTTGGATTAGTACATGGATCATAAACCTAGATTAGCAAACTATTGCTAAGTAATTCAAGCTAAAGCAAGGCTTTATGTGCATAACACATGTTATTATATTTTCTCTCAACATCTACTCATGTGCTATCTTCGCTCTGGTGCTGCTGTAGAAATGGGAATACCAACATGTTTTAAAATCTCTCCAAAAGAACTTTCCAAAGAAATGAGTCTGAACAGACATTATATTTGTTGATTTATTGATGAAATTAGAAGCAATCAAAGGGATAAAAAACACAAGGCCTGTGTGACTAATGCCTTTTGGCCTAGGATTTCAGATGGAGACATTTCAATGTTTTTTTTTTTTATTGTGTGGTATGACCTTCTTAGTTTTAAAAATAGAATATACTACAGTAGATCATTTGTATAGCCTTCTAACTCAGCTCAGAAAAAAATGTAGACTAGTGGCATCTGGAAAATAGTTGTAAAAGGTTAAATGAGATAACTAGAGACTTATTGTAAATTGTATGGTACTTGCTGAGTCTTTTACATGCAAAGGGTCAATGTTGCTTCCGGTTGTTTGTACAAAATTAGGACATTTTAAAAAGGGCAAGAAGAACTGTTTCACAAAACATGTGTGGTACTGATTCTACTGAATAAAAAAGGCACAATAAAGATAGCAGGGATTAATGTCCCTTGAGAAAAAGTGATATAGGTTTATCAATAATAATATCATCTTTACACAGTATTCTGCTAAAATGAAGTGTCCTAATTACCCCCATGTTTTGATAAAATGATTCATTTATTTAGAATTTTGCTAATTAGAATCTAGTTCGCTGACACAACAACAAAATAATAAAATTAAAAGCATAAGATTTTATTATCTTGCCAAAAATACTTGATATCAGCAGTCCAGTGCTCATATGACACATCCTAAATGTCAGGGACTCTCTTAGCAATCTGCCCCTTTATCTCTAGGATGTAGCCCTTATAAGTCCACGGTGGCTGCTGGGAGCACTGGCCACATGTTTTTGCTCCAGAAAGCTGGAAGGGAAAAAGGAAGGAGACAGAAAAATTCCCTCTCTTCAAGGATATTACCAGAAGGTTCAGAAAGTTTATCTGACACTGCTGTTTAAATCCCACTGCCCAAAACTTAGTGGCTGTGTTACTTCAAACTACAGTGGAGGCTGGAAAGCTAGTCTTGATTCCATGCAGATAGTCGCTCAGCTAAAAATCAGAGATTGCTATGGTGTTGGATTGGAGTCAAAGATATCAGAATGAGCTTGTATTTTTAAAATACATCACTATTTAGCCTTCCGCGATATCTATTATCTATCTAGCTGTGTGTGTGTGTGTGTGTGTGTGTATACAGATATTAATATTTGTTCATGGATTTATGAATATACTTTCACACACTCCTTGGGCTGTCTACTGAGAGGTCTGGAGCAGGAATGAATGAATCAATCAATCAATCAAAAATAGTATTGTATTACTGAGAAAGATACTGTGTTACACCTGGAGGTCCTGCTATAGCACTCAATCATTCATTCTTTTGTTTGTACACTTGTATGCTGATTCGTCCTGATGTTACATGCCAGGTATTTGGCTGGGCACTGGTGGGCCGAAGTTCTTGTTCTCAGTGCTTTTTACTGTTACATTCAGATTTCAGGTCACTAAGACAGGGCTACTCTCTATGCCTCAGGAAATGTAGTCTTTATCTATGTCAGTTTTGATTTATTAACTTACCAGTACCAAGACTCAGTTCTGAAGCCCACTTTATAGTTTATTCACTTTATCTACTTTTATGTCCTTTATCCACTTCTTTGTATGTGTAATGCTTTTATTTGTTCTCAAGAGGGTTCTTCTTAACCTTCCTTTCCTTGAAGCTGGTGCCTTATGTAGGTAGAGAATGGAACTGATTTTTTTCCTTCTGTCTGTTCTGCATGACTCTGAAAAAAAGCCAGAGCTCATTTAACCAAGTGCCATGTCATATAAATGGAACACATGTGAGGGAACAAAGTTTAGGTAGGGGATCTGATGGCAGCATGGTTGACATGAGTTTCTTGGAATTACTTTTGAAAGAGAAGCAAAAAGTTCATTGTTTCTGGTATTGACAATGTAGGACACTTATTCATTCAAGAAACTGTAGTTGAACATCTACTAGGTTCTGTAACTTGCTCTAGTCTGAGGGTATATAAAGTATCCATCCTCTAAGGGATAGACAGTGACTCAACTTCCTGAGGGAACCAGACAACGTGAGAACCAGGAGGGGAATTTACCTCACTCTGTGCCCACTACCCTAAGTATGGGTGCCAGACATGAAAACAATCACATTATTCTCGATGAACAAGGTGTTCCCCACCTATGGGAGGGGTGTTAGGATAGATGCTGCTCAGGTAGGCAGGTGAGCAAGCACAGGACCAGTAGGGACCAGCCAGCTATGTCTGTGGGTCATTTATAGGCAAGACCCACAGGGTCTTCTGCTGAGTGCGACATAGAGACAGCTGGAGGATCTACAGCTCTCACTTCCCCACCTGTAGATCGCCTCACTCCTCTCCCCATTCCATGGACTGCCCCAGAGGCTTGTCTTCACAGCCTGAGACTCATATTTTATTATTTTTTAAAGATTTATTTATTTATGCATACCAGAGCTGGGGTACAGGCCAGTAGTGCAGGGTGGGAGTGGAGGGTGAGAGGATTTACCAGAGACAGAGCCTGGAACAGAACAGGCCGACTGACGAAGGACTGAGGGGAGCAGCTCGCGGGTCAGGAGAGGTCTGCCACGCCATGTGGGTCACCTCCTTGGCCGCGAATCGAACTCATGCTGCAGTGGCTGTGGATAACTTCATACTGCTGTGCTTTCACCCCTTGCACCACCAGAGAGGCCCGAAACACATATTTTAAGTAAAAGTTAATATATCTTAAAATGTCTTTGCATTTTCCACCTTTCATTAGCATCCAGCGAGAAGGAGACCAGCCAGCCTTTTGTGGCCCTGCCGAAGGAGTTCCCCGTGTACCTGTGGCAGCCATTCGTCAGGCACGGCTACTTCTGCTTCCGGGAGGCCGCGGAGCAGAGGAAGTTCAGCGCCCTGCTTTGCGACTGCATCCGGCACCTGAACCATGGTAGGCGGCCGACTGCCTCATCCCATTGCCTTTCCTCGATGCTCCTGGAGGGACACTGTTAGAGTGATTTCTAGAGAGAGCCGCAGAAGTTGCTGCCCCCTAGGAGAGGGAGCCAAGTGGAGACTGCCTTCCTACGGGTTGCCGACTGGCTCTGGGCGGCCTCGATGGCACCGGTGGGCAGCAGGAGAGGCGCGCACTCCCGGCGCCAGGCCGGTGCGTGTAATTCAGCCTCCTTCTTTTCCTTAATCAAAATGACAGCAAGAATGTGTTATTGTCCCTGGTCCAGTCTTAGTTCTGCCAGCATTTCTTATTAATTATCGCTTTTATTTCGGAATAACAATCACTCAGAACTTCTGAGGTGACAAAATTGATTACCTGGAGAACCAGTAAACCGAACACCTTTGGATGTTCTGATTCCCTGGGCCCATACGGGGTCTTGATTTCGCTCTGCTAACAGCTTGCTGAGTGATGTTGGGACTAATGCTGTCGGCCTGTAGGTCTGTCGACCACAATTGCTATCAATCACTTTGCCCACATTAAGAGTATGTCTAAATAAGTATATATACACATATTACATCTCTCATAACTGTCATTCCAGTGTATGATGTTTTTGGTGTCTTGATGTGAATGCTGGTTTTTTTTTTTTTTTTTTTAACTCTACCTTCAGTTACAGATAACTGATCTTTGGACTTTCGGCATTTGGGAAGGCAGCCAAATATGGGGGCTGATTCTGATTCTGAACCAGGTTTTAGAGATTGAGTAACGAACCCTGAAAGCTCTTCTCTCTGGGGTCTATAGTCAAACAGAGGAGGAAAACTCACTCACAACTTCACAAGATAACTTGATAGTTACATTACTGAGTTACAGTGTTAACAGGGTTACTGCACAGTCAGAAAAGGGATTCATATTTGCTCATCAGGAGAGACCTCATATGAGCCGAGACATTTGAATTGAGTCACCTCATCCCCTTGTGCTAATTGAGTTAATTTTACTGTACTCTTACTTTAGAGTCCTGGGGCTTCCCTGGGAGTGTGGGTCCCTGGGTGAGAAAGTCACACATGATACAGATTGTGTTCTGGATTTTAGCTGGTGCAATCCACAGGGGCTAAGGAAAAAAGGTAATGTCACTGTTTTGCTATAGCAACTCTGAGCAGCATTAGCCACAGTACTGGCTCAACATTACCTAGAGGCTTTATAAAATTAATATCCTTATTTATAGCTTGCCTTTTGGTTTTGGTGTTTTAGAGACCTTCCCCGCGGCTACCTGCTCCTCTAGCTCATTTTTCAGTATCCTGACACCTTGATGGGCAGGGCTTTGGTCTAGATGAAGCATTTGGTTGGCAACAGACATAAGAACCATGAAGTTGCACTTCAGAAAGAATGTTCCAGCAGGATGGAACTTGCTTCATTCCCCCGCACCCCCTTCCTTGCACATAATAGGAATATCTCTGGGGAGTTTTTGGATGCCATGTAGCCTGCATTTAGACTCCTTTTATGGAAGATTTCAGCAGATTCAAATACCACTTTGCTTTTGAGGACGTTATCAAAGGTGCTCAGAGGATGAGGTTAGGCACATGCTCTTGGTTCTGTGTCATATTCTTCTGTCTAGAAACCACTTTTTCCTCTCAGAGGCTTTGGGCAGACTTAATGTGATTTGGCACAATTTCAAGCAGCTTCAACAAGAATCAAAGAGCATCATCATATTGCAGGAGTCAGTCTGGGGCTGCCAGGGGCCAAAGCACTCACAGTCCTGCCCCTCCTGCCTTCCTTTCTGCTGTGTGACAAGCATTCCACCCTCTTTACTGTCTCACATTTTTACTTCAGTGTCTTCCTGTTCTTCATTATATGATTTTGGGTGGACTAATAAGAGGTTCACAAACTCAAGTTAACAATTATTTTTTCCTTTGTTACTGGAAAATTCCAGAAGTCTCTATAATATTGGGGCTGTGATTAAGGCCAGAAACCCTGAGGAGATACCCCATCCCCACTTCCAAAGCAGGAGCTGATGCTGGGTTTCTATCTACTCACAGATCCTCAAGGCCCAATTTTATTGAGATTAATTGGCTTATAATATTGTGTTAGTTATAGGTGTGCTATATAGTAATTTGATAGGTGTATATAGTGAAAAGTGATCACCACAATAAGTCTAGCTGACATCCATCACCACAGTCACTACTTTTTTCCTTATGATAGGAATTCTCAAGATCTATTTTCTTTTCTTTTTTTTAAGATTTGTTTGTTTATGCATACAGAACTGGGGTACAGGTCAGAGGTGCAGAGGTGGTGAGAGGATTCACCAGAGACAGAATGGGGAGCAGAACAGGCAGATCGACAAAGTACACTGCTGAGGCAACAGGAGATGAAACAGGAGAGGTCTGCGGTGCCATGTGGGTCACCTCCAGCATGGGGATTGAACGTGCACAGAAGCAGCTGCAGGTGGCTTGCAGTGCTGCGCTTTAACCCATTGCACCATCAGGGAGGGCCCCAAGATCTATTTTCTTAGCAACTTTCTAATATGCAATATAGTATATTAACTATAGTCACCATGTTATATATTACATCTCTGTGAGGTATATATAAATGTTTGTTATAAAAGTTTGTGCCTTCTGATCCCCTTTGCCCAATCCCCACTTCTCCCTGACACCCTGCCTTTGTCAACCACTAACCGTTCTCTTCATGAATTCAATTTTTTTAGGTACTACCTTTTAGTGATGTTATACAGTATTTGTCTTTCTCTGTCTGATGTTTTACTTTGCATAATGCCCAAGGTATGTATGAGCAAGCAAAGGGCTCTCTGCTAGTCTGTCCTTCAAGACAAGGAGCTTCTCTGAATGGTCCAAAGATCCTTTACATTCTTGGGGGTCATAAGCTGTACTTATGTTTGTTTTTGGCACCTCTTTGTTGAGTTGACCAAAGAAAATAAGATAAATCACATCAACAGTGAACTAACTATCAAGCCCACAGCATGACAGTTCCTAGAGCCTCGGCTGGGCCCCAGCTGTGAAATCACTCAGCCACCCTCTCTCCCCGCTTCAGGAAGGTCTGAGTTCTAAATGTCTGTGACACACATGGGGACTTGCATAAGGCCAACATGTTCTAGGACAGTCCTAGTGTCCGAAATTCCATTTGATTCTTCAGAACTTTGCAAAAGATAGTCATTGCATTGATGTGGCTAGAGTGAGAATTCTCAGCAAACACAGAGAACTACACTCATGGGGGAGGATAGTGACTGTTCTCACTGTGAGTCACGTTTATCATTCCTTGGCACAGGAGTTTGCAAGAAGAGGGTATGTGGGGAGGGGAGGTGACAGAGCCTATGTGATTGGTGCTGAGATGGGAGAGAGGAGCTAAGTGAGAGGGAAGATGGGCTGCCCCCAGGCTGTGAAGCATTGCAATGTGCATGATTTAGAGCTTATTCCAAGAACAGCTAGAAACCAGGAGAGATTTTAAGCAGATAAGTGGCAGCCTTATCCTCTTTCTAGAAGAGTCACACTGGCTGCTGTCTGGGAAGTCACGTGAAGGCTGTGTGTTGGGTTGCCAGGTACTTTGACCATGTAAGAAACGTTGACAGGCAACGGATGGCGGCAGCCTGCCCCAGAGTGTGTGGGTGGTGAGGGCTTCCTGGAAAAGAGAGATCTAAGAAACAGAAGCAAGGGGACGTGAGGCTAGAGAGCATGAGGCAGGGCCATGGAAGAATCAGGGGAAAGTCCCAGGTTTCTGCCATCTCTGAGTTGGGTACCTGGGGTGAGAGGTGCAGTTTTTAGGGACTCTATTCAGTGTTGCAGATGTTAAGTTGGAGAACTCCATGGACATCACAGTGAGGAAGTCTTGCAGTGTGTGGACACAGCTGAAGCCCAAGCACAATATGGAGTGGATATATTGGTGTGAATCCAGCAACCTATGAGTGGTCCTTGAAGCTCTGGTTGACTTTGTAGGAAGAGTGTTGGTTGGGAGACCTGAAAAGGCACAGATGCTGGCTCTTATATCTCTATCCCTGGCATTTAGCCAAGTGTCTGGTTTCTGGTACAGGCTCTGTAAATATGGTCATCCTCCTGTGTATGTGTGTGTGTGTATAAAAGAATTAGGGTATAGGCCAGAGGGTGTGTGTGTGTGTGTGTGTGTGTGTGTGTGTGTGTGTGTGTGTGAGGATTCACCAGGACAGAGCAGGGAGCAGAACAGGCAGATTGACTAAAATTCACTGCTGAGGGGAGCAGCAGGTGAGATAGGAGAGGTCTGCTGCACCACGTGGATCAGTTCCCTGGCCCAGGATTGAACTCAGGCCCCAATGGTGATAGCATAGAGACTTAACTCCTAGAGGGGCATGCTCTTTAGGTTTTGCGAATGTGCCCACATGTGAAAATGTGGGCCATTGTATATTGGTGCACCCTGAAGATGATTGTATTCAAAATGTGAATTGGTGCTTTTATGTTAAGTACTAATTTATTCACTCATTTCATGGGTCTGTGATCTGCTATTGAAACTTTAAGCAACATGTTCGTCAGGAACGTGATGAACATGAAATTCAGTGACTTTGTTTGGGACTTGTGAGATTCTGTGACTCAGGATGTAGTAGATTCACCCTTTTTCTTACCTACTCAACTGCCAGTGTCTCTTGCTCACTTTATGTCAAGTTCACTGCTACCAACCTGCTTTGGGGCTCATATAAAAGAACATTCCCAGAGGCTTGTTGCTGATTCTATTTTTTCCAATTACTATCATCTCTTACATATAACTGTCAGATAAATCATCTTTACAGGCAATTTTTGTTTAAAAATTTTTAGTGGCACTGCCATTGTCAAAAAAGATAAAACACTTCATTACAAAGTTGGCTGAGCCCAGTTCCTATTACCCTCAAGCATAAGACTCTCTCTCCCCACAGCCCTGTGGCTCTGGCCCTTGAGTGGGAATTTGGCGAGGGCATCGTTGGTCTTTGTCTGCACATAGACTGCCCCCTCCTCTCATCCAGCATTTAGGTTCTCTCTTGCTTTCTTCAGATAAGAAAAAGCTGCAGGCTGAGCCCAGAGACATGTTGATATTTCACTAATGCCTACTATCTGTCTCCTGATGAGGTCCTTACATGTTTTGCTGTACATTGTCCATTTTACTTGTGGTTGTCCCATTGCCCTGAGTCTATTTCAAGTTCCTCAAGGAAGATCTTATCTTATCCTTTGTATCTATCCCCTTGAAATGCTCACATATCTTATCAAAAAGTGGTTCAAAGACACAAATGAATAGTTAACTGTTAATATGAGAGTGAACTGATTCTCAAATTAAAGTGGCCTTTTAGAGATGACAGTTATAAATATGGTGTTGTTACGGGGCGGTGTGTCCTGCCATTATAATGTGCTTGTAGTGACCAATGCAGGGAAGGTCCTTTGGGCTGTTCAACCACGGGTGTAATAGGATGAACCACACTGGGGACCAGACTGTTACAGGGCAACCCAAAGGGGAATGAGATAGCCTGGGTGTGAGTCCTCATCTGCACACACTTAAAAAAAAACTCAGAACAAGACCCAGGGGCAGGCACACATAGAAAGGTTAATAAAGGTTTATTTATAAGGGAAATGAAAAGAGGGGGAGGGGAAAGAGAGAAGTTAATTGGTTAAGATGCCCTACTGGTAACACTGCCTGAGCCGGGACTCCACGTGCATGCTGAAGGCAGGCAAGACCAAGCGCCCTCTAGGCCCACATGTGTTCTGTTTTATACCAAGCAATGATGTTTAACTTCACCCTTAGTTCCCACCAGCCCCCCCTTCAAGAAGTCGAGTCATGGCAGATTTATGGCATCCCATCAGGAAGTTTTTGTTTTTTTTTTAAAGATTTATTTATTTATGCATACAGAAATGGGGTACAAGCCAGAAGTGCAGGGATGGTGAGAGGATTCACCAGAGACAGAGTGTGGAGTAGAACAGGCAGATCGATGAAGTACACTGCTGAGGGGATCAGAAAGCGAGACAAGAGAGGTCTGCCATGCCATGTGGATCTCTTCCATGGTGGGGGATCGAACTTGCACTGAGGCGGCTGCGGCTAGCTTGCAGTGTGGTGTCCTTACCTGTTGTGCCACCAGAGAGGGCCCATGATGGGAGTGTCATCTTTGACTCCTGGGATTTCTTTGACATGGAGGTGGGGGTGAAGTCCATTCAGGACATATGTTCCCACAACAATATGGACTAACTCACAAATGCATTAGCATGAGTGAGTAAAGGGATTTGTTAACTAAAGCCTAAAGGGTTTGGGAACCAAGATGTCAGATGTTATAAGGCAGCCATCACTGGCTAAATGGTGATTCAGGGACAAAGAAGAAATGCTTGCAAAGTTGTGTTCAGCTGGGCTGTGCTAGCTTGAAGGGCAACCAAGACAGCCAAGGAACAAACCCTGCTGTCCCCATCATTGTAAACACTAAGGGAGAGAGCTGGTAGGGTGCTTGAGAAACATGAGGGCTGAAGAAGGTTGTACAAAAGATTTTGATGGAAAGAACGCAATCATAAAAAACACCCTGCAAACTGCTGCTTCAGGTTGGCCTGGTTCAATCACTTATGACAATTTTGATATCCTCGATGCTTGTGATGGAGCAGTCAGGCTGAGTGAAGCAGCAGCAGTGATTAAACTGTGGAATTGGTTGCTGTGGGTGTTCCCTGCCTGGAGCTCTTCTCCCAGAAACCCATGTCAAATCAAACACATTTATTAGATTTGATTTTGACACTTGCAGATTTTAGATGCTCAATAAATGTTGCAGAGTTGAACTTGCATTTTAAAGTAGAAAAGGATCTTACGATTCAAATCAAAGAAAACAAATCCTTTTTGGTGTGTTTGCTTGAACTTGCTAGTTGTGCTCTTCAGAACCTGACCACAGGTCCATGTTCACTCATTTAATTTCTTGCAGCAGCGTGTCCTCCTCCCTTGATTGCCTGTGAGACAAACTCTATCTTTGATACATTAAACGTCTGGTATAGGCATCAGTTGACTTTCACTGCAAACATAAAATCAATTTTATTTGTCATCTATGAAAATAGCCTTCTAAATTTGTGACACATGCTGGTACTCATAGACACGCATACCTATGAGTTAGAAAATTCTTTTTTTTTTTTAAGATTTTATTTATTTATTCATAAAGAACTGGGGTACAGGCCAAAGGTACAGGGGCAGTGAGAGGATTCACCAGAGACAGAGCAGGGAGCAGAACAGACTGACTGATGGAAGTACACTGCTGAGGGGAGCAGCGGGTGGGCCAGGAGAGGTCTCCCGCGCCATGTGGTCACCTCCGGGGCAGGCGGGGATTGAACTCATGCGGAAGTGGCTTTTGCTTCTTAGTGCTGTGCTTTAACCCAATGCGCCACCAGGGAGGGCCCTGAGTTAGAAAATTCTAACTATGCTTGGGCCCTTTTAGAAATTTTACTACAGATAAAAACTGACTGGACGTTGAGAGAGAAAAGTACTGTTTCTGTAAACGGCTTTTTAAATGCTTTTACTTACAAATTATTCTCTAGTACATATCTGTTACAAGCATTGTAAACACAATGCTTGCTAACTACTGTTTAACAAATCACTAGGTATCAGTTTTCAGTCTTTACGGGATTATCTCATACAAATTCTTTCAGAGTATTCTCTCTGCCTGGTAACTATATTCCTTTCTTGAGTATAATCTGTGCTCTTAGCTTAACTCAGTTCAGACTCAACACAAATATTTTCTCTGTTCTTTTGTTTCCTATTTTCTCTTAAATTATTGCTTCCTCCTTGTTTATTGTTCATAAAATTCTAAATTTGGAAGGGACTTTAGTGGTCACCTCTCCCAACCCCCAAAAGTTTATTAATCATAAGTAATGGTAAGTGATAGTGATATACTTGCTGAAGTAGTTAAATGCTAGAAGAGTAGATGTTCTAATACCTAATCCTTGGCATCTGTTTCAGTTTTGTGTCTTTTTGGCATTATTTTTCAAAAGACCTTTCATCTAGTCATTTAAGACACATTACTGTTAAAACAGCTACTCTTGTGATACCTTTGCATGATCTTAAAAATATAAAAGTCAGGGCCCTCCCTGAACACAGCAGATTAAAGCGCACTACTAGGACGCTAGCTGCAGTCACTTCAACGAGAGATTGATCTTCGGCTAGGGAGTGACCCACATGGTGCAGCAGACCTCTCCTGTCTCCCCGCTGCTCCCCTCAGCAGTGTGCTTCATTAATCTGCCTGTTCTGCTGCCCACTCTGTCTTTGGTGAATCCTCTCATCACCATCTGCACCTCTGACCTACACCCCAGTTCTATATGCATAAATAAATAAATCTTAAAAAGAAAGTCAAACCCATAAAATGGAAAGTAGAAAAGGGGATGTGAGGGATAGGGGTAGAAGAGCTCGGGGAAAGTTGGTGAAAGAATATGCACATTTGCAGCTGTGAGGAACCAATGCAAAACATGGTCACTACACCATCATACTCTATCTGTGGCTGAAATTTGCTGAGAGTAGAACTTAAAGGTTCACAGACAAACATGTGAGGTGATGGATATATTAATTAATTCCATGGGGACCCCTTTCCAGTGTTTGCATATATCAAATCACCACAGCATTCTCTTTAATATCTTACTATTCTATATGTCAGTTATACTTAGTAGGGATGAAATTAAAAATAACAGGTTTTAAATATGCTTGTTTCATCTCATTTGTGCTTATGGATTATACTTATATTACTTGAAGCTCCAAGAACAATCTAAAAGTTGGAAATGAAGAACAGGTTCCCATCAGAAACTAGAATAAACAGAACCGCATTCTCTCAGTCATTTAACTTATAACCACCAGTGCCTATATAGTTTTAGATTTATTTGTTCCCTAAAGCTATATCTCCCTGGAACTATTTTTGAATATGTTTTTGCCCATCAAATACATTATCATTTCAGTGAATCCTCTGCTCTCTAACCATTCCCTGCATTCTTCCCCCTCCCTTCCCATTATTCCTTCCATTATGAGAATCAAGTAGTTATTTTGGTCTCAAGGTTTAAAAATCGTGCTATTTTGGCAGTTGAGAATAAATAGTAATAAAAAAAGATTAAATTAGCAAAGAGTTGAAGTTAATTCAGTATTTTTTTTTTTTGTCTGTACTATTTGGGTAGCTCTGGCTTGAGGTGCCTCAGGAGGCAGATATTATTAAGATAGACTTTGGAAAGGCTTGACTAGGAATGGAATATGGGAAGATCAAAACTCACTAAAGGACTGAGCAAATGGGAGGGCTGTTTTAATGTATAGCTAGGTCATCAACATTATAAAAGAACACTGTGTGGCATATTCCTGGACTTCTTTTAAAAATCAACACTCAGAAGAGCTTGGAGAAAATCCACATTTAATTTTGAACTCCCCATAAAAGTTAAGCACAGTTTTCTCTTGGTATATTGTTATGGAGAAACTTCCCCCATGCCCCTCCTCCTCCATAACAAAATCCATGGAAGTCCCTTATTGTGTGCCTTCCACACCTGCAGATTCAATGAAACCAACCAATACCCTTGGTTGGTTGAATCTGGGAATGCAGAACTACAGGTGTAAAAGAAAATCCACACACAAGTGGATTCAGGCGGTTAAATCCTTTTTGTTCAAGCATCATCTTTGTATTTTTAAAATTTTAATTACAGTATTTTCTGTGAAATAGTATTGGTTGACAACATTGTATATGTTTTAGGAGTACAGGTTCAATATACTCCCATCACCAAAGATAAGATAATTAATTAATTAACTTTCCAGTGTGTTATTAAAGCTTTTTCATTTTTTAATATTTTCCATCTCAGCTTCAATCCCTATGGACTTACTATCACCGGTTCACCCATGTGCTGTCACCAAAGTCCGTGCATCCCCCTCCCCCCAATTTTTGATCCCATTCCCCACCCCACCCCTTTTTCTTTCTGGCTTGTTTCACTAAGTATGACCCCTTCTAGCTCCATCTATGTTGTAAAGCTTTTTAATGTAGCTTTAATTTTGCCACATCTTTACCACTTTCTCATAATTTCTTCTTACAAATTCTCTATCTGGGAACATTTTCTTTTTTTCCTGAAATACATCCTCCAGAATTTTCTTTAGTTTGCATTTTATACTTTCTCAGTGTTTACCAAAGCATTTATTTTTGTTCTTAAGAGATTTTCACTGCCTATGGAATTCTGGATTGGCAGTTATTTTTGTATTACCACCATGACAGTGTGATAGTGCTGAGACTTAACCTCTATGTCACCAGAGAGGCCCCTGAATTGAATTTTTAATTGTGTTCTGAGTTAATACTGCTACTGCTGCTGAAAAATTGAAGCTGAAAATTTTGTTATTATTGTCATTGTTGCTCCTCTGAAAGTAATTTGACTTCTTTCTTACTTGAAAAAAATTCTCTTTGGTATTTTGCAATTTCACAAGAATATGTGTTTGCCTAGGGTTCCTGTTTATTTATACTACGTAAGAAGTCTCAAACTGAGTCTCTGATATATTGTTTAATCCATTTAGGAGATTCTAGGCCCTTACCTATTCTCTCCCAGTCTCTGTCTCTTCTCCTTTGGGAAACCTAATTAGGTAGATAACATATGTTCTTATTCTCTCACCCTCATATATTAACCATATATTTTATATTTGCATCATTTTTTTGAGCAGTTTCTGTATGTATTCTATCGGTATCAGTTTCTATATGTTTTATTTATATTTACCCTGCTTTTAAGTTTGTTCACTGGGTTTATTTTTAATTTTTATGTTTCATTACTAGCATTATTTTGATACTTTTTTGGAATAGCCATTTAAAATTTGCTCTTTAGTCACATTTTCAGTTCCTTTAATCCTCAAACATGTTCAACTTAATCTGTTTTATATTGTTTGCTAATTCCAATATCTGAGATCTTTTGGGATTATATTTTGTTTGCTGTTGTTTCTGCTGGTTATTACTCATGGTACCTTAGTAACTGTGTGCTTTGTGATTTTTTTTTAAGATTTATTTATTTATGCATACAGAACTGGGGTACAGGCCAGAGGTGCAGGTGTGGTGAGAGGATTCATCAGAGACAGAGTGGAGAGCAGAACAGGCAGAACTGATAGAGAACACTGCTGAGGGGAGCATGGGGTAGGCCAGGAGAGGTCCACAGTGCCATGTGGATCACCTCCGGGGCAGGGACCGAACTCATGCTGAAGTGACTTTAGCCTCTTAGTGCTGTGCTTTAACCCACAGGGCCACCAGGGAGGGCCCAATTTTTTGATACTGTTTCTCCAGTGAAGATTTGTATTCCTCTCACCAGGTGCTTGAGGGCACTGCTGGATATTTGGACCCTTCCACCTAATGTGAATTTAGACCATCAATGTTTTGGGAACATGAGTATGATTTTGATTTCTCAAGGGAAATATTACCTTCTTCATTCACTTCCTGGATTTGCAACAATTTCCCTTGTAATAGGGCCAAAACCGTTTTTATGTGGGTGATTTCTGCAATTTAATAGATCACTTTCTACTGGCTGAAACTTTAATTCTGATATGAAACCTCCTGGGGAGCTATGATAAGGTCCCTATCCCAGGGTTCCTGAATCAGTAGACCTGGGTTGGGTACTGAATTTGAATTAAAAAAAAAAAAATGTGTATTTATGTATGCATAGAAGAACTGGGGTGTAGGCCAGAGGTGTGGGGGCTGAGAGAATTCATTAGAGACAGGGTGAGGAGCAGAACAGGCAGGTTGACTGAAATACATTGCTAAGGGGAGCAGCAGGTGAGACAGGAAAGGTCTGAGTATGTGGTTTAGTTCCCTGGCTGGGGCTCAAACTCAGGCCATAGCAGTGATAGTATGATAGTACTGAGACTTAACCCCTGTGCCACCAGGGAGGCCCCTGAATTGAATTTTTAGTTGTGTTCTGACGTTCTGACTTAATATTCTACTTCTGCTTGGTATTTACAAGTGTGGTGCCCATAATTGGAACGTTACTACATTATCTCATTTAATCCTTACACAGTCTTGGTAGGTGTGTGTTGTTATGTACATCCTCAGTATTTTATAGAATCCTGAGGCAGCTAGAAAGATGGCTGGTTGTCAACAAGATTTTAGGCCCAGCTGTTTGACCTGAGTGCCTGCATTCTCATTAAGCCCCTGTGCCACATGGCTTCTCAATCAGTAAATATTTATTAAGTACCTACTATGGGCCTGCTATTTGACTAGCCATCATCAAAATATCTAATCACATTTCTTATTCAGGCCCAGATGGTTTGAAGTTAGTCACTTCTTACTGAACTTGCCACCAACATAGGGACTTTTGAAATGTCTGAGAGGGAAGTGAGATGCTGGACATTTGTTGAAATTCAGGTGGCAGTTGAGATACAGAAGTTCAAGAAGTTAAGTTACGAAGTTAAACCTGAAGTTGTGCCTTAACCCATGGCTATCTCCATGGTAAATTGTGGACTGCATAAATGGTCTTCAGAGTCAGAATTTTCTTGATTTATACAATATACAACTGAGAATGATCTTGTAGAGCATGTTGCAGGGGTGGGATTGAAAAATCCATGGTGCTTTGTCTTACTATGTCTTTTTTTTTTTTAAGATTTATTTAAGATTTGTGGATACAGAACTGGGGTATCTGCCAGAGGCAGGGGCTGTGAGAGGCTTCACCAGAGACAGAGTGGGTAGCAGAACAGGCAGATCGACGAAGTACACTGCTGAGGGGAGCAGCGGGTGGGTCAGGAGAGGTCTGCCACACCATGTGGTCACCTCCCAAGCAGGCGGGAATCGAACTCATGCGGAAGCGGCTTTAGATTCTCAGTTCTGTGCTTTAACCCGCTGCGCCACTAGGGAGGGCCACTATGTCTTTTTTTTTTTTTTAAAGATTTTTTTTATTTATGCTTACAGAACTGGGATACAGGCCAAAGGTGCAGGGGTGGTGAGAGGATTCACCAGAGACAGAACAGGGAGCAGAACAGGCAGATGGATGAAGTATACTGCTGAGGGGTCCAGCTGGTGGGTCAGGAGAAGTCTGCCGTGCTATGTGGATCACCTCCGGGCCGGAGATCGAACTCACACTGAAGCGTCTGTGGCCAGCTTTGCCATTCTGTGCTCCAACCCACTGTACTACCAAGGAAAGCCCTGTCTTAGTGTGTCTTTATGTTGTAAGTCCTTAGCCTTTATTTACTTAGCTTCTCGTTCAGCCTTTTCTCATGTTGTTGGATTCCTGGATAGGGTATTGCTGAGGGAAATTCTGACTTGATCTTATTTTTTTAGTATTGTGGAGACTACAAATCATGTTTCAGATGACCACCATTTAGTTGCTAATGAGATATTCCTCTTTGAAGGGACATTGAAAAGGAGGCGGGAGAAGGAAGTTGGGGAAGAGTGATGGTGTCATAATACTCCTTTTCAGACAAAACCACTCCCTACAAGTTCCCTTTCCTGTGGGAGATCAGGGCATAATCTGGGCAAGTACCAGCTAAGAAAAGAACCAAATGCTTCTATTTGTACTTGCAGTTCCTTCTCCAGCCTTCCATAAAAGGTAGAGGACTGCCCAGCAGCCCAAATGCCAAATTGGTGATAGACATTTTTTTTATGCCTACATTTCAAGGATAGATGTCTCCTTAACTGATGAGAAGTAGATGCCTAGGAATGGGATCACTGAGTCATGTGGTAGATCCCTTTGTAGTATTTAGAGAAACCTGCTTACAGCTTTCCATGGGGCTGGGCCAGTCTACATTTCCCCCGACAGTGTAAGAGGATTCCTTTTTCTCCATATCCTCATCAGCAGTTGTTATTTCTGGCATTTTTAATATGTGCCATTCTCACAGGTGTGAGCTGGTATCTCATTGTGGTTTTGATTTGCATTTCCCTGGTGATAAGTAATAAACATTTTCTCATGTGCCTGTCAACCCTCCAAATATTATTGCTTTTTATTAAGTTTTATTAGGTAGTACTAGCAGAGAGCAGAGGAATAAATCATTTTTTCCCCTAGGGAGAAAAAAATAAATGAAGAGGTAGAAAAACACTAACATAAAAGAAACTGTTAAGTGTCTCTTATATTTAGAGCATTGTCTTAGATGCATTCTCAGATGTTTCTAGATGTCTTAGTTGGGGATGGAGGGAGAAAGAAAAGCATATGGATGCTACTTGTAAACAGGACTCAGTGGGAAGATTCATCCACTCAATTGAGGTCTGAGAGCTTTGAGAATTATATTTTCCTGATATTCTAGGAGAGGTAGAATAAAAGTACTGGAAAGTAGACCAGAGACATCACCACACCCCATTCCATCTCATTTCATGTCAACTCTGGCCCATTGTGAACTGGTTACATTCAGTAGAACTTGGTGGGTCAGGCCAAATGTGTCTTTCTGCATCTTCAACTTTGTCTTTTCCTTCTTTAACCCCTGATGAGGAGAATGGTAGTTGGAGGTCTCCTGTTATTCTTTTTTCTCAATTCTTTAAGATAACAGATTAGACATTTTCAAGTCTTGACCCTGAAATGCCTTTCCACAAAGTCATAGACTTCTCTTGTCAATAGCAATGAGTCATTCTTGCCGAGCACGTAGGTAGTTTGTGTCTGTCTGGAAGTTCTTGTCATACAGAGTAGGCTGCACTTCCTGGCACTGGTGCCCTAGTCACAGACCACAAAGGGCATTCAGTGTTTTAAGTGGGCCACTATTGATATGTGTATGTGTGTATGCGCGCATATGTGTCTATTATGTGTGTTTCATGTTAGCATTGTATAAGTGTCGATTACGTGAATTGTGTGTGTGCGTGTGTATGTCTGTAAGTGTATGTGTGTATGTTTGTGGGGGGGTGTGCATGTGTACATGTGTATGTCTGTGGGTGTGTGTGTAGATATGTCGTGTGATGGGGACTTACTGCAGCTCCCTAATTGACTGCACTGATGTCATTTCATGTGCAGTCCAGGTGCTGTACTTCATATCTTTTGTACAGATACAATTCTCATATGAAGTGTTTGACTTTAAAATGAACAAATTTACCCATATGTGTGCTGATGAAGAATGTCAATAGAAAGGAAAAGAGATAGTAAATTCTGATTGGTTGAAAGGAATGCAAAACTTCCACTATTTCTTCTGTAGATAACTTGTTAACCAAGAACTTATGTTTGCTAGGAAGGTCTAAATATCATTGATTTGAAATTGATTGATTGACATTTCTGGGGGTACAGGGAAACAGTCCCCCATTTCTGGGTTCTTTTCAGGCTGGACAAGCAAACAAATAATTAGTAGGATTAAAAAAAAAAGCCAAATTTAATTGCATATGTTTAGAAAATTTCCATGACTATAAATTCTAAAGTCAATGGGATGAGGGGTTTATATCTTGAGTTAAGGAATGGGATAGGGGCCTGGGACATCAAGGAGAGAGGAGGGGGACTCAAGTGATGTAGAAGGCATGATTTCATATCATAAAACCTGTCTGTAGCTGTTTCCCTGCCTTAATATAGGGTTTTCTGATAATACAGGGAGCCCTACATCTGAGTAATCTTTTTTTTAAAAAAAAAAAAAAGATTTATTTGTGCATACAGAACTGGGGTACAGGCCAGAGGCTCAGGGGTGGTGAGAGGCTTCACCAGAGACAGAATGGGGGGTAGAACAGGCAGGTTGGCGAAGTACACTGCTGAGGGGAGCAGCGGGCGGGTCAGGAGAGGTCTGCCGCGCCATGTGGTCACCTCCAGGGCAGGCGGGAATTGAATTCATGCAGAAGCGGCTTTAGCTTCTTAGTGCAGTGCTTTAACCCGCTGCGCCACCAGGGAGGGCCGTAATCTTCATTTTTTAAGGCAACGGTTTCTTCTGAGGCCCACTGGTTCTCTACTAAACTTATCTCCGCATGGCATATGAAAAAGCCTGCCTTGGGCATGATGGGAAAGCTTGTCTAAATACTGTTGGTGAGGCCAAGCCTACAATATTTATGGCTAAGTTTGGTCAATGATGAAGCATAGGGAAAATCCCTGTCTGAGAAACTGCAAAGAGAATGTGATTTGAAGTTTTTCCATATCTAATTTTCTTTAGATTTCTAGTTCCATGTTTGGTGGTTTTAAATGAACATGTTACTGCTCTGTTCAGACCAATTATCCTTTTGCCAGGTCAGGAATCTCAGTCACTTATGGTCTAATTAAGAATTGCTGAAAATGTGAATTTCATACCTGAAGAGAAGAGAGCTGCTTTTCAATTGAAATATTATAATGAGCTAACAACCAGGGCTAAATGAACTGTTAAGCATTGTAATTTTGAAGTTATATTTCTTGTCTTTTTAACCTTCCTTCAAAGAACATGTTCTAAAATTACAAAACTATTTCTACTACCCCTTGGTTCTTTCTTCTCTTAGAAATTAGTCCTAGGCCTGTAACTCACTTAGGGACTCTGTAGTTGGTTTTCTGAAGATCTTAGCTTATATGTCATCTTAGTGAGAAAGCTGTCTTTTATCAGGACTAGAGCAAGAGCCTCTGATTTCCTCCTTAATATTTGTTCATTCATCTGTCTTTCCTCCCTGTTCTTACTTCCGTCACAGTTGGAACCACAGTTTATGGGCATTGACTGCTTACTTGTCTGACTTTCACTACTTGCAGTATTTAGGAGACAGACTGATGCCCACCTCTTGCATCTCAGCCCTGAGCATCACATCACACCATAGTTCTAATTGCAAGAATGAGCATAAGAAGCTGGTCATTCTTTAACACGTGTCTGGAAAGGATAATAGTAGCTGAGAAAGCTATCCAGAGCAGTTGGGAGGAGGGCCCATTGCTTGAATTGACAGCAAAGGCAATCTCCTTGAAAGACTCGGTTTTCTTTCTTGACTATACAGTTACTTCTTTTCTTTAAGATTTATTTATTTTGCATACAGAACTGGGTACAGGCCAGAGGTGCAGGGGCAGTGAGAAGATTCACCAGAGACAGAGTGGGGAGCAAAACAGGCAGATCAACAAAGTACACTGCTGAAGGGAGCAGAGGGTGGGTCAGGAGAGGTCTGCTGCACCGCGTGGTCACCTCCAGGGCAGGGATTGAACTCATGCTGAAGTGGCTTTAGCTTCTTAGTGCTGTGCTTTAACCCATTGTGCCACCAGGGAGGGTCCACTTAATTTCTTTTTATCCAAAAGCATATCAGCTTTCTGATTTTTTCTCATGCTCCTGTTCACTTCCTGTCATTCCAGCTTAGTCTTTCTTCTTGAGGTGAGTATTCCATTGTGTACGTATCTCACATCTTCCTGGTCTACTCATCTGTATTTGGGCAGTTAGGGTGTTTCTATAGCTTAGCTATTGTAAACAGTGCTGCAGTGAATTCTGGAGGGCATAAATCCTTTCAAATTAATGGTTTCTTTTTGGTTTGTTTGCTTTATTCAAGTAGATACCTAAGAATAGGATTGCTGGGTCATATCATAGATCCTATTTAAGCTTCTGAGAGACCTCCATACTGTTTTCCATAGGTCCTGGATCAATTTACATTTCCACTAACAGTGTAAGAGTGTTTCTCTGTCTCCTCATCTTCACTAGCTCTTGTTGTTCCTTTTTTATATAGTTCCACAGAGGGGAGGTGGTATGTCATTGTGGTTTTGATTTTGCATTTCCCTGATGATAGTGACGATGAACATTTTTTATGTGCCTGTTGGCCATCTGTTTGTTGTTTATTTTGTTTTATTTTGCTTTTGGAGAAGTGCCTTCTACTTAACTCTTTTGCTTGATTTTTGATTGGGTTATTTGTTTTCATTGAGTTGCATGCATTCTTTATAGATCTTTGCTATCAGCCTTGCTTCCAAGATATGATGTGCAAGTATCTTCTGCAATTCAGTAGGGTGTCTTTTTGTTGTAGTCAGCTTCTTTCTCTGTGTACTAGATTTTTAAATTTGATATAGTCCCCATTGTTTATATTCTCTTTGTTTTCCTTGCTGCTGCAAGACATCCTAAAGTCTAAGTCATAGAGTGTTGTGTCTGTTTTCTCTTATGTACATTATAGTTTCAGCTCTTACATTTAAGCCTTTTATACATCTTGAGGTGATTTTGTGTATGTGTGAGACAGTGGTCTAGTTTTACTCTTTAGCATGCAGCTGTCCAGTTGTCCTAGCAACATCTCCTGAAGAGGCTTTTCTTGCTCCTGTGTATCCTCTTGGCTCTTTTGTCATGGATTAACTGTCTCCACATTTGAGTGGGTTTGTTTCTGGGCTGCACATTTCAAATGGATTTTCCATTTATGGAAAATGTTCTGGTATGGTGACCATTAGTTTCCCAATAGAATTGGATTATTTTGGATTCAATTTCTGACTCTACCACTAAGGATGTCTGTTACACTCACTATACTTCAATTTCTTCATCACTAATGCAGAAGTAGTGGCTACCCCATATAAATGTGAAAATTACTGGAGATAATGCAAAGAACCCACTTAGCAGAGAAAATACTGAGTATGTATCATACATTATTATTATTTTTAAGATAAAAATTTTCTTTTGTCAAATAACTTTAATTTTTGTAATGTCATTCCATCATGTTCATTGTTTCTCTTTATTTTGTAACCTAATCATGTCCTCATATGTCTAAGAATTTTGTTTACAAAATTAATTTTTTTTACTCTGGAATTTTGAGGGGTTTGCCTACAATGTCTCCCCTGTCTTTGCCTACAATGTCTCCCCTGTCTCTGCCTCTCTACCCACACTCAACTGATATGGATCCTTTGCCTACGCCCAATTTGATTAAAGCCCACCTGCACCCCAGTTTGGGGGTTTATTTTAGGTAATTCATTACAGACCCTATCCTTCCTTTCTTTCTCTCTTCATTCTGTACAGTTCTTGTATTGACACAACTCTTGTCCCACCTCACTTCACCTTACCCCAGTCAAAGCCCTGAAGTTCTGGCTTTGGTTTTAATTTCCCGTGACTCTGATGCATATAGGTGCAGGGGTGCGGGCTGATTATCATCCCAAAGAGTTGTGGGAGGACCAGTGGCAAAGGTGAAAGCTGACTGCCTTGTGCACACCCTGCTCAGTCACCTTAGCCTGATTCAGGCCCCTGCTGAGCAGTGGAGTTCTTCTGCTACCCATGAAAACAACTCCTAACCCTTTCCTTAAAATGCCTCTTTGGGGCCCTCACTGGTGGCACAGGAGGTTAAAGCACACCACTATGAAACTAGCAGCAGCCACTTCACTACAAGTTCAATCCCCAGACTCAGAGCTGACCCACATGGTGTGGCAGACCTCTCCTGTCTGGCCCGCTGCTCCCCTCAGCAGTGCACTTCATCAATCTGCCTGTTCTGCTCCCCACTCTGTCTCTGGTGAATCCTCTCACCGCCTTCCCCCCCACCCCACCCCGCATCTCTGGCCTATACCCCAGTTCTGTATGCATAAATAAAATTTTTTTTTTAAATGCCTCTTTGGTAGCCAAAAGTCATCTAATAGAAATGCAATGAGCAGCAGAGCATACCAGCAATGCCCCTGGGTGAGCGTACCTTCCACTCCACGGCAGGGACTCCATGGCATGGTGAGCAATACCACTGGCCTGATGGCCTTGTCTGGAGAAAAAACCAGAGCGAGTATAACAGAAATCAGGTTGTGGCATGGGCCCTGCTTCTGCTTTCAGAGCTTTCTTAGTCTGTTTCCATAGGCTGGATGGTTACTGGGGAAATACACATGTAGACATATGTTCTCCCGGCCCAGGGACACAGAGGCATCAGCGATAATGTGGAAGTTGGAAAGAACCTCATAAGCTCTGCCACCATTGTCTGACAGCTGAGGACAAAGGGAAATTGAGCTTGTGCCTGGGATCATGTGGAGAGAGGGCAATGTTGATCATTGTGGCCACTTTGAAGGCAGTTTGCAGGCAGAAGAGAGTTTTAATGAGCCAGATTATTTTTTTGTGACCAATTTTGTGCTCTCCTTAGTTTTATTAAAATTTACTATCCTTTCTGTCTTTTTAAAAAAAATTATTTATTTATGCATATAGAATTGGGGTACAAGCCAGAGGTGCTGGGGCGGTGAGAGGATTCACCAGAGACAGAGTGGGGAGCAGAACAGGCAGAATGATGGAGTACACTGCTGAGGGGAGCAGTGGGCAGGTCAGGAGAGGTCTGCTGCGCCATGTGGGTCACCCTGGGGTTGGAGATCGAATTCGCACTGAAACCACTGGGGCTGGCTTGCAGTGCTGCATCCTAACCTGCTGCGCCAAGGGAGGGCCCATCTGTCTGTCTTTCTGTCTGTCCACCCATCCATCATTTGTTGATAAATTTATGTATAGAACACACCTATTAAATCTATATACTGGATCATTTCATAAATGTTAAACTTCCCTCCCCATCCTGCTCTCTCTACTCATTCTCTTCTTTCCTTCAAAAACAATATTTTAAAAGGCCTGCATTTTTTTTTCTATACCCACATACATTATAAGGGGGTGAAGGTCTTCGTCATTACACTATATTTTCTAACAATATTATGAAATAAATGGCTGTGTTTGTTTTTTCAATAGCATCTCATGACCTCTATCCAAGTCAATGGACATAATTCTCTTATTAGTGGTTATATAATGTTTATGACTTGCCTCTTACATGATTTAGTGGTTTTCTTATTAATGGCCTTAACTTTGTTTCCAACTTTGCCACAATGATCTGTGATGAAATAAATAACCCAGTGAGTATCCCTGTGCTTTTATTTTATAAGGCACTGTCTAGCATGCAGTTACTAGGGTGAAAGATTAATGCATTTTTGTATCTAGCTGATGCTGCCTTAGGAACGTTCAGTTGGGCTATAAAATGTTACATTTCTGCTGTGCCTTGGAGACTCCTACATCCCTGTCAGCAGCAAAACTTTTTGCCTCTTTTCTGCTTGACACACTGATGAGAAAGAGTGAAATGTCCTTGTTAGTTGGAGTGAGTTTTCCCTGCCTACCACAAATCCAAGCATCTTATTCACTATTTATAAGCCATTTGATATGCTTTATGTGACTTTTCCATGGTGTCCTTCGCCCATTTTCATTCATGTGTTTGCTTTTATATCCTTGTCTTAAAAAAGCTCTGAAATTTTAGATATTAAGTCTTTTCTATAGTGACATTAAAAACACTTTTTCTAAAACTCTTATCTGTTATCATTAACTATATTCTTATTAACCATATTTTTTCATGAAAAAGTGTCCCATGCAAATAGTTCACCTTCTGAATTTTCTGCCTTTGTGAAAGATTTCCCTTTTTATACTACATATGTAGTTCCCTTGATTATTCTAGCTTTTATATTGATTTATTTTGATATTTAAGTGTCTAATCTGCTTGAAATCATGTATATCTCTGGATTTCTGGGGTCTAATTTTCCCTATAAATGTATAACCAATTGTGCCAGCACCATTTATTAATTCTAACCTTCCCCACCGAACTAAGCAACTGTCCTGGCCATATATTGAAGTTATATATGTAAGAAAATATCTTGAGTTTCTCTAAGCATTCTGTTTTCTTCTCCACATATCTATTTGTTTATTACTATGTTAGTGTAATTTCAATATGACTGCGGTAGATTTTTGGTGGGTGTTCTTGTATTTGACAAGAAAATTTATAATTCATCCATATACTTTTGTTGACTCTTTCTTGGCACATATTCTTTTTTGTGAACTTAAATTCATTGTAGGTAACTATCCCCCAATGCCTGCTGGGATTCTAATGACCAATGCATTAATTTGTAAATTATTTTTTCAAATATTAACACAGTATATGTCATATTCATTGGAGGATCTTAATAAATTCATTTTAAAGACCAGTGATGGGAATAGACTGTCATAAAATGTGTGTTCCCCATCAGTATTAAGTGAAAGCTGCAGGTAGGCTAGGGAGAGAAGCCGGGGAAGGATGGTGATTGGAAAACCATCCCTGTGCCATGTTCTGCTCCCGTCCTTTGCAACACACTGGCATCTTGAGAACAATGAAGAAAACCCTCAACCTCTTGGATTCCAGAGCCCCACAGCCCTTCACTCTATAAGATGGTTTTTTTTCTTACTCTTACTAGTATAAATATAAATAAGTGAAGGATTTGAAATAAGAATATGTAATTTATAAAATATAATATAAAATATCAATAAACTACATACATATGTATTTTAAACATCCTTGTTTATTTTTGCACAATGTTGGATTCCTCCCTCAATGTAGTCACCATAGTTTTCCCACCACCAAAGTGCCCCAGTTCTCCACCAGCCTCCACTGAACTCTGCACACCTCTGTTCTCTACTCTTCCTCTTTCCCTCCTCCTCCCCTCCTGAGTATCTCAGATCTACAGTCTGTTTTCAAGGGTCAGTCTTATAGGTTGTCTTTGTCTGATCCTTTGTTTGGTTTTTCTAGGTCCCACATTTAAGTGAAACCATTCTCTATTTACCTTTCCCTTTTTCATTTCACTTAGAATAAGCCCTTCTAGTTCCATCCATGTTGCTGCAAATGACATGCATTTCTCTTTTTGATCACTGAGTGGTATTCCATTGTATATACATACCATATTTTCTTGAGGCTTTGTAATCACATAATTCTGTATCTGTGCAAATATAACTTACAAACTTTCTACAGGTTGGTTTGAGGATTTCACAGCTGGACATTTAGAAAAAGGAAATACCCTGGAAGAGGACAGGTCCTATGTGCTCTGTGTCACCTGCCTCTGTGCTGTGGATCATGTGCTGCCCTGTGCCTTGAACAGCAGGTGTCTACCACCATCCAGTCTACCCTTGTCCATTTAGCTTCTGGGAAAACATGTCCGCAATGCACAACAGACATTCTGCTTCCTCTTCTGAATTACCATGTTCCTTTGCTTTCTCACACTATTGTGTTTTAGAAAGTTATGCATTCTTTTTACCAAGCTTTTCCAAACTGAGCATCTGCCTTGTGATTGTGCAGGGAGGTGGAGATGCAATGATGAACAAATGGTAGATTTGTCATTGTTTCCAAAGCAAACTTTGTGCCCACAAACCAAATCTTGTTCTTGCATATTCAGAGAATTGTCCACAGTGACTCACTGCATTCAAGCAGCATTTTGGTGAGTAAGTGAATAGGTGATAAAATTAGGTTGAAGGTACAATAATTCTGTTTGAAATATGATTTTCTCAGTTCTACATCAGTCAGCTACTTTCATGTAGCTTTTAAATTTTTCGTGTTTTGAATATGTTGTATTTGTTCTTTCTTTAAAATGCCTTCAGTCATAATTTTCATTCAAAGTTTGTATGTATATATATATATATATATATATATATATTTATGTTTTTGCAAGGAAGATGGAATAACTGAGGTGTAGGGCAGAAGTAGGTAGGATTTAAGAGGTTTCACCAGAGACAGAATGGGGAGCAGAACAGGCAGATCAACGAAGTACACTGCTGAGGGGAGCAGCAGGCGAGTTAGGAGAGGTCAGCTGGCTGTGCCATGTAGATCAGCTCCCTGGCCAGGGGGTGGAACTCAGTCTGTAACAGTGGTGATAGCATTGAGACTTAACTCCTAAGCCACCAGAAAGGCCCTTGCCAGAATAATTTTCTATTAAATAGATATTTTTGAGCCCATACTATGTATCAGACATCATAAAAACCACTGCATTTAAAAAGAATAGTAATAAACATCAATAGGGTTGCTGTTTGGAAAATTAACTTGGGTCAGTTTTATCCAGAAAGCATGTAGCCACAATATTTTTAACTCTAAGAAATCTAACTTAAAAAACATAGTCCTCCTGGTGGCCCAACGGGTTAGGATGCAGCACTGCAAGCTGGCCGCAGCTACTTCAGTGAGAGTTTGATCCTGGGCTCATGGCATGGCAGACCTTTCCGGACCTGCCCGCTGCTCCCCTCAGCAATGTACCTCATTGATCTGCCTATTCTGCTCCCCACTCTGTCTCTGGTGAATCCTCTCAGCCCCCCCTGCACCTCTGGCTTATACCCCATTTCTGTATCAATCAATAAATAAATCTTGAAAAAAAAAAGAATTCTAACTTAAAAACAAAATAATGATATTATTCAGGAATCTAAAATGGATTGATATTTGATACCTGTGTTTAAATTGAAAAGTGAGTAAACATAATTCTCAACAGTCTAGATTGGTGAACTCAGAAAAATATGGTGATAAATCAGAATTAATCTGTGCACCCCATACTTGATACTGAAGAAACAACAACCTTCTAAAGCATTCATACTACCTATATAACCCATTTTCTTCAATAGTCAATGTCTATAATAAAGTAGACATTTATTTTTTGTCATTTAATTTTGTCTTGGTTCTTAACTGAACCATGAGTCTAGATAAATACTCACATATTAATTTAATTTAGAAACTATGGATTTACACTGATTAGACCTGCACTCATTTATTCAACAAACATTTATTGAGCATATACTGTCTGCAATATACTATTCTAGGTACTTGGGCTACAGCCATCCACAAAAACAAAGACCCTTATTCTTGTGACACTTGTATTCTATTAAAGACTGGTGGTGGAGACAGGAAATTAAACCATAGCATAATAAATGAGCAAATTACATAGTATATTAGAAGGTGGCATGCACTGTTGAAAATGTAAAGTAGCTTAATGGAAGCCAAACATGCTGGATGTAAAGGGGTGCAGATTAAATATGTACAGAATTCAACTGGGAGAACCCCCAACCTAAAATCTAAGAAATGCATAGATATAGTGTGCTTCAGAGATCCAAAAATGTCAGTATAGTGTTGAAAAATTAAAATGTAATAAATATTAGAAATACTTCTACTAAGCTTGAAAGAGGAGGTGTTGGGAGACACAGTTATGTCTTAACAATAATATTTCTAACTCCACGGAAGAGGCCTGTGAAGATGTTCTCAGTTGTAACATTAGGAATAATAGGTAAACCAGGAGGGGGATTGCCTGCGATCGACCCTTGGTTCTAAATGTGATATATGGAAGACTGTAAGAATGTCTTCTAAATGACTTAAAGCTTGGTTGACCTAATTTATGAACCCACATGAAATTCACTCTTAGTAAGAATTAGTTTTTCCTATTATTAATAATGGTCACAGGTCTGGGATAATTTATATGCTGTTACGGTTATTAAATAAAGGCTGCTCTGTTCATAGAGAAATGAACTGGACATTAACAGCCCCCTCTAGTTCTAGGGTTCCTTTTTGTCTTCTTTATTGGTAAAAATGCCAGTGGGAACCATGAGCACCCACAGGCATTCATTTATAATATCAGCACAGGAGATGCACACAGTCTCTTCCCTACTTTTATTTTCTCATGCATCAGAACTTCTGACAATTCCAACACATGAATCACCACTCTGTTTTAATTTCCTCTTTCTCTGTTTTACCATAAGGGAATTAGATCATTGGACCCATTTCTTTCACATTGTTCCATGGAATGAGTTGATTGTATCATGTGACTGAAGTCTGTAGCAACTACTGACATGGTCTACAGTAGGAACAGGGGGCACCCAAATCCATTAGCATTTTAGCTGCTTGTTCTTTTTGGTGGAGGGCAAAAGGGGGTGGGGGAAGGCATTTTACTGCTATGCATATCGTAGATTGTTCTAAGTCCATCCCCTGTTTGGAAATGATCTCATCTAATGTCTGTGGGGTTTAGCAGTTTTCCATCATGCTGAGCAGGACTGTTATGACACAGCACTGTTGTCCAGGCCACGAGGAATCCACCCTGACCTGAATAGGGTTCATGAATGAGACAGAATTAGCTCAGGGTCCTAAACTATGACTTTCCTTAATCCGCCTAGGGACCTCCTGCAAGTCACCTTGTTGGGTGTATTCTTCTGATCTTGGGGTTACTCTGTGAGCTGACCCATGCTACATGTGTAATGATGAATCAGAGATAAAGTCAGGTCTCTTCTGTCTGTTGATTCAGAGTAGGAGTGCAACTGAACATACCCCCTTTCTAGTAAGTCTGTGAACACAGGTCAGGTGTGCAGCTCATGCTTGCTTAGTGCCTCCCTCCTCTGTCCCCACACAAACAATCTAACTCTCCAGCTACAAGCTTTTAGAGACATGGCATCCAATATGGGGGACCCTAGTGCCTACCGATCAGTTAAAATGAGGCAAGTCCACACTCGGCAAATGACCAAACCGGGTCTTGCAATTGCATCCAGAAAGCCAAACTCTGAATTATGAGAAGTGTCTATATATGAAGGAGTTTAACTTGAGATGGTGTCAAGGGAGTTGGCAGGATAGGCACCCAAAAAAACTGGGGGTGCAGGAAGTGCTGGGATTTGATGGAGGGTGAAGCAATGTGAGGGAAGTCAGAGCTTCATGTCATCAGGGCAGAGGAGGCAAGCACATCCAGGGTGACTGGGGTGTTTGACTTCCCATCGGGGGTTTTTCTCAGCAATCAGCAGAGGTTTGTTTCTGATGCCACTGTGAACCTCAAAGGGACACAGAAAATTTTATTAAGAATGTAACACAATCAATTTTCCAAGCTGCTACCAAAACAAGTGAAGCTAGTTAAGGGTTAATCATAAGGAGGGCCTCAGAGTGCAATTCTGTGGACTTAGTCCTGGGAAGGAGATACAATTTGGTGAGTAAAGTCGGAAGGAAGGAATGCAATTCAGTGGTCAGAGTTTAATCCCATTTAGTCCTAATTTTCAATCGAATGGTGTTTTCTGTTGCAAAATGGAGGGGATCTGGCTAAACACAGACATGTTTTATGTACAGAACGCATACCAGATTTTGAAGATTTAATACTCAAAAGAGAACGGCAGAGTTCTCATTTATAATTTTGTATTGGTTATCTTTTTGATATAAGGTTTTAAGTAAAATATATTAAAATTAATCTTACATGTTTCTCTCTTACTTTTATGATGTATCTACTGTAAAATTTATGATTGCACGTGCGACTTTCATTGATTCTACTTCTACTGGACAGTGCTGGTCTAAAATCTTTGCTTTCTCATTTCCCCTCTGCTACCCTGGAGGAGTAGCAGAGAGGGAAATCTATTTTGATTACTTTCTGCAGCCTAGAAAAAGAGTTTTGTCAGTGTGTGTATGTATGAGAGTCAGTTCAGGCCAGGGGGAGGTGCTCAGATTGGGGATGGGAGAGTTCAGTGGGAGAGATAAAGAAAAGTGCAGGAAGGTAAGTTTGCTCCAGGTTGGTCTGAGATGGCATCAGCTCTCATTGGAATTTAAGAAGGAATAATGCAGTCGGTCTCTTCCCCACAAGGCAACTTTTCTCTTTGTCTTAAAACTGGGTGGTTCGGGCCCTCCCTGGTGGCGCAGCGGGTTAAAGCACAGCACTAAGAAGCTTAAGCCACTTCCCTGCCTGCCCCGGAGGTGACCACATGGCTGGCAGACCTCTCCTGACCCGCCTGCTGCTCCCCTCAGCAGTGTACTTCATCGATCTGCCTGTTTTGCTCCCCACTCTGTCTCTGGTGAATCCTCTCACCCTCTACATCTCTGGCCTGTACCCCTGTTCCATATGAATAAATAAATAAATCTTGAAAAAAAAACCAAAAATACAAAAAAACTGGGTGGTTCACTGGAACATCAGACTCATCTGACTTGAAGTGTAAATACAAGACTTCAGTAACTTCAGTGCAAAGAAAACAAAGTTTTAAGGATTATCATTGTCTTTGCTTTCCTTAGTTAACAAAGATAAGCAAGAACTGATCTACCTTGCATTAGATTGCTCTGATTTGGACACAGAGTATGAGGTATTTTGTTCTGCAGCATTTCATAAAGAGAATTCTCTGGCAGAGTCAGAATCTTTTCATGACCTACAGTTTAGACTCAAATAAACACTGAAACTAACATGGTGGTTTTTCAGGAGAACTGAAAGATTTGGTAAATTGCAATGCTTTTGTAAAATGTTAAATCAACCAAGTAGATTCTGTATTTTCAAGGGGAAGGAAAAGGGATATTTTAGGGACTAAGCCCATGACTAAGTTAATGATCTAATGTTTTTCATAAAAGGAGTCAGAGTCAGTTTTACTATCATCTTGTTTTACTATCATGTAATGGCAACTTGAATATTTTGTTAGCTTAATTAATTAAATAACCCATGATAGGGTGAGGCCAACAGAAATAACCATGAACTAAAACTATTATTGAGGATAATTGAAAGACAAAGAGCCTAGATTAGTGCTGTCCAATGAAATATAGTGAAAATCATGTGTGTGATTTAATATATTCTAGTAGCCATGTTGAATACTCTCTGTAGCTCAGAGAAAGATGATCTGGTTGAGGATAGGGGGAGGATAGACAGAAAGGAAGAAAAGGGGAAGTGGTATAGGGCAAAGTGATGAGCAAGGAAAGAAGAGGAGGTAAAGGGGAATTGGGAGAGAAGAGTGTCATTTAAAAAAAAAAGGGGGGAAAGTATAATAAGTAAAACTCAAAATCATCAGGCAACTACAGATCAGAGACATTCTTAGGGGAGGAGGAGGGAGAAGTGTAACAGATACAGGTTTCATGGGCTCCACCCCCACCCCAGATACTGGAACTCCAAATCCCATCATATCATTGAGAAGCACGCTGGTACGTGACAGTGGAGCTGAGCAGCCAGGTTGGGATAAAACCTGACATGTGGGCTCTGAGGGTCTCTTGGCCTGGTGGTTCACCTCTGGTCGTTTGGCTCTTGATGAGCTTTCAGTGTACTATTGGAGTTCTGAGTCAGCAGAACTGGTAGGATGTTCTAGCTAACTTGTATTGTGTGTGTCCGAGTACAATTGAATTTTTTTAAAAGATTTATTTATTTATGCATACAAAACTGGGGTACAGGACAGAGGTGCAGGGGCAGTGAGAGGCTTCACCAGAGACAGAGAGGGGAGTAGAACAGGCAGATCGACGAAGTACACTGCTGAAGGGAGCAGTGGGCGGGTCAGGAGAGGTCTGCCGCGCCATATGGATCACCTCCGGGGCCGGAAATCCAACTTGCACTGAAGTGGCTTCTCTAGCTTGCAGTGCTGAGTCCTAACCCATTGCGCCACCAGGGAGGGCCCGCAATTTAATCTTAAGTGTGCGGGTGAAGACTCACAGACAGGCAACCCAGTTAACATTGGGTTGCCCTGTAACAGAAGGGCTAGGACAGGTATAAGAAGAGCATAAGGGACTACAGTGATGGTGCACAGATGAATTGGTGGTGGGAATTTCACAGGGAAATCACACATTGTACAAAAATGAAGGATGATGTAATAAATATATTTTTTAAAAAGAGAAGAAAATGATAGAGTCCTGCAGCTGCAACTGGACCTTATATCCCCACTTTGGAACATTGTCCAGGAAAATACTAAACTAAAACTAGCTGAACTTGAAGTTAATCATAAAATGACACTATTTCATATCTGGAAAAGGAGATCTGACAAACCGCCTCTCAACTCAAATGAGATAGAGGATGCCCAGAGGAGCACAGCAACTCCCCTCTACCACCTTCACTAAAGTGGCAGATGTAGAAGTAGCACCAGAAGTGATTTATCACCACTGTTCCCTGCTGCCTCTGTGTTACTAAGTCATTCATTTCCTTATGGATCTAGTAAAAACATTAAATACTGGGCTCATATTAAGCCTTAGGATACAGTGATGACTGTGACTTTGTCCTCAAGACATTCTAGTCTTGGGGGACACAACTTCATCCAGTTGTGTCACGATGAAGCTCCAGATGACACGCTGACATTGTTTCCTGTCCTTCATCAGCTCTCATGGCAAGCAGGGGAGGAGAGAACCAGGGGGGAATTACTTGCCCTCCATTCCTGAAAAGCAAAATGCTTGAAGAAGGCAGAAGAGACCTATTCTTAGGAAGCCACATGAAATATCTTCAAGGAAAGGAAAAGAAAGAATGACCTCTTTGGTGAAATCACTGTGGAAACAGGGAAGAATGGAACAGGAGTAAGACATGAGCTCTATGACAGAAAGGCTATTCCACTGGCTTCAGTTAATTTACTGTACAAACCCTTCAATGGAGAGTCTGAATGTCAGGTCATACCCTGTTTGGGCAGCTGCTGTGCTTACAGAAGCTGAGTTCTCAGAGGCAAATTGCTGTGGGATCATTTTGACACTGGGATGCTCATTGACTTGAGAGGATTGGCTTAAAGAAAATCCAGTAGATCAGCATGGATCTTCCTAAGATTTATAGTGTAACGTGTCAAAAAGTTTGAGCCACAAATGTAAACTTCCCCATAACTCACTTTCACTTCTGTTGTATTCCCGTTCAGTCATTATTCACATGGGTGCTTGCTTTGCATTATTTCAAAGGGATGTATGTGTAATTTTAGAGTCTGATTTTTACAACGTAAGTGATTTTTACTTTTTCCACGATATCCCTAACTCCTTGTAACTTTTATTTTAGTGACTGCGTAATATTCCATTCAGCAATCTGACCATGTTTTTTTAAACTTGTTAGCTAGTTATTAAGCAAACTCCTCCTTGGACTTTATGGAAATAATTGTGGATGCTTAGAGTTTGTGTGATTAAAAACCACTATTTATGTGGAAAGCCATGTTTAATGGCCCCCCTAGTGAGACAACAGTTAGTTACCAGTGCAGAGTCCTAGGCCTCCAATGCCGGACAGCAAGACACTTTTACAGTGTTACATGGCCTCAGGGAATTATGCAAAATTGGCACACATTGAGGGTTCAGCTGGCTCATATATAATGAAGAACTCTGTCAGCACTGGCCCTCTTGTAATCATTCAGGAATGTAGACATTGTTTTTATTGGTACATGACTGCTGAAGTTTGCAGCTTTAAAAAGATGATCTGGTCCTGAAGAACCCAAGGATGAAGTTGTAGCCTGTTCTCCCAAACCAAGGAGGAGGCCATGGAAGTAGCTGACTTCCTAATCAGGGCTGGGTAGTGGGTTTCTGAACTCAGGCTCCCTATGTAGACTGACATGGAGAATGGGTTATTGAAGATTTTAGGTCTTTGGAATGTTTCCAGTAAGGAAATAGAGATGTCTTATCCTAGACAAAAGTCGTTACAACATCTATCTCAGTAAATGTTTTAAGTAAAATTGGGTCCTTTTTGAAGTTGTTTCTGTATAGGACAAGAAATGCATTTTCTGGCTCTCTTTTGGCCACTTGATGACCAGATAAAATGAGTTATGGATTCACATGATCTTGGGCAATAGCTCAAAATCTTTGGATTTACATATTTTCCATTTTTTTAAAGACTTTTATTTATTTATGCATGCAGAACTGGGGTAGAGGCCAGAGGTGCAGGGGTGAGAGGATTCACAAGGGACAGAGCTGGGAGCAGAACAGGCAGATGGACAAAGTACACTTCTGAGGGGAGCAGTGGGCGGGTCAGGACGGGGAGCAGCGGTCTGCCATGCCATGTGGGTCACCTCCAGGGCAGGGATCAAACTCACACTGAAGCAGCCATCACCAGCTTTGCAGTGCTGTGCTCCAACCCACTGTGCCACCAGGAAGGGCCCCATAATTTTCATTTTCTTTCTGGGAATGATTGCATCTGATTTACCTGTCCCTTACAATGACAGTACGAATAAATGAGATGTAAACTGTAAACGCTCCAGACAAGAGCAGGGTGGTTGCTATTATTAATCCCTGGTAATGACAATGAGTGGAAAATCCCCTGAGATAGTGGCCAACCAGTGCTACCTGCTGTGGCTGTGTCAGGCTTGGAGAAGAGCCACCAAGGCCAACTGTGTTCTGTAATGCAAACCTGGCGCAGTCATGTCACGCCCGCCCTTACTTGTAGAAAGCACACTCCATGGATGTGGGGAAGACCTGGCAACATGTTCTAAGCTCATAAAGTGAAAGTCAATCCATAGCATCAGGCAGGGAGAATTTCCCTACTACTTTTGTATGCTGCAGTAACAGATTACATCAACCTCTAAATATTAACCGTCACTTCCGGGAATAAGAGAAAGTATCATCAGAGAGGGAGGCCCTGTCTGTGGCCAAAAGAGCATCCTCCTTACTTATTTGAAACTCAAGCTTGCTTTAAATCATATCTAGTTGTGGTAAATTTTGTCTGGAGGGAGCAAGCCATACAGCTGCCACAGAGTCAGTGAGAGGCACATGTTCTGGTTCTGTGGTCTGAGCTGAAAGATGACCCTTTGTGCACTGTTGTGACTCCGATAAACATGTAGAAAACTCTTCACAATTCACATTTTAAAGAGGAGGTTCAATCATGTTCATTTGTTTTGCTTTGGTATTGAATGTAATTTTTTTTCATTCCTGAGGTTCTTTCAGTGTCCTCTCCAAATAGTAATTTGGAAGTTGGGAGACAGTTCTCTGCTCACTGTACACCTACATAAAATCACATATGTTTGTCCCGGGCAGATAGGAAATCATTGATTGAGAGCTTGTTCTCCCTGTTTCTGCTCAGGAGTCTAAAACATGCAGAGATGAACTTAGAAAAAAAGGTTCAGTTCCACAGAGTAGCTTCATGGTATTTGAGAAGAAGCAAATGTTCTCTTGCCAGTATCTGATGACATCACCTTATACTTTGGTAAGGTAAAGGAAGCTGAGCTCATTTATGCTGGAGGAAAGAAGGTTGGCCATGCAGAAGATAGAGTTCACCCATCCACTGGGTTCTAGAAAAGAGCAACGAAGGCTCACCTTTGAGGATTTGTATCCAGATAGTGATAATTGCTTTTGCAAAGCAAGTTGGGGGGTCCCCTACATGGGTAGAGTTCTAGTTGTTTGGGATAATGTCTTTCTGATATTGCTTGAAGTGTGTCTCCTTACCTGCATTCCTTTTGAGAAAACTTCATCATAGTACTGTTTTTATACAGCACTTTAGATAAGGAGTTTGTGTTAAGCAGGTGATCAGTCAACTGAAGGAATATTTCTTAATCTGATAATAAGGGAACAACTAGTCCTCAAAACCTTAAGCATTCTATAGGCAGAATCTTTTGCCATAGCTCCAGTAATCCACCCCACCCCCACCCCCAGAATGTGTTCTCTAAACTACCTGCAACAGAATCACCAGATTCTCTGGCCCATTGCCAGACTTGATGCATCAGACCTCTGGGGCAAGGTCAGAACTTCATTTTGAACTGGCACCATAGGTGGTTCTGATGGTCGTAAACCACTTTCCTGAAGAGGGGTTTCCTAAGTGTCCCTCTGGGAGCTTGTTAGAAATGCACAATCTAGGCTCCCACTCACCACCTGCTGAGCCATCAACCCTTTGCAATTCTCCAGGTAATTCTGATGCCCATTGGTCTGAAAAGTAGTGATCTTGAGTATGTCGGTTCCCTACAGGAGCAAGAGCTCTTTACAAAATGGGGATTCTCATTAAGAGAATCTGATTCATTTGCAACACTTGGGTTTGTTTGTAAAAAATAAATGTTGGTTTAGGAGGAATTTTCTAGAGTTAATCCAGCCCTCTCACTGTATTTAATCCCTTCCTTCCTTTCCAGCTGCCCCATTTGCTCTCTCCTAATTCCTCTTCTCCCACGTCCCTCCCTCAACCACTGGTCTCCTCTCTCTCTCTCCTCTCTGCTTCCCTCCCTCTTCATCTTCGCCCCTTCCCTGCTCTCCTGTCTCCTTTGGCACAAGGGTAGGCATTGAGGATGCAGTGGTAAATGCAAACAGTAGTTCCCTGTCCTCTTGGAGTTTACCATCTAGAGGAAAGGCATATTTCAAATGCTGACAGTAAACTATAAAATTATAATTTGTGTAAGTGCCATTGTAAAGAGATACTTCATGTCTTAAGAGGGGATATAATAGAGGGGTTTCAGTAACTTCATACACCTTTTAGGTAATCTTCTCAGCCTTGCTGGAGCAATTTCTCTGCAGGGGAGCATTAACTTCTTGGTAGCACTGATTTCACTGTAAAATGAGTCTGAATGCTAGAAATCCATCCCCTACATTAAATCAAAACACATCACACCCTACCATGGATCAGACAATCCTGACTGAATGTATAAGGAGCAAATCCAGTCTCTTTCTTCTATGGTTTATTCTTTCTAAGTATGTGAGAGTCATCATTTATTTGGCTTTCAAAAATTCTCCACTCTCTTAAATGTCTTTCTAAAATATTCTCAGTTCAATATGAACATCAGAGGTACTGATGAGCTCAGAGGAGTCTATCTCAGAATCCTTCCATGACTGTCCTTGTCCTTGTCATACTTTATATCCTGTGGCCCAGCCTTACCTGCTTCATAGACAAGCTAATAGCCAAGTGGGAATGGGTTTACAGTTAAGTAAAACCCTTGGGTTAGATATAGACATATATGTGATATGTCTATGCTATATAATATATAACATATTACACATATATATGTGTTACATTCTATTTATAGTATAGACATATCACATATAGACACACACACACACACACACACACACACACACATATTACCTTTTCCAAGTGATTGAAAAGTTTTAAGGTCATATCCTAGAATTCTCTCTTGGATTGTCAGCAACTTCAGCCCTTTAACTAGCACCTGTCATTTAGATGTTTAACTTTGATCATGTTTATTTGTGTTATCAATCCAAAATCAAAATCTTAGAAGTATGTGGATCAAAATCTTCTAAGACTTGAATAATTGCCTTGCAAAAATCTAAATACTGCTGCCTCCATCAGCCTTCTAATCTGCCAATCTAGCACAGCATATAAAGGAAATGAAGTTAGTCTGACTACACTGTTCTAGTGATCACCACTTCCTCTCTCTGTTGACAGTTTTTGACTATTTATTGTTAAGTCAAGAATTCAGGGGATGCACTGTTCTTAGTTAAATGAGACCTGCAAGTGCTTTTCTGTGTGGCTAAGCATTATCTTCATTAGAAACACCTTTCTTCCGTGAATTTGTGAAATTTTTTATATCCTCTGTGTCTTGTACCTTTGTATTTTTGCCTAAAGCAACAACATTATAATTAAACTTAATCTTGTCACTTGGTCTCCATGAGGTACACATTTTTCTTTGCTTGTTCCACTTACCTTCCCATTAGTGATGTGTCCACTACAACAGATATGATTTGACCAGTGGAATAACATTATACTCTTGCAAAATACATTTCAGGCATCTCTGGGAACTTACCAGTATCTTCTAAGTAATTCAACAGCTAGTTCTCATAAAAGTTGTTATTTCAAGATGGAAGGGGATATTTGCTTAGGTCATAAATAATTTTCTTAATAAAATTTAAACCTTTACTACCATGTCATTAGAATGAACCCCCTTCATGTTTAATTCTGGTGAGGGCCTTCTTATCTGTTTATAATAATGTCATGTCACATTCTGTCCAGCTCGCGGTCTTCTCACTCCTTACATGAGTGGCTTGGACTAGATGATCTTAGAGGTATGTCCAGATTCTAAAATCATATGATTCTAAAATTATATGATTCTCAACACCACATGTGTAACACACGTAAAAGTGGTGAAATTGGATTACGGTGGGTAGATCGTATCAGCTTCAGTCTCCTGTTGTGATATTACATTATATAGTTTTGCAAGATTCCCATTAGGTGAAACTGTATCATTTCTTACAAAAATAAGCAAAACTATAATTATCTCATTATAAAAAGGTTTAAAAATTAAGACATGGAATGTTTTAAAAACAACAAAATTCATCCATGTACATTTAAAATCTAATTGGTGTTGTTAAATAATTCATGAATTGGGTGAATCCAATCTAGCAAATAGAAAGGCTCTCCAAGGGGTTGTACAAAATAGAGGGATTTTATATTCAGATGAGGGTGAAGAAAGATGGTCTCAGGCAAAGTCATCTTCCTTTAGGGAAAGAAAAGAGGATCTTATCATTCAGTTGACTTCACTAGTGCTCACCAGGAAACTGTAATGCTTGGTTTAAAGTTCCATTGGAGGTTGGGGGGAGTGAGGTTGAAACTGCAATTAGGTTAGTTAGGAAGTCTTCTTGGTTTCTGGCACAAATGACTCCATTGTGGGTCTGTCCGTTTTTGTTTGTTTGTTTGTTTTTTCCCAAAAAGTGTTATTACAGGATATGGAAGTTAGGAGGCCTTGCTTGACCACACATTAGCTTAAAGAAGTTCTTTAACCTTTCTGGAACTAATTTTCTTTGCCCACTTAAAGTGGGATTATTAATTCCTAGCTGATGGATTGTTGGCAAGATTATACGAGCCAGTGAATTTAAGCATCTCCTGTAGCTCATGCTCCTTGATAGCATTTAATAACTATCCATTGCATTCCCATGCGCTCCTTTGCCTTTGTTCTATAGGAAAAAAAATGAAGGCAAATAGCCTTACTGCTGCTCTCCAAGAAAAACACCCCAGACTGAAGCTGAAGTCTGTTTAGAGTATGCATTAGAGAGATGCTCCCCATAGCACTGCAATGAACAATGCTGTTACATAACTCACAAATCACCAGGCAGATCAGCTAACAACAGGACAGTTTTACCCATAAAATAACATAACAAGGCAGTTTCCATACCCAGCCTGAGTCAGGGATTCCCGACAGGGCAGCCAGAGTCTCAGTGCAGAGTGACTATCCAGGCCTTGGAGCTCTGGCATCTTGTTTGACTCAGACATGTTATAAATCTGTTTAAATGAAAAAAAAAAAAAAAACAAAAAACAAAAGCAATTTCTGTCTGGCCAGCCCCCTGAATAGCTGTCCCCAAGGAGCTAGAAGAAGTTTCCCTCCCTTGCAAAATCCTTAATCATGTCTCACAAATATGATCTTTCCATGCAGCTGCAACAGATGGGAAATAGGGAGAAACTAAGGAGAATAGACTTGCTTAGTTCTCAAGGATCTGATTATTGAATGAGTGGCCAAGAGGGGTCTCCCAGGTCTCCTAAAATGTGGAGAGTTTCAGAACACAAGGGGACATGGTGATGGTTCAAAGGTGAGGTACTATGGGGACTACATAAAGCAAAAAAAACATTATTAATTAATAAAAAGAAAAAGGAAAACCTGGAGAATTTGCTAGAGCTTTGTCTTGGTGAATGCTCTTTTTGTCTTGCTGAGTGAGTTGAGTGGAAGCAAAGGTAAACCCACCAAGTGTTCAAACCTCATCACATTGAGAGGGAGTTAGAGACAGAATTATAGCTTTTCATTGATTTTGGCAGCTTTGAGGGCACTGAGCTAATTGCTGTAAGTTGTAATTGAGTAGGGACAGTATTCAAACCTGTTCTTCAAAACCGAAGCAGAAGTACTGCTAAGATTAACAAGCCTTGTATATGAAAAGTGTGTAGGGATTTTTACTTAACAAGAAAAGTTTGAGTCAGCAGTATGATGTGTTTATATTAAAAAGAGATCAGGGACCAAAAATAAGGAAAGCAGCCTTTCTACTTTATAGAATTTGCACTTAGAATATCTGGTGTCTCCTATTCAGTGTAGGGGCCAAATTTGGTCTCTAGGGAAGGAAGGTAAAGAAAGGGTCACATTCAAAAGATCCAAAAACATGGTTGTTTAAACAATGGTTGAGGTAAATATTCAGCTCTCCCTTGGAGTTACCATATGGGAGAGGAGTAAACTTGTCTGTTTTGCTCTGAAAGGCAGAAATGGGATTAATGGAGAGTGAGTTCATGAAAACAGATTCTGGCTCCATCGAAGGAAAGTTTTTCAAAGTATTAAAGTAGTTCAGTGATGGAAAGGACTATTTCATTAAATTGTGAGTTTCCTGTCACTTGGAAACATTCAGGCAAATGATGAATGCCTTTCTGGGATCCTGCACATTCCTGGTGTTGAAGGAGAGGTTGGGGTAGGTGACCTTTAAGTTGACTTCCAACTCACATAGTCTATGATTTAAGTAAGCGTGAATGCCAAGGCCACTTATGACAGGCCTGATCCACATTTTCAGCTCTTGGCTCTGAGCCTTACCAGCTGTGTGACCTTCCACTAAAAAAAATTAACCATTTGGGGCTCCAGTTTCCTCATCCATGAAATGAGGGAGCTAGATTTAATGACGTCAAATCGCTCCTCAGTTTATCTTTCTCCTTGAACATCCTCATAATACATGGCAGCCTGATGGAAAAGTAAGAGTCTGAGTTGGTACTTGTCATTTTTTCTATATTGTTTGGCAAGAAGAAGATTCAAAGATCCCAAACCATTGTCAGTCCTGGGGCCACTGAAGTAAGCTCTCAATTGCTTGTTGGCAAGAGAGGGGATAGTTATGATCCTGGAATTTCTTCCCACAAGATCTGTGGCAGGAAGTTGATCAAATAATCTGATTTCTCTCAAATACCTATATGTTGCTGGCTGAACTTGGCAAGCCCTTTGCAAACAACTCAGAAGAAATGAAGATCATATTACTATTGCAATATAGTTCTGTCTTTTACAAAGCAAATCTTTGTTCTTTATTTTCTTAATAATCCAATAATTGCTATTGAGCTTTGCTTATAATCATAAGGACAGATATTTATGAATATGACAGTAGAAACTGTTCTGAATATATTATATAAATAAGTTTATTTAATCCATTTATAAGCTGAAAATCTAATGATGAATCAGTAGGGTAAACACTTGTTCTCTGGCAAAGGAGTACTTAAAAATTCAGTCCTTTTGTGGTAAAGTACAGAATTCAAATCTGAACCCTCTTTCTTTTAGAGTTCATTGCTGAAGCTTAATGATGGTAATTTCCTTTGTGATTCACTTGACTAATGATTTTTTTTCTCTTTCTTTATCAAGGTGCCTCATTCTCCACTGATATTACATTCTAGCCTCTTCTATTCCTTCTTTAACATCTTGCTCCCATACCATTGTCTCCAAATCCCTTTTTTTCAGTTATTTTTGGAAAGATCTTTGAAAATTTAAGTGGCAGTAAGAATGTCATTTGCTTAGATGTAAAGGTATGGACAGGATTCCCAATCTCTCTTCCCGTTACTTAGGTTAGCAGGGAAAGAAATAAGTAAACTAATGCTTTTTGGGAGGACATGAAGAATTTAAAACTTAATTCTCAGTCTCCTGGGTCTGACAGTATTAACTCCATCCAAGTACTACATTTTCTTCCAGCTCTTTGTTTCCTTAGGTTGAAAATGAAAACAGCTGTTAAAAATAAGAGCCTGTGAGTCAATCTTGAATCTCAATGTAGTAATTACAGTTTCCATCTCAGTCACTAGAGCCCCTCCCAGGGTGCTGAGACCCATAGAGACCCCCTCATTGTTACTTTATACCAGGACTTTAGTTTTGTTTTCAAACTTCTAAGATTAAACACGAAAACATTTCCCAAACCAGAAAAAACCAAAAAGGCAGAAAATACCTTAAAATAAAATTCGCATTTAGAAAACTGAATTTTGCTCATGTCCTTTTTCTGATTTAGACTTTGACTGAATCTGTGTTGATCTTAGTAGTGGCAGCTGCAATTTCACATTCTGGAAGGCAGTGCTCTGGCTTCATGGTACCTTCACTGTACAGGATTTCACTCGAATGCTGAAGAGGCTATGCCTTGAGTTGTATTTCTTCTTCTCCACGTTTCTGTGGCTGATGATCTTGTAAGCCAGTCTCAAGAGTCAACACACAAGCTATTAATTGTTGTCTTCCTGTTAGTTCTGCTTGATGCCCCATGTTAACCATTTAGTCCTTGACTGAGCAGTCTCGATCTTAAGTTCTGTAAGCCCTCCTGGGAAATAGCTGCTAGGGGTTTCCACCACATGTCACATTCCACCAGATCATATTCCACCAGAATAGAGAGAACTTCATGTCCTTTTGGGGGAGACGGAGGAGGCAAGAGACTCGATTCTTCAATCACTTCACTTCATCTGCTTCCTCTTTCTAAGACTTGATCTCTTTATTGCTAGATTCAATTTTTTTTATTTGAGTAAGGAAGAGGATTATGTTGTGTGTGTGTGTGTGTGTTTTTTTTAATGAGTCTAAAGGTTAGGAAGCTATGATAGGACCTTTCTGTGTTTACTTATTTCAAATAAAATTATATTGAAGCATCATTGGTTTACATTACTATATAAATTTTGTGCATACAGTTTCACACCTTGATATCTGTAGGTACCCACTCTACCCACCATCAAAGTTAGATTATTTCTAAAATTCATTTATCTCCTAAGATTTCTGTAATTCTATTATAAGTTGTGTCCTCAAAAAGCTAGTTATGTGAGTTAAAAATTGCCAGCTTGGGCATGTGAAAAAATGTTCAACATCACTTGTAATAAGGGTGATGCGAATTAAAACCACAATGAGATACCACCTCACACTAGTAAGAATGGCACATCTTAAAACAACTCACAACAACAAATGATGGAGAGGATGTGGAGAAAAAGTACTCTCCTGCACTGCTAGTGGGAATGCAAACTGTTACAACTGTTATAGGGCAGGGAGAGAGAGACACCCCTGAACCCACAAACCTGCCTGCTCTAGATAGGTTCTGCCATCCAACACACCAAGACAAAACATGTAAGACTTTAATGAAAAGGAACTTTAATACAGTGAGTATACAACACAGAAGACAAAGAATATATTTTCTAAACCAGACACCTGAAGTTACCCATCCCCTCCTGGGTAAAAGTCTACCCAAAAGGGATTGGTCCAAAGCAAGGCCTGAAAACCCGCCACAAGACTAAAATGCCTTTTGGTAGGCACCCGTACAAAAGGGTCAGACATGGCCAGACAAGTCTGGGAGGAAAAGAGCAAAATCAAAATCAATATAAACACTACCATAGTCAACTTCCTCGTGGGTCTCTCGCCCACATCTCTTTCAACCAGTCCAGGGCCAAAATACAAGCACAGTTTCTTCATCACATGCTTGCTGCTCCATGTCACTTCTTCAGGTCCCCTTGTGGCTCTCTCCATCCCAGTTCCTTCTTCTTCAGATTCCTTCTCTTCTCTCCTTTTCTCTGCACAGCTCCACCCTCCTGGGTGGGGCAGGGAGCCTGGAACTTCCCCTTTTCCTGGGGACCAAGCTGTTACACAACCACTATAGAAAACTGTTTGGAAGTTTCTCAAACTGCTAAAAATGGAGCAATCCCACTCTGAGGTATCTACCCAAAAGACACAAAAAACATTGATTCAAAAAGATAACTGCACCCCCCTGTTTATTGCTGCTTTAGTTACAGAAAGACATGGAATCAATCAAAATGTCCAAAAGTAGATGACTGGATTAAAAAAGATGTTGTGCATATACACCATGGAATATTACTCAGCAGTCAAAAAAGATAAACTCGTGCCTTTTGCAGGAACATGGATGTTGCTGAAAGGGATCATGCTTAATCCAGAAAAAAGAAAGAAAGAAAGAACAAGAAATACCAGATGGTTTCACTCATAGCAGGATAAAAGACTGGGGTGGGGTGGGGGGAATAATAATGAACAATTATATACAAGAGACATTTTACAGAGGTGGAGTGGGGAATGGGATAAAAAATTGGGGAAAGGGGCCCTCCCTGATGGCGCAGCGGGTTAAAGCACAGCACTAAGAAGCTTATGCCACTTCCGCATGAGTTCGATCCCCGCCTGCCCCTGAGGAGATCCACATGGCGCGGATACCTCTCCTGACATGTCTGCTGCTCCCCTCAGCAGTGTACTTCATCTATCTTCTGCTCCTCACTCTGTCCCTGGTGAATCCTCTCACCTTCCACATCTCTGGCCTGTACCCCATTTCTGTATGAATAAATAAATAAATCTTTTTTAAAAATTGGGGGAAAGGAGCAGAGACAGAGATAGTGCTAACTTTTCTATAAGGGCACTAATTCCATCATGAGGTTCCACTGTGCTATCCTAATGTCCTCTCAAAGACTCCATCTTTTAGTACCATCGCATTGAGGAGTATGGTTTCAGCGATGAATTTGGTGGTACAAACATGTAATTTATAGCAGAAATGGAGAGACTTGCATGCATAGTGTGTTTTGTGGGGATACCAGTTAGCCCCTGTTTCCTCAACTACACCTAAAATCCTACTTTTAGATGTTCATTTTTTTCAATAGGCCATTACTTTTCAGATATGACCTTTTAAAAATCCAGTATGTTTGGAAGTCCAGACCCAAAAAACAAGTATGGGAGACAGAGTAGTATAGTACTTAGAAGCATGCCCTGGTGTTAGGCTGCCTGAACGCACAGCTGTAGAAACTGCATGACTCCAGTCCATAAATTCATCTTTCCATGCTTTTGTTTCCATATCACTAAAGTAGAACTGATAATTGTACTCACCTCAGAGGTTTTTGTGAGGTTTCAATGAAATACACTCTATGTTTAGCAGAACAGGACCCCACTAAATGTTAGTAATTATCATCTTTCATTTTTATAAACCAACATATTGATAGCTGCACAATCATCCTTCATTTACATAAATTAACATGTTCTTTTGATATCATTTTGTCTGAAAGTAGAAATCAGGTCATGAAGAATTTGAAATTTTGTTCTGGAAAGTAGGAGGGGATGCCTTAGATACCCAGGTGCCTGCAGGAGGCAGTCACAAAAATGAGAAAGGGGGATGGATATGTTTCTAATAGAATGAATCAGCTGGCATGGTGATATGATGGATACTGCTAGTGATTTCTTTGCAAATTCATCTCTTGCTTAACTTTTCTGCATCCCTTGTGATATTACTCTAATGCTTGGTCTCTGATCCATTCCACTTGGAGAACCAGGAGAAATATCAGGAAAAAATGACTTCTTTGCTCACTGCCCTTGCTTCTTTCTTTTAGATTACATGAAGCACATGACATTTGAAGCCCAAGCCTTTTTAGAAGCTGTGCAGTTCTTCCAGCAGGAGAAGGGGCACTATGGTTCGTGGGAAATGAACATTGGAGATGAAACCCAAGTAAGTCAGAACTTGGAATTTCGAGTCCTTTTCCATCTACATGGTAGGCGGGTCAGGGTCATAATAAGCCATCATAGAAATTTACTAGAATGGAAGATCAAAGTCCATTTCTCTTATTGTCTGGAAGCATTTGGTCAGCAAGCCATCAACATCTACTCCAAAGTGTCCAGACCGTCATTAAATAAGGTCCAAGCATTGCAAGCAAGTCCAATGGGAAGTGCTGAGTCTACATTCTCTGTACAAAGAATTATTCTTTTTTTTTTTAAGATTTATTTATTTATTCATACAGAACTGGGGCACAGGCCAGAGATGGGAGGGTGAGAAGGTTCACCAGAGACAGTGGGGAGCAGAACAAGCAGATGGATGAAGTACACTGCTGAAGGGAGCAGTGGGCGAGACAGGAGAGGTCTGCCGCGCCATGTGGATCACCTCCGGGGCAGGCGGAGATCAAACTCATGCGGAAGTGCCTTAAGCTTCTTCGTGCTGTGCTTTAACCCACTGCACCACCAGGGAGGGCCAAAGAATTATTCTTTTTTTTTTTTTTTTTAAGATTTATTTATTTATTCATACAGAACTGGGGTACAGGCCAGAGGCTCAGGGGCGGTGAGAGGCTTCACCAGAGACAGAGTGGGGAACAGAACAGGCAGATGGACGAAGTACACTGCTGAGGGGAGCAGCGGGCGGGCCAGGAGAGGTCTGGCTCGCCATGTGGTCTCCTCCGGGGCAGGCTGCAGGCGGGAATCGAACTCATGCGGAAGTGGCTTCAGATTCTCAGTGCTGCGCTTTAACCCGCTGCGCCACCAGGGAGGGCCAGAATTATTCTTTTTTTAAAAAAAAAAAGAATTATTCTTTTAAATGGCCTCATCCTTCCAGACTGGAATCAAGTGTGGCATTATGGGGGTGGTACTTTAGGTTCCCAGCCGAGATTTCAATCTTGCCAACTTATTTAACCTAATCTGCTGTTTCTAGAAAAAAACAAAAGCAAAAAAATGGAATGACAATGTTTACCTTGCAGGTCTGTGAGAATTAAATGAGATGTTATTGAAAAATATCTGGCAAATAGTTTTCTTTATCTAGTGAACGACTTATAAATGAAGTCACTAAGGAGACAAAATCAGAAAGCTTTAGCTAATTTTTATACATTTCATTATCTTTGCTAGTTTTCCATCCTCCTGTGGTTGAGTATACTTCCCACTCTCATTGATTAAATGCCAGCCATAGACTAAGTACTAGGGCCATTTTAACTCTCCAGGGAAACTGTTTTGTGAGTGACCTCCCTCCTCCATGATGGTCTCTAACAACTGACCCCACCAGAAAGAGGAGGTGAGATAGGAATTATTTATTAGAGGCATACACTGTCCAGTGGTATTGTTTAGTCTCATCCAGCATGCTTCTTTTCAGGGACCAATAAAACTTGTTATTAGGGAACAATCTTTGGAAGATACCAGATGAGACTTTGCCTTTGCATGGCCATTGAACTTTTAAGCCAAAAGCCTTTTCTCACTATGGTTCTTTATTATTTTACCTTCTGACCCAGAATCTTCTTCCTCTTGTTACAGTTACTTTTCTTTTGGTGGATTCTAAACTTATATACTTTCTATCCTGGACTTGAACCAATTCTTTATTTCTGATATTTTGGGGAACCATGTGCATTAATGAATATGAGCAGCAAAGGATTTACGGTGCTTGCAGCATAAAGAAAAACAAAAGCACAAGAGGAGACTGAAGCATTTGAAGTGATTGGCCTGGGATAGCACAAACACATTTCACAGACACACCAGTATTAAATACCTGTGAGAGCTGCTTCTTGTGTTCAAATCTTGATTCTCTCTGATTGACAATCTTATGGGTAGGTGGAACAATTATTGTTCTTTCCACTTTGTAAATGAGAAAACCGAAGCAGATGTACAACAGTTAAGTGACTTGACCGGTTTTATTTGCTCCACAGCACTTACCGTGGCACCACTGTGTTACTGGCACTATGCTGGGCAACAGAGAATGTCCCTGCCCCATGGGGCTAGTGGTTTCAGGGTCACATGCTAAGTAGACACATGCAAAGGACATGACAGTTTCTGACTCCTGATCCAGGGAAAGATCGATACCCACCATGGGAACATATGTTTCACATTCCATTAGCTCCCTGAATTTTAACGATGCCAATTGCTTCTTTTTTTTCTCTTTCACTTGGAGCTTCAGCCAGCTCATCAGTTTTCATGATGCCCTTGAACATGGGTACTTAATAAATCCTTTCTGGGGGTTAAGCACTGAGGTTTTGATTGTTGTTTTCATTGACTTGCTGTTCTTTGCCTTCGGCTGACCTGTGCTAAGCACCTTCCAAGATACTAACTGACTGAATGACCCAGAGAAAGAACTAAATGACTTGGCCCTGGCCATGGAGGTGAGGCAGGGCGTACCTGGAAGCACACTGAGAACAGGCAGTGTGGAAGTGCGTATGGGCAAGGGGTGTGCATTTCTGGACCCCCTGAAATACCAAGAACACAGTCATAATAAGGTACAAATTTTGTAGTGTAAAAAAAATCGTTTGTGGGAAAGGCAACAAAAAGAAAAGCAGAGAAGAAATCAGTAAAAGTCAGTGTTGTGGGGAGAAGATCTGGAGGTATAGAGGCTGCAAGAGTTCACCAGAGACAGAGTGGAGAACAGAAATGGGCAACTTGTTGAAATACACTGCAGCAGGTGACACAAAAGAGATCTGTAATGAAGGATCTGGAGATCCCTTTTTAATCTGTTTCTGGGCTTTTCATGCCTGGGGAGTTGGCTTGGGCCAGTTAGTGCTGGGATGTCTGGTCTTGGGTCTTGACCTTTGACATAGAATATGTCCTGGCCATGCTCCCACTTTCATGGTTAAAGTGGTCTGGTCTGATGGCCTGGTTCCCATAGCAACCTATCAGTTCTCTTTATCTATCCAAGCCTTCCAGACCTTCATGCTGGGACTGAGATAGGGGCTTAAATTTTAATCTTATTAAATGACACACCAATAGACAATCCGAGGTCTATATGAACAAATCAATATCTGATAGAAAACTTTGCTTTTCCAGGAATCTGAGTCTCTTTAGTGAAATCACAGGCTCAAAGTGGGAGTGCTGGCAGGGCATTTCAGGATTATTTGTCCAGCACCCTCCATGTGTCAGAAACAACCTTGGAGGTGAAAGGAAACGGTGCCCAAAACTTCACTGGGTAGAGTCTGGCAAGGTTAGGTCCACCGTGACCTTATACCTGGACCTGAAGCAGCACCTGCCCTAAGACTTGCAGACAAAAGAGATCAGGAGCCCAATGCGGCTACCAAATAGTTAAAGAAAATATCATGGCACGACAGAGTTTCAGACTATGACTTATTTTGGTGAAAGCCTAGTTCTATTTGCATTTTTCTTCATGTCTCTGAGAATTTAATCATAACATTGTCTTAATCTACTCGACCCTAAGGACCCGTATTCAGAAGATTTTCAGCATCATTACATTATTATCTTCATAGTAATGACTCACACAGTGAGGATGGCAGGCCCTCTGGGTGATGATTATTTTAGGCAAGTGTCCAGGCAAAGCAAATACCCTGGAATAAGTTGCCTGACAGACTATTAAAGTGAAGATATTTGTATACCAGTAAAAACATGAATATGTTTCACTTGTTAATACAAATGTATCAAATGAGGTCATGAGGGAAAGTGTTTTGCACAATGTATTTACAGTTATTTGGTCTATTTATTCACTGTCTTTAAATGAAACAGATGGACCAAGAGCAGCTTATAATTCCCACAGAACAGGGTGGTCTCAAGACAAGACAACAACCCATATTTTTTAGACCAGGTGCATACGTTCCAGTTCTGTCTTTTTTCTAATGACCTCGATGCAGTCCCTTTGTGGATTTTTTTATGCACGGCCACATAGCGTTGCTACGTTTTAGGTCTCAGGGAAAAACTCAATAGATCCATCTGTGCTGAGGAGAAAAGGTTGGGGAACCTCTTTATTATGATGAGTTGTTTTTTACATTAGCTTCATTCTCTGGCATTGCCCTAGGCTTTCAACCCTGTTCTGGGAGAGCTGTGCAAGGCAGGGAATCCCTGGGCAGGTGAGCTTTTGCACAGGCCCTGGTGGGCTGGCGCTGCAGCTTAGAGGAAGAGGTTGATGTTGCTGAGATGGGAGCACTTCAGAGGCTCTGCCTGTGGTGGGGCCAGTCCTTGAGTCCAGTCCTGGCAACTCACACCCTCTCCATTTTTCTCCAGGCATATTTTCCTTTCAATTCTTTAAATTGTAGACAGAACCAAGTTTCTTGGACCATTGTATGTGAAAGACTCAAAGAAAGTGATAAGCCCCAAGAGCCCCCACCCAAATGGAACATTCTTTTCTTTGATCTTGGCCTAACAATTTCATCTTGTCAAACCCCTTTCATGACTGCTCAGGGTGAAAGCAGTTTCTGCAAAGGATGGATGAAGACAATTACTAGGAGTCTGAAGTTTAACACTTTCAATCAAGATAACATTTATAGTTGATTGTAAGTTCTGGAGTCCATTTCCTTACCCTCTTAGCTCCCCATGCTATGCTAAGAGACCCACTCCCCTGAGCATGATGACATTCTATGGTGTATTAATTACCTACTTGAATCTAACCTGCTTATTTCCATGGGGTTTGTACATGTCAAGTTCATCGTAAACTCCTTCAAAATACTGGCACACTTCTTGCTGACCCTACAGAATGGTTCAAAAAAGTAAAAAAAAAAATCCTCACCCATGAATTACCAAAACTAGAGAGATTCCATCCCATTATAATTTTTGTCACACCCTGAGTTCTACCACCCAGATGGCAGGTGCCACACTCACTGCACGGCCCAGGAGGCCTCTTGCCCAGGAACCCACAGGCACAGAGGCTGACTGGCTCGTCCACTCTGTTGCACCCAGGAATCCTTTCAGTTCAGCTCAGCTGAAATGTTATACCAGTTCTGAGGATAGGCAAATGCTAGTTAGTGCATAAATATTTCCACTAGCCAAGGCTGACCAGTGACCTCAGAGAAAAGTATTCTGAATTCCCAAAGCTTAATATGAATTTTTACAAGGTCAATCATTTTGGACAAATAGTATTTAAATGCAGAAAACAGAGGTCATATGATTCTCTATTTTTCTGCCTGCCTCCATTCTTCTAATGGCTCTTATTCTTTTGTAAATCTTGGTCTGTTGCCTGAAACTGAATGCTGAACTGTGAGCACCAAGAAATGTATAATAAATTTATATTTAAGGGTGGGGGAGGGGAGGAGAGGCCAGATTTCTGTGGAGGAACATAACAAGCTACAGATGTGTAGAACACTGCTCACATTCAAGAGAAACCTTTTCACGGAGCCAAGCAAAATTTCAGGAGAGATTTGGGAATAATCTTTTTTTTTAACTAGTCTGAGAACTTTAGTTCACCCCTCCTCCCGTATTCTGCTCATCCTACAAATGTCCAGTTGTTCCAAAGTATTTGTCATTTACTTCTTTTTCTAAACCTTAAGAGGTGAAGGTGGGGTTTGGGCACAGTGAGGACAAAAAACACAGACATGGAGATATCTAGACCCTGGGGGAGCTAGAAGAGGAGTGGGGGATACAAACAAGGACTCCAGCTGCCAAATCGAAGCCTGATCCCTTCATGGTGTTGGCGAGAATGCCCTTACCCATAATTGAAATCTCCTATAATTCTCTTATCCCAAAGGCACCAGATTCTTCTATTTTGAATAAGTGAAACTTGACTTTGAGGGAAAACGTGTCAGCAGGTGTTACTATTCCTTGCAGATCTTTAGGAACATCCACTCTAAGTCTGTCACACTTGGACTTTCTGTGACCTCAGGTCAGGGTGAAACTATTAACCCAGCAGATTTCACAGGGCCTGGGACAGCCTGATGTAGGCAGGAGAGGCTGCTCCCTCAGACACTCTTCAGGGGGCCTGACGCTCAGCCGTCACCATGTCAGGCTGGCCAATCTGGACCTCTGTTCTGCTTTCAGATCCTGAGTAGCCTGGTCATGGAGGAACTCCTGCCAACCCTCCAGACAGACCTGTTGCCCAAAATGAAGGGGAAGAAGAATGAGAGAAAGCGGGCCTGGTTCAGTGTGAGTGGTGATTTTGCCTTGCAACCCTGCCACTCCAAATGAATATTCCCTTCTCTTCTCTGTATAAGGGCAGTGCTGTGTTTAAATAATTCTTTGTCTGGGTGGAGAGCTGCTGAGCGTTGAGTCTGTTTATTCTCACTCACATGAGAACGAATCCAAACAGACTCCAACTTTGAAAGAGAAATGGGAAATGTGTACTCTTTGTTTGTGCTGTGAGAGTCTGCAAGGAACCTGTTCCCCCTGTGTGATGCTGGTGTGTGCTTTCCCGGGGCAAAGCTCTGAGATGCGTGCGGTGTGTTGCAGCTCCTGGAAGAGGCCTACAACATGGTGCAGAGTCAGGTTTCAGAAGGATTAAGCGCCTTGAAGGAGGAATGCAGAGCTCTGACGAAGGGCCTGGAAGGAACTGTGCGTTCAGACATGGATCAGATTGTGAACTCAAAGAACTTTTTAACTGGAAAAATCAAAGGTCAGTGGAGATAATCTGTGTCCTTACTTGCAAAATAAGCTGTACCTTAGTGGCTACACCACTGTCATTAGTTTTGTGCTTTCAGAGGATTAAACTGAGGGAATTGGGAAGAGGCAATAACAATTGTAATTGGAGCCTGCTAGAGAGTACTGCCAAGGACCTGGACCTCTCCATAGACACCTCAGTGACACAAGGCGGAGGAAACATTGTTTCTTGCCTTGTGGTGGTGCCAGCATATTTTGACATGGCTGTATGTTCCTTATAGTGCTTCTTGTACTGAATAATACTGGGTGCTGTCCCGCTTAGTCTCTACTGTATGTTCCCTAAGAGGAGGGCCAGGTTGCTCTGGTATAGGTAGGGCCTAGTACCATACCTGATATAAACAGACTCTTAGAGAACATTGTGGGATTTTTTTAAGGTTTATTTATTTATGCATACAGAGCTGGGGTACAGGCCAGAGGTACAAGGACAGTGAGAGGCTTCACCAGAGACAGAGTGGGGAGCAAACAGGCAGATCGAAAAATATCCCCATGGGATATTTTTTTAAGATAACTTTTTTTTTTTTTTTACCTTTTAAATTTTCCTACATTGTTGTTCATTTTTGTACAGTAATTTATTTCTCCCCTCAATCATAAATCTTCCATCACCACATCACCCTTGGTCACCAGAACCCCTTGTGCTCCTCCCTCCCTGTTTTGATCTCTCTTCCTTCCCTTCTGCTGTATGCTCAGATCTATGGTTTACTTGCAGGTTCAGTCTTTTTTATGTTGAAACTTTGTTTGATTCTCCTATACGTGAAACCATATGATATTTTTCTTTATCTTTCTGACTTATTTCACTGAGCATAATCCTCCTTGCTGTAAATGGTACGAGTTTATCTTTTTGAATGCTGAATAGTATTCCATTGTATATATATATATCAAAAATTCTTGATCCACTTATCTGTTTGGAGGCATTTAGATTGTTTCCATATCTTAGCTGTTGTAAATAATGTTATAATAAACTCAGGAGTGCAAGTTTCCTTTCATAGGAATGTACTTGTGTCCTTTGAGTAGACTCCTGGGAGTGGAATTGCTGGGTCATATGGTAGCTCCATTTTTAGTAGTTTAAGAAAACTCTACACAGCTTTCCACAGTGGTTGCATCAGTTTGCATCCCCACCAGCATCATAAAAGGATTCCTTTTTCTCCACATCCTCACCAGCATTTATTGTTGCCAGTTTTTTTTTAATATGGTCAATGAACATTTGCACTGATGAATGAATGGATTTCCCTTTGACAAGAAAAATAGTTGGGGGATTAGAGTCATTAAATCTGGATCCTGATACTACTTCAACATTAGCCAGTCACGCATACCCAGGGAGGTCATTTGACTCCTATGTACCTTGGAGTCCTCTGAAGTCAGGAGTATCTATGAGGGTGGGGTCAGCAAACTATGGACCTTGGGCCAAATCCAGCCCACCACCTTTTTTGTAAATAAATTTCCCTTGGAACACAGTCTTGACCCTCCAGTTACATATTGTCAGTGGCTGATTCTCTGCTTCAACAACAGACTTGAGTTGTTGGAACTAAACTTATGGAGGATGGCAAAGTCACAAATGGTTACTATGAGGCCCTTGAAGAAAAGTTTGCCTCTTTCCTCATAAGAGACATTAGATGCCTCCAAGAAATTGGGGAGGATAAAATTCTATGGCTCTCCACCTCTGTATCCCCACAAGACACCACATTGAATGTCACTTCAGAAGAGAAGCTTTCTGGCTCACCTGTGCTGGCCTATGAACAATTCTCTTATGAAGTCAGTTTTCAGATTATTTATTCATTTGCTCATACACTGATTCATTTAAAAATATCTTCTAAATGCTTTCTTAGCATTTAGGTGGTAAAGCTTTAGCAGCAACCAAGGAAAACCATTCCTGTACTCACAAAACCTAGGATCTGACTAGTGGTGGTACCTTTGCAATCAACTGGTCCTTTCATGCACAGCCCAGCTTGCTTCCAGAATGTTCAATAGGTCCTTGTAAGGATCTGAAGGAAGGTCCTTGTAAGGATCTGATCTGGAACTCCAATGTTTTTTTGCTGAAAGCTGGCAAAAAGCCAAGAGGGCCCCTCAAGGCCCACATGTCTGGTTATCTACCAAGCCTGGCTGCTTAACTCCGCCCTCAGTTCCCAGTATCCTCCCTTCGGTGGTGATGACATTATGGGACTTGTAGTCTTTGGTGTCTTAGATCTCTTTGGTCTGGGGTAGGGTTGGGATCCATAAAACCTACTTGGGGATTTTGTTTAGGACATCCTTTCCCCCAACAGAATTGACTATGTATTTAAATATAACTTTAAACAATCAATAGTCAGTTCCTGTGGCCATATTACTGTTATCTGGGATCAAACGGGGCCCAGCTATCCACATTCTCATGACCTGGACAAAGCCAGGCTCTTTCTGGCCTGAATCTCTGTAGCTCCAGTGTATTCCACATCAGATGGAAGAATTCTGCCCAGGACTAGTGCTTGTTTCCTAAAAGAAGCCTTGAAAGGAATCCATGATCAAATCTTTTTAAAATCAGAAACACCTTTTTATTAGGCCTCCGGGTCTCTATCTTTAACACAAAGATGTTAGACTTTGAATTTGTAAAAAACTTTGGGAGCTTTAAGGTGTGATCACATTATTTCCTCCCATTCGATACTTGAGAGTAAAACCAACAGCTTTTAGTTCTGCTCCACAGTTAGGTATTCATCTGATGAGCATTTATTCTTCTCCAGCAGAATACAGGGCTATGAGGATTCAAGAAAATGACATGATTTTACCAGCAGATAAGGATATGAGGTCATGGATACTGCAACAGGAGGAAAACAACACTGATTAGATGCCCCAGAGAGGCAGGAACAGCGAGCACCATGGCCCTCAACCAGGAGTCCGTGTCAGCCTAAAACCTATGTGGTCCCCTCATCACGAGTGAGCTGTTTTAGATTGGGTTGATTGGGAAAAACAAGAATGCCAAAGGGGATCATGAGAGCTAGCAGTTCCTGCTCCTTCCGGAGTGCAGCTTACAGCTCTCAGCACTTTGAACATGGCCCCCTTGCCCCATCCTCACATAAGCTTGACAATCAGTAAGTCTCCTGATCTCCATTTACAGAGAAAAAACTGGGGCAGCGATCACTTGCTGAGATTCCAGAGCAGCAGGGGCAGCAGTGTCAGCTCCCAGCTCTTCCCCAGCCCTTTGGCGGCTCACCCCTCTTCCCACACTCCTTGACTTCCAGAACCTCATGAACCTTTTGTAACAGGTCACAAAACCATTACTCAACAAGACAACATCTCTGCATCCTTGAAAACAGCAGTGCGTCTCCTCCCTGGGGGTGTAACATGCACCCTGTCCACAAGGAAACACCCGCAGCCCACAGTTCAGGAAGCCAAGCAGCTCCCAAGGCATTAGGCTGTCCTAGGTTAGAGGAGAACTAAGGTGTCGATTAACTCTTGGAGAATTCAAGCTGAATAAATTGGGCTTTTACGAGGCAAACTAGGTATATGTCATGAGGACGGCTGATAGTAAATAAGAGGGTCTCCAGGGCTTTCTTTTTTATATCAGGAATGCTATGTTCATAGAGGCCAGCCAGGGAAACTTAGGAAGGGAAGAGATTCTGCTGATGTAATTCTCAAAGATTTGCTGCTTTCCATTTGCTGGTGCACTTGCAGCAGTACCAGGTCACGGGACTGGTCTGGCCAGGCTATGTGAGCTTGCTGTGACTGTTATATGATGCTGTGCAGTGATGTCCAGCCCTGGCCTTACACCAGGGCCTCCAAATACAATTTTGCTCTAAGTCTCATTTTTCTGATTCTTTCCTGCTTCAGGGATGGTAGCACAGCCAGCAGAGAAAAGCTGTGCCGAGAACGTGCAGCCGTTCCTGGCGTCCATTCTGGAGGAGCTCATGGGACCAGTGAGCTCAGGGTTCAGTGAAGTACGCTCACTCTTTGAAAAAGAAGTGGATGAACTTAGCCAGAACTTTCAGGCCACCAAAGACAGTACCCAGCTAAAGGAGGTGGGATGCGAAGCTAAGATGCTGAGTGGGGACTGTCTGAGTGGGGGCTGCCTTTTCCGAACGATGCGTTTGCATTCCTTCCTCTCTCCCAGCCCCTCTTCATTCCCTCCACCTTCCGCCCTTCTCCCTCCAACAAGCATACTAATTAGTTTTGCAACTTGAAAACCATTAAGAATGGAAACCAGGTGAATGAATGAGAGACAAACTAGATAAACATATATAAGTCCAAATTAATCACCATCACCCATCCCCACCCAATCCTAGTCTGTTCCTCAACTCTGAGGCCACTTCTTCTTCCAATTCTTTGAAATAACTAAAATAAATAGTTTACTATGTTTTCACATCCTCTTTCCTTAAGGCACATATATTAGCCTAAATCTTCATGTATGCATAATGTGTTTGTTAGTTTATTTGTTTTCAAAAAAATAAAGGCTCATGATAAAGACCAATGTTTCTCAGAGCATGGTCGCTGAACCAGCTGGTCGTCAGTACCTTGTGGTTCAAAGCAGATTCTCAGGCCCTTCCATGATTTTATGAATCTGAAAGTCCGGGGGTAGGGCCCCAGTCTGTTTTTATATGACCTCCAGAGGATTTCATGCTCCTTAGGCTTTAAGAGTCACTGACAAATACCGCTTGGCGGTTTGGTCTTGCACTTGACATATGATGGACATCCCCAGAAGTCAGTGCAGAAAACAGATGCCTGTTTCTTTTCCTTTCTTGTTTCTTTATACTTAACTCACACATGCCACTGTACCTAAACAAGATCATTTTGCAAATGTTTTGGCAGCTTATCTATTTTCTTACCTCATTGTTCATTTTTGCAGAATATTGAATACTTCTCTCAGATGTTCTATAGTTCACCACAGCGCCTGGTCCATCACCACTGTCCCTTATGCTCTTCCCTCTCCTGTTTTGACCCCTCCCTTCCTCTCTCCTGCCTCAGCTTGCTAGTTTTGTCTTTTTCTTATAGTTTTGTTTTGTTTGAGAGACCCCAGTTTTAAAACCTTCCCCAGTTAATAAGGTCAGGTCTCTGCTTATCACCCGCACCCTCGCGCCCCCCCCCCCCAATCCAGTAGCACCACAGAGAGCTTAGAGCAGAGGGGAGCACTATGGGTCCTCAGAGAACTATAGGCATCTGGCTTCACTCTAGGATTTCAGGGGGCATTTGAATCCCCCACCCCTCCACCACCACTGATATTTTCTGGGGGGGGGGGAGAGCTTCCTGGCCTCTGCAACAATTCCATGAGCCAAAGAGCCTACCCGCAGTTTCCCTGAGGTCTGGACCTGGGAGCTTGAGACCATCAGGAGCTTAGAACAACTGCAGTCCCCTGGATACACCCCTGAGTCCCCCCATTGTCCAGTTCAGCCAGTGCTGCTCTATCTCAGCAATAGAGTCACCCAGGGACCCACTGAAGGGAGAAAATCAGATAATGGAGATACCATGGATCTGAGAAGTGAGAGCTATTAACATGCATTTGATTGCTCAGAATCTATACAATATGTAATGGTGCTGAATATACTATGTAAATGTCTGAAGCTGCTTAATTTTTTTCCATCGCCAAAATGCAGCATCTAGAACAGCTTAAGAATCTTTCGATGGATTCTGTGAAGATGGAACCTTGTTATATCAGAGTCAACCAGCTCCAAGAGCGCTTACAGGATCTCAGGAGCCGCTTCAGGTTCCCCCACGTGGACGTGGTGGTGCAGAGGACACAGAACTACATGCAAGAGGTAGGTACAGCAGGGGTGGATGAGGCAGGAGGAAGTGGGGGACAGTGAGATGTGGGTGCTGGTGCAGCCCAAGAAGGAGGCCTGTTTTTTTAATCATCATGTCAAGTGAGGATAATTCTTGTCCTTCCAGCTGGCTTCCTCTTTTTTCCACGTTGATGAGCATCACAGAGAAGAAATATCTCAGGGAGTTAAAGTGACATTAATGGATAATTACTTAGTTTGTCACATTACTGCTTTTAATTTGGGCAGCAGATTAGAATCATCTGGGGAGTGTTTGAGGAAATACTGATGCCTCAGCCCCACTCCTTTGATTCTGATTTTTAAAAACAATTTTACTAAGACTTCCCCCTTCCCATTCTCACTGCTTCTAAAGCAGCCAGAGTTGGATACCACCAGCTTCAATTAATTCCTCAACCGACTGAAGAGGCGCTCAGTCAGTCAATCAGTCAATCCTGTTGGGATTTCTTCAGTCTGCATGATAGGCATGTTCTTTTCCCCTAAGGCACTTAGCGCTTCTCTCTCTGTGACAGTGCTTTCTAGCTGAAGAAAAGGTGTGAGTCCTGAAGTGACGAGCACGAGTCTATTTTGTAGATCTTCTGGGGACCTTGCTGTGGGCTGGACTCTGTGCAGCTCCCATTTCAGGGAGATGATGGGGGGACAGAGTCTTAGATCAGTTCACAACAGTGTCTGGGACGCTGGGAGAAAGGTGTGCTGGAGAAAAAAAGAATATTTTCTTTCTTAAAATGTATAGGCAGGGTTATAGCTAATGTCTGTGTTGCGAAGCATTAAAAACAGACAAGGGGCCCTCCCTGGTGGCGCAGCGGGTTAAAGCACAGCACTGAGAGTCTGAGGCCACTTCCGCATGAGTTCGATTCCCGCCTGCCCTGGAGGTGACCACATGGCGCGGCAGACCTCTCCTGACCCACCCGCTGCTCCCCTCAGCAGTGTACTTCCTCGATCTGCCTGTTCTGTTCACCACTCTGTCTCTGGTGAAGCCTCTCACCGCCCCTGAGCCTCTGGCCTGTATCCCAGTTCTATATGCACAAAGAAATAAATCTTTAAAAAAAAAAATTAAAAGAAAAAAAAAACAGACAAGGAACAAAATTAGGCAACCTTTAACAGAAATCCCTTTGATAATTAATGGTGGCCCCTGGTGAAACTGTTATCAAGAGAGGAGAATAAGAAATCTGATGTTAAAAAACACTTGGCCTCGTGCCCTCCCTGGTGGCACAGCCAGTTGAAGCACAGCATTAATTAGCTAAAGCCACTTCAGCATGAGTTTGATCCACACCCTCGTAGGTGACCACATGGCACAGCAGACCTCTCCTGACCCTCCTGCTGCTCCCCTCAGCGGTGTACTTCATCAGTCAGCCTATTCTGCTCCCCATTCTGTCTCTGGTGAAGTCTCTCACCGCCCCTGCACCTCTGGCTTGTACCCCAGGTCTGTATGCATAAATAAATAAATCTTTAAAAAAAAAAAAACCAAAAAACTTGGCCCTTCCATTTCTGGTCCCTCACCTCTGGGGGTGCCAGCAGGATCTCCCAAGGCCCTAAGGCTGCCTCCCTCCCTCCCAGTCTGGTAGAGAAACAAGAGACATGTGGCTGGAGAGGGAAGTGGAGCGAAATTGCTGTAGAGTGGTTCATCTTCACCTAAAAGGGGGCGGGAGGAGGTGTGCAAAGGTAAAGCAGCCAAAAAATAACTGGAGGAGGTTTTACCTCAGCACCTTAAGCCCTGGAGGCAGGTACCAGAGAATGGAGGAAGAGCAGGAACACGTGGGTATGATAGGTTTGCTGTGTGTGTGTGGGGGGGGGGGGGAGGTCTCTGTTTTTCAGTTCAGGGTGAAAGAAGTGAGAAGAAAAGACACAAGCATGCACACCCCCCTCCACTCCCACACATGCATGCGCTTGTGTGTGCACACTTGTGTGTCTAGCCCCTGGCTGATCCCACGGCAGCACTCTTCATTTCACAGCCCAGGCAGTGGAGTGAGAACCTGTTGTTGCTAGGGCCACCCCAGTTAGTGCCTGAGGAGACTCCTCTTGATGACCATTCCCTCCCTTGCTCCAGGCCACTTACACAGACCCGGTGCAGCCCCCGCCTCTGACCGCATCTGTTTCTGTGTCGCTTTGATTTCTAGTTGATGGGCAATGCTGTCTTCACTCTTGAGCAGTTGCTTTCCCCACACCTCCAAGGAGAAGCTTCCAAAATTGCAGCTGCCATTGAGAAGGTGAAGCTCCGAGTCTTAAAGGTAAAATCATCCTCTCATAAATGGGTAGCATACATCAAGAATGTGACCTATGCTTCTTTATAAAGTGGAAATTACCAAGTCCTTTCTCTGGTGCCCCCTTTTCATCTCATCTTTTCCTTTCCTCTCGAAGTTCTGCAGCGCCCCAGTTAGACTTTCATGCCTGTTCTGCCATCTAGTGGCTACTTTAGGGACTACAGGGCTCCACATCTGACCATCTGCTGGAAGGAGATGACTGGCTGGCTTCCTTTCTTAGCAGTTGGATTTGATATTTACTGGCGGCCCACTGGAAGCAAAGCGTTTTAATGAGTATTGCATGGAACATAGAAACAGGCAAGGCACGCCCTCTTTCTTCAAATAATTTACAGTATAGTAAAACTCATTTAAGTGAAGCTAACATAAATTTCATGGCCAAGAAAGAGACTGGCCCTATAAAATTGCTTTCAATAGGCTTCATGCATAAGTATGCATGGAAGTGGCTGTAATAATAGACGCTTACACCAATTGTGTTTGTCATTAGAGCTTTTTATTTTAACCTATCCTGTTTCACTTGCCCTTCATAAGAAGTTGTATGAGATTTAGAATATGGGTTCATTGTAGAGACAAGGAAACAGGCTCTTTAGGAGCTAGTGTAATTTATGGAAAATCAGTGGGCACATCAAGGGCAAGCTTGGAGCTAAAACAATCCTTCACCCTAATACACTGTGTTTTACAACCCTCTACTCCCTAACGTGACCGGTAGCACAAGATCACGTCCCTCAGAGTTAGCATGGTTCCCCAAGTGGCCCACCAACTCTTGCTGCTCTCAGAAAGTAGGAGACTCCAGCAATTGAGCTTAAAAGAAAGATCATGGAAACACACACACACACACGATAACAATGAACATGCAACTGAGGGGAAAAAGAATGTCACTACCACTTCTGTGTCAGGACACCAATGCTCAGACAGTTGTTTCTTCTTGAGACACTAACTGCTAGGCCGTGCGAAGTAAACCTAAGCCCTGGCTCATTCTGCCTCTTTGTTCATGACCTTCTTCCACGTGATAGCCTTCAGCTGTTTGAACAGAGCTCTTATTTTCCCCCAAGTTGCACTCTCCAGGATACATCCCTCATCTCTCTAACCACTCTTGGCCTGCCTGTCCATTCTGCCACAGCCTGTGACAAGTAGCTTCCAGTTTTTCTGTAATCTCCTTCAAGTGTCATCTGAAACCAAATCCTGGTCCCTAGGATTGGACAGTCTGTGCACAACAGAGTGAATCATCATCTTTCTTGTTCTGGGTCTCTGCTCAAAAACCACAGTAAAAGGTAGCTAGGAGCCAGGCCCTCTCATTTTGGGGGAAATCACCACAAACCACTTGTCCTGCTTTAGGGATGTGGAGTGAAAGAGGGAGATGATCATGGTTCTACCCTGGACAAGGGTGATAAAGCCCACACTCAATGCCCACTTCTACCCACACCACACCCTACTTTATCCAAAGTCACACCCCACTTCTGCAGTGCAGGGGCTGCTTGTTTTGTCTTGCTTCAATTTCCTTATCTGTCTGAGGAGAGAAAAAGGTGGGTCATTATCAGTTAGAACCTCTGCCTAAGTGTAAGAAATGCACAGAAAGGTGCATTTCTGTGCATTTCTGGTGAAAACACCAGAGTCCTCAGAAATTAGGCAGTGGGGGGAGGGGGAGGATGTGTGGGGCTGAGACTTTTTGTTTACGCCAGAGTTAACAGATTGCAGTGTTGCTATTTAGCATATGTTTCTGTCTCTGTATTGACAGCAATATGATTATGACAGCAGCACCATCCGGAAGAGAATATTTCAAGAGGCGCTGGTTCAAATCACACTTCCCACCATGCAGAAGGCACTGGCGGCCACATGCAAACCAGTAAGGGGATGGGCTGCTCTATGGTCCTGCTCTGATTGCCTGTGAAATCCAAGGAAATTCTTTTGCCATGAGGTGTTTGCAAAAAGTACACCAGACCAGGGAGGGGTTTGCAGCATTTTGTGGCAATTGGTCAGATAGTAAATATTTTAGGCTTCGTGGACCATACTATTTGGGTTGAAGCTACTCAAATCTGTCATTGGAGCACAGAAACAGCCAGACAATACAAAAACAAATGAGCATGTCTGTGTTCCCATAGAACTTTACCAAAACAAGCCTCTGGCCAGATTTGCCAGCCCTGGACCAGACATGATCTCAAAGAGTGATGATCTGAGAGTCTGAGCCAAACTCAGGGGTGTGGTAGAGCCTCCTGGCTGATTCTCACTTAGTCTGACTCATACGGCTAACAGGTGCTCTGAGACTTGCCTACCACATCCAGGTAAAGACTATAAGGAACATGATTACAGAACGATAGTTGTTTTGCTAAATCCAGCAACATTTCTTCAGTGATCAATGTAAATGAAACCACTTACAGCTACAGTGAACACCAAACAACCAGGCGAGCAGGCTTATGAGGGTGTGAGTGTGGTGGGTGTTTAGGGGGGTGGATGTGTGCTCTCTGGGCTGGAAGATACCTGGGGCCCAGTGTGGGTTCCTTCAGGTATCAGCTCTGTGCCTTGCACAAGTCACTGTTCCTCTCTACATTTCATCTTCTAGAAAGCAGAGATCATGCTTGAAGTATCTCTGAGACCTAGAAGAGTAGAATGATACAATTAACATTTGATGGTAGCTAACCATTGCAGGGCCACTGTGGCCACCACTTTTTATGAATTGTCTCAGTGGTTCTCAGGACAGCGATATAAGGATGGCATCTTCTCATGCAAATGGGAAAACCTGTGGGCTCAACTAACTGCCAAGAGCCACAGGGCTGGGAAGCACTGAGCCTGAACCTAGCAGCTGCTCACCGGTGATGTGGAAGGTATTCAGGAATATCTCAGGGAGTTAAAGTGACAATGATGGATAATTAATTGGCTTGTCACATCAGTGCTTTTAATTGGTGCTGCACATTAGAATCATCTCGGGAGCATTTGAGAAATACTGACAGCACCACTGTCATGATCCTGATTTTTAAAAATAATTTGACCAAGACTCCCTGGCTCCAGTCACACTGCTTCTGAAGTACAGCCAAGTTTGTGAACTTCTGGCTTCAGCTGGCATAGGACACAAGTATCCCTACTTTTCCAATTGCAAGACCTCTCTTTGTCAATGATAAAGAATTTTTTGGGATTTAAAAAAATGATTTATTTATTTATGCATTCAGAACTGGGGTACAGGCCAGAGGTGCAGGGGCGATGAGAGGATTCACTAGAGACAGAGTGAGGAGTAGAAGAGGCAGATCTACTGAATACACTGCTAAGGGGAGCAGTGGGCGAGACAGGAGAGGTCTGTGGCACCACGTGAGTCAGCTCCCTGGCCAGAGATCTAACTCCTGCTGAAGCAGCTGGGGCTAGCCTAGCTTTGCAGTGCTGCACTTTTTAACTTGTTGTGCCACCAGGGAGGATTTAAAAAAGGCTTTTGGGCAGCAAAGAGAGTCTCCAAGCATTGGAACATTAAAAACCTTTTCATGAGTTATTTTGCCACAGAAATGTCTTTGGGCATTTTAATATTCTTTAAATGATGGGTTGTTTATATTTTTCTAGAGTCTCATTAGTATATATAGTTACCTGCCTGGACTTTATATTGGGGGTTCTATTTCGTTCATAAAGAAGGATTCGATCTCTGTTGGGGATAGAGAATCTGCCTCTGTGATTGTCCCCTAACATTGAATGGGTGAAGTTCAGCTACCAGGGCACGTCTGGCCTCAGACATTCTCAGACTGTTTCCTTTTTCAATTCCATAAACTGTTTGGGGGCCCCAGAGTCACCTCGTGGCCGGAGAGGGGGAGGGAAGGAAAGACCCCTTCTTGTCTGCTCGCCTCTTTTGAAACATCAGCGGCGATGCTCCCCATGTGTAAGAAACTCTTGAAGTTTGTCATCGAGGAAATGGTTTCAAAAGAAACTGTGTCCCAGAGCTTTCAGGAATAAAGACTACTGTAGCGTTAGAGATTTTTATAACTTCGAATTTCCAGAACAGATGAGTTAGGGATTTACTTGCTTCAGAGAAAATACTTTATTTGATGATGTGTTTCCCTTGGTTAGGTGGCTTTCTAGTTCTGTGGCCCTCAATCTAAAGAACACATTAGAATTGCCTGGGGAGCTTTAGAGAAATTCTGATTCCCCAGAAGCCAGCCTGGAAATTCACATTTAATTGGTCCAGAGCCAGTAAATTAAACTTCTGTGACAGTTCAATCAATTCAATATAGAAAACCTGTTTTGTAAAATTGGCCACGTCACAATGGTAAAATGCTCCTAGAGACCATTTTTTTCGACAGAAATATTTAGCTGGTCAAAATGGTAAGGGTCTACTCTTTGCTTATTCAGCAAACATGTCTGAAGTACACATTACATCTGATCCAAGCACTGTACCAGGCCAGTTTCCCCACCATGTTGGGCTCACAGCCCAGGACTGGAGATGGTGGACAGTTCACTGTCCACTGAGCACTGCGGTGGGAACAGGGAGGCACTGGCTGGAGCTCCATGGAGGGATCTGCCAGCTCTGCTCATGGGGACTTCCCAGAGTCCTTTACATCTGGTCCTGAGAGGTGAATGGCAACCAAGGGAATCGGAGTGGGATGCTCCCTAAGGGCTCAAATGGTGTTGAGGGCATGAGAATGTGTCCTCATCTGCAGAGGGAGAAAGCTGCACAGGGTAAGCAGTGCTGTGGTTTGCCCAGGGGGGCATAGCTACTCCAGGGTAGTGTCCAATCGACATGCCAGTTAAGTCTCACAGATCCTCTTGAGGTCACGGAAGCTTATGTCTCTTCAGTACTTTAGCCGCGCTCTAGGTGGGTAAAGATGGACCTATGAGTGCCTGCTATGATTTGCTCCTGGGTGACAAACTCTCTGCATGCCAGTCCTGAGAGTTATCTGAATGTGGTGACTTCTAATAATCTGCTATAAATCCATTTCCTGCAGGCAGAAGGCACCAGATCCCACTGTTAAGTCTCTGGTTCTCTGAGAGCTATGCACCCCTGTTCCTTCTCCAAGACTGTCAGGTGCAAGGATTGCTAAATAAATCACCAGGATGTAATTTGGTACTTTTGGATCATGCTCTATCCTCATGCTGCTAACAAGCCCAGGACAGGAGATGGTAGACAGTTCACTGGTTTCCAAGCCACTTGGAAACCCTTGGAAAGCAAGAAGGGTGCAAGCATTTTGCATCACATCTGCCCTTGTTAGAGGGAGTCAGGGAGGACCAGGGGGCAGCTGGAAGGAAGAGGAGAATGTTCCTAAAAAGACTAAAAGTTCTCCACACTGGAAAGGAGTTTCATTCTTATTTTTTTTTTAGTTTAATCATTTTTTTTTAAAGATTTATTTATTTATTCATACAGAACTGGGGTACAGGCCAGAGGCTCAGGGGCGGTGAGAGGCTTCACCAGAGACAGAGTGGGGAGCAGAACAGGCAGATCATCGAAGTACACTGCTGAGGGGAGCAGCGGGCGGGTCAGGAGAGGTCTGCCAGCCATGTGGTCACCTCCGGGGCAGGCGGGAATCCAACTCATGCGGAAGTGGCTTCAGATTCTCAGTGCTGTGCTTTAACCCGCTGCGCCACCAGGGAGGGCCTAACTAATCATTTTTTTATTGAAGAAGATTGCATCGTAACATTTGTCTGACTCAGATACACTTTAATTCAACATATGCATATACTACGTTAAGTTCACCACTACAGTCTAATTCCATTCCTCACCATGCAGCCAAACACTCTCACCCAAATGAGTAGTCAATCATCCATCTTCGCTAAGCCCAGCAATCCCAGTGACCATCAGCTCAGTGTGTCTCTCTTTGGAAGGTGTAGACTAGAAAGTATATTGGGTGATGAAAATGTTCCCTGTCTTGACCTGGATTATGTGCTATGCTGATATCTTAGAGTCACTGGGCTGCAGTTTTTAAATGTGTTCATTTTACCATGTATACCTTGTGGAGTACTATTGGCATTCATTAAAAGAAAAAAGAAAAAGAAACCACAATGAGATTTCATATCACATGTTGGAATGGCGATTATGGAAATGTCAAGAACTGATAAGTGATGGTGAGGATATGAAGAAAAAGGAACATTGTGCACTGTTGGTGGGTTGTAAATCGGTGCAGTCACTGTGGAAACAGTAGTTAGTTCCTCAAAAAATTAAAACACCGTATGAACCATTAAATCCTACATCTGGGTGTTTACCCAAAGAATATGAAAATACAGTTCAAAATATGTATTCACCCACACATTTACTGCAACATTATTCATAATAAGCAAGATAAGGAAAAATCCAAGTGTCCAACAATAAATGAATGAAGAGGTGTTATATATACGTTAAAATACTACTCTGCCCTAAAAAAGATGAAATCTTGCCATTTCAACAACAAGGATGAACCTGGAGAAGGTTATGCTAATGAAATAAACCACAAGAAGAAAGATCATATGACTTCACTCATTTGTGGACTATAAAGAAAAAAAAGTAAATGCATAAACACAACAAAAACAAACTCTTAGCTTCTGACAACTAAATCATGGTCACTAGAAAGTGAGGAAGGAGCACATAGGGTGGTTGGTGGTAATAACTGGATATTTAGTGTGTTAATATAGTTGTTAATATGAGGAACTGAATGTTCTAAATCTATGCAGTGTATAAATTGTTACCTCAAAAAAGGAAGGGAGGAAAGGGGGAAAGAGGAAGGGTGGGAGGGAGGGAAGCAAGAGAAGAAGGAAAGGAAAAAAGAATAGGAAGGAACAAGGAAGGTAGGGAAACACTGTTTATGATGGGGTAGGGCCGAGAGACATGGATGGGGCCTTGACATGATCACAGTCTCTGGTGCATAGTATGTGCCCAGTGTAGGGAATGGTGTCTGGGAGAGGGAAGGGAGAGACTGATGACTGAGGGTCACACACTTCAAGGAAGGTCCCAAATAGGCTACTCAGGCCTGATCCTCTTTATCTTCTTGTCTCTCACTCTCCAGGAGCTTCAGAAATACGAGCAGTTCATCTTTGCTGACCACACCAACATGATCCATGTTGAAAATGTCTATGAAGAGATTTTACATCAGATCCTCCTGGATGAAACCCTAAAAGGTAAGCAGGGTTTACCTGGGACTGGAGAGAACTCTAGCACCTGGGAGAAGGAACCAGAAGCCAGCTCAGTTTTCTCAGCAGTACGAAAGGGGGAGGGTAATTGACAGCAGGGTGCTGTGGAGACCTGAGAAGGGCAAGGGCCTGGGTGAGAGACTGAGTGCCCCAATGCCAAACTGCCCCAGAGCTATATGTTAGTTCTTTCTCACTGCAGTTAAGAGCTCTGCGAGATGGGAATTGTAAGCTTCTTTTTTTCAGTTGAGAAAACTGAGGCTTAGAGACTCAAGCGAGGGTGTCTCCTGAGCAGCTCTTCGGATGGAGCAAAGGGCTCTTTCCAGCTACGGGCTTCTGATTCTCCAAGAGTCCCGTGAGGCGACTCCAGGGTGGGGCTGGGCTGTCCCTCTCACTACACTCCCACCTGCTGCCAACTGGCACAGGCACTGGAGGGGTCCAGCAGTACTGTTACGTTAATGTTAAGGTTCCATTATCCTGTGTCCTGTGGAATCAGACCTGCTGGGAAACCTAGAAAGAATATGCTAGAGCTTGCCCCCACCCACCCACCCCCCACCCACACACATCCTATCTGTAGGCCTAAAACATACCTGGTTGCCACCAGGAAGGAAGGTATTGAGTATGATAGACCCCTTCCACAAAGAAAACTGACCATGGACAGGGTCTGGCCCTATAATCACCAAGATTCAACAAGATGAGGCTTTTACACTTAGGTGTCTGCAAGATGTCCCCACAAAGGAAGGCTGGGTGAAGGTTGCTGCCTGTTGAGTGCAGCGCCTTTGAGGGAATTTGTAAAAGGCTCCTTCCCCTGTACACTTTACTGCTTTTTGTGCAAAAGTTGCCACAATGGACTGATTTTGTTAGGACACTGCACTGCTCGTCGCTAGAAATGATTATGGTGAAAGCTGTGAGTAGAAACATTGGGTAAGGAGGTTTTCACAGTCAAAAAAGCAGAGGGAGGGGTTCGGGTGATTGACAGTTGGTAAACCAGCTCTGGACGTTTTCAGGAATCTGAGGTAGGGTCAGAAAGGATTCTGTGTTATAGAAAACCAACGCAGCCTGACCCCAAAGTGATAAAATTCCTCAGAGGAATGAATCACCCCAAAGCACTCTGGGAAAATGCAGGTCTCTGCCCACCTGCGTCTATGCCGGCACCTCCCCCCACCCCTTCTCTTTTTCCTAATAAACCTTTAAAATGCAGCCTTTGCCTGTTTGTATCAATGCAACGGTCATTTTCCTTAATAAACTCGCTATGAGCTGCTGAAAAGGAAACTCAACTGAAATCTTTCTCAGAACGAACCACACACCCCACTCACCGAACCCCATCAATTTCACCGAATACAGCCTGAGCTACCCGAGGTGGCTGGAACACCTGGGCTGTGCCACTGGGGGGCACTGAGTGCCCGGTGCAGGTGGAGCAGCGGGTCGTGGGTACCAAAGACCGCTGCTGTGACTGTTGCTGGAACTGCTTTCCACGGCGCCGGGGCTGCGCTGGGGCTGCCGCGCCCTCACGTTAGGCCATAGCGCAACATGGCACATGCTTGGTACTGAGTTTCCATTACACATTGTCCTGGGAGAAAAGCAGAGAGCAGCCAGTCCCGCCCCGGGGATCAGGCTGCAGAACCTCATGCTGCAGAAGCAGCTGTTGAAATGCCCTGGGCCTGCCGTGAGATAGGGGCAGCACTGAGCAGGAAAATCTAGATTTTTTGGTTTAGTAAAACAGAGTGATTGTTTTATTTTGCTAAAATGTGATAGAAGAAATAACTTTTAGAAGTTAGTTAGAACTTACAAAAGAAATAGTTATAGAAGAAATTTTTAAAAAATGAATGAACCAAATAAAAGAAAAGTGTTTAAGTTATCAGAGCTATTAGTAGTGGCCAGAAGGTAAGTCAGATGAAGAGGCCAATCGTACAGGGGAGGACAGAATTGGAGTTTTCAAGGTGAATTTCATCTACTATATATACATGTGATTTTATAATGAAGCACACCTGAAACTTACCTCATGCTATAACACAATGTTACTTTAATAATTAATCTAAAGGAAGAAGGCTCTATGAAAAGATAATTTTTGTGTTTTTACAATAATAAACTACAATATATTTTTTAAAAGATTTTTTATGCACACAGAACTGGGGTACAGGCCAGAGGTACAGGGGTGGTGGAAGGATTCACTAGTGACAGAGTAGGGAGCAGAACAGGCCAACTGGTGAAATACACTGCTGAGGGGAGCAGCGGGCTGGTCACTAGAGGTCTGCCATGCCATGTGGTCACCTCTGGGGCCAGGATCGAACTCATGCGGAAGTGGCTTTAGCTTCTTAGTGCTGTGCTTTAACCCGCTGCGCCACCAGGGAGGGCCCTAATTTTAAATCAGCAGCTGTATGTACAGCAGTAAGTCCACTATCAAGAGTCTAACCTGGTCCCATAGCAGATGCCCAGACAATTTTTGTTATTTCAATAAATGAGGAGTGAAGAAATAAATAGATGAACACTGCCGTGATCCCAAGTCTGAAAAGAGCTTTTAGCTTTGACCATCAGGAAGTGTTCCCTGGAAAAGGTGATATTTGCCTAAAACTTGAGATTGAGAAATTTGGAGAGCCCGAAAAGCTGAGCAGGGAATTTGGCTTCTGAATAAAATTGGAAGATCTGCTTTGGTCAGGGCAGAATGCTAATGTCATGCCTTCCTTCTCTTTTGGTATCTTTCAGTGATAAAGGAAGCTGCCATCCTGAAGAAGCACAACTTATTTGAAGACAACATGACCTTGCCCAGTGAAAGTGTGTCCAGCTTAATCGATCTAAAAACCTCTATAGGTTCAAACCAAGCCAGCCCTGCCCGGAGAGCGTCCGCCATTCTGCCTGGGGGTCCAAGTGATGGGACCCTAAATAACGAAGTATTCCAGGAGTCAGGGGAGAAGCAGAAGCCAGGGGGCCCTAGTCAGCTGCCCAAAGGAGAAAGTCCTCTCCCTATGGCCAGTCTTCCTGCCGGTGGAGTTGGGCAGGTGATTATTTCAAGCGTGGATGAGCTTCCTGGGGCTCCTGTGACTGAAGAGGCTCCAGCAGCAGTGGCAGGCACACACTTGGCAGAACCGGAGTTTGGAGGGTCTCCTGAGGATGAAGCCTCCACCCACCTAAAGCCAGAATCTGCATCTCCTTCAGGTTCCTTAAAGGAGCTCAGAAATCTGCTGACAGTGGCCATTGAGGTGCCGGTAGAATCTGTCCACCTCGAGATTGAAAAAGATACAATTAAGGAGACCCTGGTTCCTCCAGAAATTGAAAAAGAAGAGGCAGCAACCCATGTCTCCACAAAGGCCAGTCAGGCAGAAGCCTCCAGTCAGGACAACTGTGAAGAAAGTCAAATGAGCAAGGAGGAGGCTTCTCCCCTTAGAGAGGCCCAGGCTGCTGGGACAGAATTGGAGGAGTTTCCAGAGGCTCAGCCAGCCTGTGGAGGCGCCACCGGAGAGGTCGGCAGCCCAGACTCCACAGAGGAGCAGGCCGAGCCTGAAGAGCCTGCAGAAAGGGATCTCCCAGGGAGGGCTTGCCCACTGGAGGCCCACTCTGTGGAGGGAAAGGCCCTGCCCCAGGGAGATTGTGCCTTCAGTTCTGCCCCCACCGGCTCCCATGAGAGCCAGGTTTCTGTGGAAGGAGAAGAGGCGGGAGGACAATGCAGCACAGCCCAGACTCCCGCCAGCATGGATGCAGAGATGCAGGCTGACCCTCCGCGTGTTTATGAGTGTCAGTGGGTGGTCGAGAATCCGCCAGACCTCGATAGCCTAGGCTCACAGAAGGAGGAGAGTGGCCCTGAGCCACCCTCTGAGGAGTAAATAGGACAATGTGGCAGAAGTATTCCTTTGAATAAATTCAGCCAAGGGTTCTAGTTATAGGTACACTTAAAGGTTGCATGCAAATTGTTACAAAAATATTTTTAATTACTTCCTTAATCTATATGATGAAACAAGCCATGCAGACTGAGGCAAACCTTGGTGGAACTGAACAGTTCTATCATGAACATTGCTTTAGCGTGTTAATAGGGATTTCACAGTGATGGAGTGTTGGGGTGAGAGGCAGCTGAGGAGGTTGGGTTGCCACAAACACTGAAAACAGGAGGAGCTCAACCTCCAGCACTCCGCACATTTTCTCCTAATGCACTTTAAGGCTTTTTAATTTTTTCTAAGAATGCAAATGCAAATCCAGCTTCACAACCTCTTATGCCAACTTCACTGTCTCTTAAGGGCTCAGCACCTATCCACAGTTGGGCTGTAAGGAAGTGTGGGATGTGACCGCAAGGCTCTTGCCTCATGCAGCCTACCAAGTCTGAGACATCTGCAGGGACGCTGAGCTGAACTGGAGGAAAGTTGTGGTCTATGGAGCTGTCTGGGCCTGTCACTAATTCTGCTGTCAATTTCAAGTTCATTAATCTTGTTGATTTTTATTAATTAATCACCTTTTAGGGAAATTAAGAGGAGACAAGAAAGTTTCCTTGGCATGTTCAAGCCTGAAAGCATTCCAAATTAGCCTTAGACCATGCTGAGAAAGAGCTTAGCTAAGTGACTGAGCTTCCAACCTACCAGTCAACAAATATTACTAAGCAGTTACTCTATACCATGTACTACATTAAACATAGTAACAAAAATAAGAAAAGATACTACAGGGTTTTGTATAGTGTAAGTTAAAGAACCCAAGGGAATTAACTCTAGGAGGAAAAACTGTGCTAGTTTTCAAAGCATGACAGCTTTCTATTTTCCTACTCAAATAGTCCTGCCTCATTCCCAGAAGGAAATAAAGTGAATAAATGAATCATCAATAAGAAATGAAGAGAGGGAGGGAATGAGGGAAACAGAGAGAAGCCAAAATGCGTATTATCAAGTTCCAAAGATTTTACCAAGAGTAGAAATAATTTGTTAACTCATCTGGCAAGTTACCTAGGTCCCCTGAGATCCCCAGAGCTTGAGACTTTGTAGTCAAAAAGATTTTTTTATTTCATTTTTAATGGAAATAAACACAGATCTATCTTCTAAATGGAGCATGACGCATAGCTGTTCATGTTAAAGCTGGAATGGACTAAACTTGCAAAAGATGAAGAACACAGGTTCTATAATCCTTCAGAAAAATTCCAGATAATTTCCTTAAGCTTCATTCCTAGAAACTACATCTTGATATTTTCTTCCATAGATTTTAATATTAATTCCCAAACACATTATCCTAAGAGCTTGTTTGCATCATCAGCAACAAGTAAATTTGTATTTGTTCTGTACATATCTGTCCCACAATCTAACTTAGCCATTTAGAATTGAAATATCTCCCTTTCTACCTCCTAATGAAGAACTTGTTGGATGTGTAGGTTAAAAGGATGAAATAAAAATCATGATCAGTATATTCTAATATTGAATTGTTTCAAATTTCCTGAGCATGTTTAGGTCTTCGTTCTTTGAGGGACCTGTTTATAGGTGAGAAGGTAGAGTATATATCCTCTGCCTCCCCCAGCCCACATCACACAGGTAGCCAGTGTCTTTGCACTTAGCACAGGTTACTGAAATTATGTTTACGTCCTGTCTCTCCCTGAGACTCCTCTCTTCAAAGACAGAAACCAGGGTTTAGTCATCAGATGTGTTTCCTGCTTGAAACACTGAGCCTTGAATAATGGCTTTCTGCCTCCTCAAGTCTCTTTAAAGTCAACACAGGAATTAGCCCCTGCCAGGAAGGGCAGGAAAGGAGAAAACTGAACTTCTGCTTTATTGCTGTGCTGGAGCTCTTTGGACGTTCTGCCCTGGGGGAGTCGTCCCTTAAATCAAGCCCAAAGTCCAAAAGGCGGATGGCCAGGTGATTAGATGCTGCCCAGTAAGGCCTGTAGCCAAGAAGTAGTGTCCAGCCCACAAGGCTGTGCTTGGGGAAAAGCCAAGCAAAGGAGGTTCCAGCCCAGGCTGACCCTTCTCAGGGCTTCCTAGCTTCCTTCCTGGGCTAAACTCAGGATTTCTTGCACCCTCTGGGAAAAGAAGAGATTCTTCTAAACCAAAAAGAGTACATTTCATTATTCTAATACTCTGTGTTAGATGGATAAACATCAGTGCCCTGCTTCGTCTGTCCTGTAGGCCAGAGAAGATGGTAAAAGTGGGAGGATGTACTCGAGAACACAGTCAAAGACTATTCCTATAAATATTTCACAAAAGACAAGTTCACAGGACTAAGCAGGAGGATGGAACAGGAAGTTAAACTGCATTAAAAATATTCCATATTCATTTGAACACATTGAGCAGAATAACTTCGTATTCCTGACTTTGTCTTGCTTTAAATACAGACTTGTATTTGGTGTTCCTGTGCATTCCAGGTTGCATGAAGGAGGTTGGGATTTGAGTGAACAGCATGAAAAGCTTTTGACCACTGCTCTGGAGACCTCTCCCGCAGGCAAACCCATTAGAAATACATAAAACCTTAAGATGTGGTTTTGCCCCAAACGCCAGGACTTTAATGATGTTAATTTACCTTTCATCAAGAAAGAATATTTCCTTGAAAAAAAATGTAATTTTCTCCTTATAGTTGGGAAAGAAAAAGAGCAGTGCCTTGAATTATGCAGAATAAACTCTCCAAGAAGTGTACTGTGCTGATCACAAGGATAAGATTCTAATTTGTCCAAAAGCTTTCTAAAGAGGCTGAGTGTCAAGGACTGCAGGCTTAAGGTCTGCTCTTCTACACCTTATAACACTGATTTTTGTCTGGTTTTGTAGTCGTCCAGACTGGACTCCGTGATTTCAAAGGACTTCACAATTCTCATAGCCAAAGGTGATTCTAATTCTTTCTGAAGTGCCAAATGATATATGCAAGCCAGTCATTTTAGTCTGGGGGAGGGAAAAACATCACTGATGGAAATAGAAAGACAATTGCACTAGGTAAATAGTTAGCTTTCGGTGCCTTCTTACTTGATCTTAAATGAATGGGGTTGGGAATTTGCCTGCTCAAGTCTGGAACTTCATGAAGAAAACCCTACACTGTGCATTGGTTTTACCAGTCATGCTGTAAAGCAGATAAAACTGAAACACTTTGTAACCACATATTTACTTTGCCAAGTGCCTATATTCCAATAAAATGTTCATCCTTGAAGAGCTGTCCAGATGTCATTTTTATTTGTAATGGGGCTTGGTTTATCTTTTAAGCAAATGTCATGGTTGAGGTAGATGGACCAGCCCTCAAAGATGAAAAGGTGAGTCACTCTTGTGGGATTAGGGTGTTTTTAACTTTCCATCATCAGTAAAGAATCCACAGGGAAGACACTTAATGTCAGTTGTCCTTATACTTTGAAAATATATCTGCTTATTTCTCTAGGACTTGGATTATGCCCATAATACATTATTCTTGACATCACTGAACTGCTATTCAAACTTATATTAATTTTCAGTGGGTAGCATTGAGTGAAACATTCATTCCTTCTATAATTATAAATAAAATAATATTTGCTCACCAATATTGACTTCGTTTCTCATTCACCCAACAAATGATTGTGCCACTATGAACACAGACACGTCAGTGGGTACTAGAGAGATAGGTAAGCTTGGAAGGCATGATCCCTTCGTCTTCTAACTCGAATTCTTAGGGTCCACATGACCAGGAAGAGTAGGTTTCTGCATCCTCAGTTGGCAAAAACCTTGCCCATAATATCAGCTTTCATTCTATTTAAACCCACAACATCAGATGGGAGAGGAAGGAGTTTGATATATCAGGATCAGGAGGGAGGGACATATGTGGTGTGGTACAAACTCCACGTCTCCCTCTCATCCTTCCAGACCAGACTTTCAGTGTACAAGACCCATCCCATAGGGACTCCTTTAGAACTGCTATTTGGGGCTAGAAATCTGCATGTGCTGGTTGATTTTCTTAGATTCCATGCTTATTTGGTATGGCTTAGATGGGACTCATGGAGGACTTGGGAAGGTTTTGTCATCTAAAACTGTTGTCCCCTTGGCCATGCTTGGAGACACTTAATCTTTGCCATAGTCTTGTTTACTGAGAACATCTGACCCTTCCTTTACCAGCTGACTTGTTCCCATGTTTCTGTAAGAGTAAGACAAGTCAGAACAAATCCCCCTCCCTGCTCCACCCAGTAACATTTTGCTGAATTCTCACCCTAATTTATTTTTCAAGTTCTAACCATCCTCTTTTACTCCACTGTAGCCATTTACCTCCCTGTGCCTGCGGGACAATGACCTTATTCTCAATCTTTGTATCCCTAGCAGATCATAGGCCCTGGCAAGTAGTAGATGCTCAGTAAGTGTTGAGGAAATGAATACATTTCCCTGATCCCAGAAGCAACACACAAATGGAGATAAAAGTGGTGAGTCTCCGGAATACCATGCAGATGGGGGAAGTGGGTCACTTTACTACCCCTCCAACTACTGAGACAGTTTCACATCAATGATTGAATCCAAGTGAGTTTTATGTATACCTGCTCCTCTGGGACACACCTATAAACAGGTCCCTCAAAGAATGAAGATCTAAACACGCTCAGGAAATTTAAAACAATTCAATATTAGTTTCAAGACAGCAGCCTCCACTGGGTTTTCCTGAGGTCTCCATGACAATAATGCAAAAAAGTTAAGATGTTGACCCTTAAGTTCACCCACATATGTGTAACACAAGCAAATGCCCAAGCATCATGGACAGCATTTTCCTCCTGGCAAACCCTCCTCTGTGGTTGAGCAGGAACAGGGAAGAAGACATGGGCCTTGTTTGGAGGGAGCTCAGTTCAGCTGGGGAAACTGAGCTGTAAAAAGGATTCTGCAAGAGGAGGAAGGTGTTGGCAACACAAATGAAATTAATGACCCCACTCAAAAAATGGCAGATTTGATTATGAAACCTATTTATTTCTTGCCTCTTTCATTGCTTCTCTGTTACTGTAATATTGTGATTTACAAGAAATATGCATTTGTTAATTCACATGACAAAAAAATGGTTTCATACATATTTGCTCATCATCCATGACTTTTGGCTCACAGCTCTTCAAAGGCTTCGAATTTCCTAAGCGTTGTGAGTGGTAAAAAATTCTCTTGTGTTACAGAAAAGAACTTCTGGAAAACACTTAAGGGTAAGGGCTGCTTGCCAGGACCACTAATTATGTGATTAGAGTGTAAGAACATCCATTCCTCTCCCAGACCCCCTGTATTGTGGGAGAGAGTTGGAAATTGCCAATGGTCAATGATTTAATCATCATGCCTGTGGAATGAAGCCTTCATAAAAAGTCAAAAGGAAGGATTTCAAAGAGCTTCCAGGTTAGAGAACACATGGAAATTTGGGGAGAATGGTGAGCCTGGAGTGGGCATGAGAGTGGCAAGCCTTTTCCCCAGGCCTTGTCCTACACCTCTCTTCCATCTACTCCTAGCTTAAAACCCTTGTAATAAACTGGTGATCCAGTAAATAAATGGGTTTCCTAAGTTCTGTGAGTCACTCTAGGAAAATAATCAAACCTGAGGATGGGGCGAGAGTCCTCTGTATTTTAGTCAGTAAGTGAGAAGTATAGGTGACAACGTGGGCTTACAGTTAGATCTGAAATACAAGGCAGTCTTGAAAAACTGAGCACTTCTCCTGTGGATTGTAATGTTTGTCTGGGCAGATAATGGCAGAATTAAATATCTGCTCTAAGTTGAATTCTCGACTACTTTAATGGTGTCAAAGAATTGCCTGTTGGTATGGGTAAACCTAGACACACTACACACACACACACACACACACACACACACGTTGACTGGGCCAGGGATCCATTAAAGAATTAAAGTCGTGGACTAAAATCCAAAATTCAGCTATCTCCAGATAGCCTGAAGAAAATTGTTATAAAGCTATCAAGATCCCTTTTGGTCCATCTCTACACATTCTTTTGAGTCCTCTGTGAATGGGATTAGACCTTCTGCAGATCTAGCTGTGTTCCCTGCCTGGTGTCTACTTAAAGGGAGTAAGCGCATCTGGTGCTTAGCAGCTTCCAGTGGGGACAGGGACAGGCCACATTTGGGGCAGGAAACGTGGGTCACTGTGTTGGGAATTCCTACCAGACATGGAGGTGATTTTGAAACAAAGGGTAAGACCTCAACTCCCCAGCCTTTGGGGAGCACCACCTATGCTGTTGTCTGAAGCATGTGGGGAGTTTTTCTGTATTGATTTGAAGGGATCGTGTGGGAGAAGTAAAGCTATTTTCATTTCTGTCTGTTGGAGGCTTCACGTTTTTACATATGTACATTCTATTTTTAAGTGAGGTAACGCTGGTTTACAGCGTTGCTTGTGTTTTACAGGGATAGGATCTCCCCCTTCTGGTGTTGCTACCACACCACACCCTCCAACAAAACCCCTCATCCTCCACTGTGGTCCACTGTGTTCCTTCCCATGTTGTCCATGTCCTTCCCCCTCTGGTTGAAGGCCTCCCATTTTGAACCCTTGAAATTTCACTTCGGGCTTTGTACAAATATTTTCCACACACCATCAAGATTCATTCATGGATCAATATTTCCAAAAATTATTTATGGATATCCACTAATGTGCCATGAATTCTTCCTGGCCCTGGGAATAGCGTGACCAACAAAAGAATCAGGGCCTCAGTAAACTAAGAATGAGGCCTATCTTTTCTGTACTAACAGTTTCAATGATTAAGCTTAAGGGAAATACACTTAAAATACATGAACCACTCCACCTTTGAGATCATTTATTATAATTCTTCCATAAATTCTCTTATAAACTTACTTCCAGTGAGGTCCTTTATGAGAAAGTTGCACATCTGTGAGCTCACTGGGTGACCTTGGATTCAACCTTTAAAAGAATTAGTTTATAAAATGGGTATACCAGAACCCACAGCACAGGTTATAAGGAAGGCAAAAAGAGATAGCTTATAGTAGATATTTAAGCAGAGATGAATTATATGAGGTGAAAGAAGCTAAGTAACATCCTGAAGTTTCCATAGTTGGTAACGAGTTGAGGTGTATCATTTAGCAATCACTACAAAACAAAACCACTGCAAAACTCAGTGGCATAAACCAGTAAACATTATTGGTGCTCAAAAGGTGACCATCCAGCATCAGGTAGAGTTTTTTTGATCTTGTCAGACTCTCTCATGCCTGGTAGTTCGCTGACCAGATGTTGGCCTAGCATGCCCTCATTAGGCCCTTCTCCATGTGACCTCTTCTCTGTCAGCAGCGTGGCTCAGGCTTATACTTAGGCAGTGAAAGGGAGAGGGAGGGAGAGAGAAGGAATTGAAAGGAGTCTTGAGACGTGGATTGAGAACTGGCTCCACACCAGTTCTACCATATTCATTTGGCAAAAGCCAAGTCACAGACCTGGCCAAGATTCCAAGGCTGGGAAGAGCTGCAAAGTCACACTGTGTTGGGCTTGAGGCCACGGACGTCATTAACTGGGCCATCAATGTAATCAGCCTCATCACCAGGATGCAAAGGACTTGTTTGTTCTAAAACCCATGTTCCTGCCACCTCACTAAACTAATTACAAACATTCATGCAAGCAACCTATGCTGGTGTCTCTCACATAGTTCCCCACACTTACTTGCTTCTCTCTAGCCTTGGTCCCCATTTGGTGAATAAAATATCATTCCTAGTTCCAATCCTCTGAGTTACCAAAGAGGTTTGATCTTTGCATTGGTTTTGAAAATGAATGTTTTATTAAGATTTTTCTAAACTTCTAAGCTTCATAAAACGAAAGATCAAAAGGAAATTTCTTTTGAAATTAACAACAGAACTCACACTAGGTTAATTATAACAAGTTCATGGTCATTATCAACGTGCTTCATTATTGTTAAGATGACTGGGAACATTTGACTTGTGATAAATGCAGTATAGAATTTCAAATAAGCAAAAATATTTCTATGCTTGTTTTTCTACAACAAGCATGCTAATAACAGGAGCTCTTTTCTAAAGCAAATAATTGTAGTCTTCAGGAAAGCTTACAATGTTTGGGGGATAATTCTAAACCCATAGTTATAAAGGAAGGCTCTTTTCATTTCTTCAAAATAAAACAAAAATGAGAAAATAAAATTTTAAATATACTTAGAAATGCAACTTATCACCAAACAATGAAATAAGGATAAATCTTAATTAAACCTATAATTTACCTAATAAATATTCTTTAGTCTCTGTAACTCTGAGGAAAATGGTTTATAAATATATCTAGCCCCTTACCTTTACCTGTTAAAATATTATATTAAGACTACAATATTCTTAAAAGCACTTGTATCAAAATTTGCCCTTCCAGTTTTATTACAACATTGCCATGCCTTAGTGACCTATGGCTCTTTTAAAAGATTAATGAAGTCTGCATTAAAAGTCTTGTGTTTAGCTTAGTGAGATAAGCCAGAAAGAGAAAGAAAAATACCGGATGGTTTCACTCATAGCAGGAGTATAATGGACCAGGCGAGAAAATAACAAAAAT
>NW_004567125.1:26956612-26960906 GCF_000260355.1 Condylura cristata | reverse complement strand
TACCCCAGTTCTGTATGAATAAATAAATAAATCTTTAAAAAAAAAAAAAAAAAATTCATGCAGTACAAAAACATCCATAGTGCTTAAAATCTTCTTGCTAAGTGGTCATCCACAGGGATGGAGAATTCATTATCTCCCAAAGCATTTCATTCTATTTTCAAATGGCTCTGATGGTTAGAGAGCAAAAATATGACTCATTCTCCACCTCCATCTTCATATATGATTTTCATACCATGGATCCAAAGCATCTATCAGAATTGCATACAAATTGTAAGCTTTGTCCCTCATGACAGACTTCAAATATTGCCAAACAACTTGGAAATCTCTTCTCCAAAGTAAATATCGTGAAATATTTCTCTCCCTCTTTTTTTTTTATTTATGCATACAGAACTGGGGTACAGGCCAGAGGTGCAGGAGGGGTGAGAGGCTTCACCAGAGACAGAGTGGGGAGCAGAACAGGTAGATCGACAAAGTACACTGCTGAAGGGAGCAGCAGGCCAGTCAGGAGAGGTCTGCTGCACCATGTGGGTCACCTCCAGGGTAGGGATCAAACTCATGCTGAAGTGGCTTTAGCTTCTTAGTGCTGTGCTTTTACCTGCTTTGCCACTAGGGAGGGCCTGTGTGTCTCTTACTAAGTCTTCAGGCCATATGAAATTATTTTGGCAGGTCTAGTTTCTGTACCACTCCAGTGACTCATCTGAAATGCAATCTGCTGAAACCTTGTCATTTCATATGCAACAGAAGTAATACCTCATTTCTTATCCTGTCTTCTGCTGTTGAGTTTTAAAACTTAAGTTCAAACTCCATATAGCTACAATTTACCTTGTTAGTTTCAGTTTTTTATTCCAACCAACCCTTGGAAATCTTCACCTTGATTCTGTCATTTAACATATTAGTTCTCCTGGCTTTCTGTCTCCAAAATTTGATTTATGCACTATTGGCATTTGGATCCAAGTCATCTATAATGCCAAGTTCCAAATGTTAGGCATGCAATTGAAGGAAACTAAAATAATAAGTGTCTAAATGCTAACCCTTCCCAGAGTGAAGCTGGAGGAGTTAGTAAATTTGGTACTGAGTTGTTCTGGGAGGAAGGGCAGTGAATCAGGAATGGTACAGAAGCCAGGAACTGAGCCAAACCATAACCTAGATGGGCAGATTCAATACAAAGTTCAAATCTAGGTGCTAAAGAAATTAAAGGATGAAAAACTGTGACCTTATACCTGACTTATTACAGGGTTGTAAACCAATGTTACTGTTCGAAGAGTAATATTCTCCACATAATCAAAGTCTAAGAAGGAGCAAACAAACTCTGAGCTCACACTCTGTCCTCCTTTTCCTGACTTTTTTACAGACTCTGCTTCCATATCCATGTTGAAGAGATTTCAGAGCCAAAGACTATAACTTTCAGCATGCCATGAACCTGACTTCCTGAATGGGGGTGGGGGTTTATGAGGAACTAAGGGTAGAGTTTGCAGCCATGTTGGGCTTTTAACTAGATACATGTACAAGCTTTCTTGCTTTTCCAGCTTTTCTTATATTCCTAGTAAGATGTGCCTCCTCCTTCTTTTTCTTCCTCTCTTCCTTTTTCTCCTCCCCTTCTCCTTTTTCTCTAACTCCTCCCCTTCTCCTCTCTTTTCCTTCTTTTTAGTCCCCACCTCTTTTTTTCCTCTGTGTTAGCTTTTGAGTCTTGCCCTGAATTCATGGAGGAGTCACACCCAGTTTTCCCTTGGGGTTGCCCTATAACATTACCTCAATTAAAAAAAAAAAAGAAAAGAAAAAATATTAAATATTCCCACAGTAAAAATAGGCTCAGTGAAGGAAGCACATATATAGATACTAACTTAGGGAATTCTGGGTGGCTTTTATTTCTTCTCCTCTATGTGCAAGTGTATCTGTCTTTCAAAATTCCAAGGGCACTTAATAAATAAAAATGAGGTTTAAGGCAGTCTTCTAGAACTTTTCTAAATAACTTTTCTTTCATGGGGATTTTTTTTTCAGGTTGACCAGGTAAACCAAATTACCTGGTCATGGGCTTCATATTTCTCTTCCTATTCCAAGGGATATGAGATGTTTAAAATGCAATTTGGAGGGAATAAAAGGCAGGAAGGAGAAAAAGGAGAATGAATTTTCATTGGGGTTCTCAGGTTGTGTCCCACAGTTATACTTTCTGTCCTGCAATTTCATCATGGATCAGCATCAACATTTTAATACCTATTGCCGCCACTAAAATGAAAACTGAATGCTGGTGAACTAGAACTTTCATATGTTACTGGTGGGAATGCAAAATAGGATGACTACTCTGGAAAATAGTTGACAGATTTTATAGTTTAAAAACCTTTACTATGGCCCTCCCTAGTTGCCCAGGGGGTTAAAGCACAGCACTAAGAAGCTAAAGCTACTTCAGCATGAGTTCGACCCCACCCGGGGTGTGATCCACATGGCACAGCAGACTTCTCCTAACCCACTTGCTGCCCCCTGAGCAGTGTACTTCCTCAGTCTGCCTGTTCTGCTCCCCACTCTGGTGAGTCTTCTCACTGACCTTGCACCTCTAGCATGTACTCCAGTTCTGTATGCATAAATAAATAATTCTTAAAAAAAAAAAAAAAAAACCTTTACCGTGTGACACAGTAACACCATTCCCAGGAGTTTACTGAAAAGAAATAGAAACTTTTTTAAAGATTTATTTATTTATGCATACAGAACTGGGGTATAGGCCAGAGGTGCTGGAGCGATGAGAGGTTTCACCCAAGACAGAGTGGGCAGGAGAACAGACAGATCAACTAAGAACACTGCTGAGGAGAGCAGTGGGTGGTTAGCAGAGGTCTGCCACGCCATGTGGATCATATCCGGGGTAGACAGGCATCGAACTCATGCTGAACGGGCTTTAGCTTCTTAATGCTGTGATTTAAAAACCTGCTGCACCTCCAGGGAGGGCCTGAAATAAAAACTTTTTGCTTACACAAAAACATATATGCCAAGCCTCAAAATTAGTAGAAGGAAGGGATTAATAAAAATATGAATGGCAAGGGCCCTCCCTGGTGGTGCAGCAGGTTAAAGCACAGCACTGAGAAGCTAAAGCCACTTCCGCATGAGTTCGATCCGCACCTACCCCGGATATGATCCACATGGTGTGGCAGACCTCTCCTGACCCGCCCCCTGTTCCCCTTAGCAGTGTGCTTCCTCAATCTGCCTGTCCTGCTCCCCACTCTGTCTCTGGTGAATCCTCTCACCCTCCGCATCTCTGGCCTGTACCCCAGGTCTGTACGAATAAATAAATAAATCTTAAAAAAAAAAAAGTTCACAAAGGGGGACAATACAGTTATTAAAAAAAAAAGTGAAAGAGGAGAAAATACCACAAATAGCATAGGAATACAAACATAAGGAATTACTAAGAGCAAGTATTTGCCAACAAATTTGATACCTTGAAGAAATGGACAAATTTTTAAAACAATTAGAAGAATTAAATAAACTGATCACAATCATGAAGATTTGAAATAGTTAAAATTTCAAAACAAAAGCCCAGGTCAGACAGCTTTACAAGTGAATTCTATCCAAACTTAAGGAAGAACATAAGCCCATTTTGTTCAGATCATTTCTAAAAATCCAACAAGAGAGAATGTTCCCTTATACATTTTATGATGTCAATACTACCCTAATACCAAAATCAAAGACAACCTAAGAAAACTACAGACCAATATTCTTGATGAATATTAATGCAAAATTTTCGATAAAATAGTAGCAAATCTAATTTGACAATATATTATAAAGATTATATATACCAATCAAGTGGATTTATCTCAAACATTATTTGATATATGTAAATCAGTCAATGTTATACATTATAGGAAAAAAGGTTAAAAATGTATGAAATGATAATATCAATATTTGCAAAGAAAGCATTTGATAAGATTTAGAGTCCTTTTATGATAAAAGCTCTAAACAAGATGGGAATTGAAGCAACCTACCTCAACCTATTAAAAGTCTTATAACAAACTTAACATAATTGTGGAAAACCTGAAAGGTTTTCCATTTAAAATCAGCAACAAAATAAGAATGCCCATTGTCATTCAAGACGGCCTACAGGCACATGAAAAATTAAGAGGGAAATACAAATCAAACAATGAGCTGTTTCTTAGCTCTTACAGGAATTGTCCATATCAATAAAAGGGGAAAGAAAAAAAGGTTGGTGAAATGTGCAGAAAAAGGGACATTCGGGCCCTCCCTGGTGGCGCAGCGGGTTAAAGCACAGCACTGAGAATCTGAAGCCACTTCCACATGAGTTCGATTCCCGCCT
>NW_004567125.1:26930669-26956222 GCF_000260355.1 Condylura cristata | reverse complement strand
TGCTCCCCACTCTGTTCCTGGTGAATCCTCTCACCCTCCGCATCTCTGGCCTGTAACCCAGTTCTGTATAAATAAATAAATCTTAAAAAAAAAAAAAAAGGGACATTCATTCACTGTTGCTGAAATATAATTTGGTACAATCTTAATGGAAAACAGTATGGAGATTTCCTAAAAAAATAACAATAGAATTACAATACCACTCAATAATACCACTGCTAGATATTTACCAAAAGAATAAGCAAACACTAATATGAAAAGATTTTTTATGCACACCTATGTTCATAGCAGCATTATTGATAATAGCTAAGACATGGAATTAATCTAAGTGTCCATGAACAGATGATAAAGAAATTCTAGAATATTTACCCAATGGACTACTTACCTATTGAAAAAGAAAATAACGTCTTTGGGGGACAAAATGGATGGATTAAACTGGCAAAATGAGAATAATTCTTAGACCCTCTGAATAATATACTGGTTACCAGTGGGAATGGGAAGTGGGTGAAGGAGGAGGGGTGAGGGAAGGGAGCAGAGTCAGGTTGTGGCACTAGAGCTTTGCTGCGGGTGAGTGAGGCATATTTGCCTATGAAGATGTGAAGCTATACTCCCTAAGTATATAATTATGTAAATAAACTAGTGTCAAGTCAATAAAACATAACAAAATCACGACCAGATCCCTACTAAGACTGTATCATGAATACAGTGGCTTAAACCATCCCTAAGAAAGGTTACTCACTCCATCAATGATTTCTGCACCATGGGTACATGAGGAAGGTGAATGCCATCATCTCTGGAAGAAGCTGTGCCACATTTCCAGCCGGCATGACCCATCTGAAGCAGATTCAAAGTTCCAGAAGAAGACAGAGGAGAAAGAATTCTTTTCTCTACCTGTGGTCTCCAAATTTATAGCTTACTTGAACTTCGAAGCAACAAGAAGAGCCATATAAGCTTTCAGCTGAGTTATTTTGCTTTCAGTTTTCAAAAGAATTGTTTACAATGACCACCATGATATGGGAAAGGTTTAGACATGGTTTGAGTTTTAACAAATCATGTATAGATTAAGTATATATGCAAGAAAATTTGCTGAAATGGAAACAGGACTTGGGTTGGGGAGATATTAAATGGCTATTATTGTCTTCTGTATCTACCTCCATGTTCCACAAGAAAGATATATCACTGTCAAAAACATTTTTTTAATGAATGTTTAAAACTATTTTAAATTTGAATTTGGCAAAGGGCCTTCTGTTTTCCTAGAATCCCATACAGTAAGGGAATCTTTGGGTACCTTTGTGCCTAGCCTGAAGCCTGTGAGAAGCATTAAATAATTGTATAAGCAAAAGAGGAAACGTCACCAGAAACCTTGCCAAGTTAAAATTAGCTCCCTAAGATAACACTGCTTCTTTGAAGTCCTGATTTGTTTCAAATCTTGCCCACCAGCATTCCTCTGGGGATGCCTGGTCAACAGATCACTGTGTTGGCACTTGCTTCCCACCATGGAATGCCAGGTTTTACTTTCAGCCCTGAGCTGCTGAGGACTCCTCCAAGAGATCTAAGGTGGGGGCAATTTTATTTAAGCCCATTATCCCTTGCAGGATATGCTTTAGGAAATTACAAATACAAAAGACAGCACACTCATCAAAGCACAATGTGAAGTGCTGTGAAAAAACATATGTATATGACGAAAGTCCAAAACAGCTATGAATTCTAAATATTTCATCTGAACACCCTTTGATGTGTAAATATATCTCTTCTTGAATCTCAGAAAAAATGGTGGTTTCTAGATCAAAACCACAGATGGAAATATTCTCTTAGTGGGGAAAATATACCTAAAGATAAGGTTGCTAGGCTCTGTTGAGTGGGTGAGATTAAACACATGGACACAAAGCATTTGAACTACTTTTCTATGAACAAAACATATCCAATTACTCTTTAAAATCTAGTGACAACTCCATAAAAATTTGTGAGAAATTTCCTGAATGAAATATTTTCCCCTTCTTGCTTATATGATAGTTATCACAGAAGCAGGAACAGTGACCCACTTAATTAAAAAAACTGGTGACCCCTTATAAATTATACATAACTGCTATCAACAATCTAGTTTGAAAAATATTGGTTCAAAATCAGTAAAATTTTTGAGGATGGGGTGATGCATTAAAATTTATACTTACTTCTTATTAAATAAGCCAAACTTCTTGCTAAGATGTGATATAAATATCAACAAATAGAACTACCTCAAACTTGAAAGTTTCTGTTCAACAAAAGAAACATAAAACCTAAAGATAATTTACAGAATAGAAGAAAAAATTTGCAAACTACTTAGCATATAGAGGGTTAAAATTCAAAACATATAAAGAACTCATACAAATTAAAATATGGGCTTCTAGAAGAACTAAATAGACATTTTTGCAGAAGACAGAATGCCAATGAAAGATTCTAAATGTCACTAATCATCAAGGAAATGCAAATCAAACCACAATTTTTAGGAAGTCTATCATCAAGACAGGAATAACAAGTGCTAGAGAGGATGTATCAAAAAGGGATCCCTTAGACTCGTGTACAAGTGGGAATGTAATTAGTATGATTATAAATTGACCCAACCATTATGGAAAACAATATGGGGCTTCCTCAAAAAATTAAAGATAGGTCTACCATCACAGCAATTCCAATTGGATATAGACACAAAGGAAACAAAAGTAAGATTTTGAACAGATATATGCATTCCCACTTATTATTCACACTAAGTTATGGAAACAGACTAAATGATTATCAATGAATGAGTGGATAAAAGACATGGCCTATGTACACACCAGAATATTATTTTACCATGAAAAAGGAGGATATACTGCCATTTTCACAATATGGATGGACCTTGAGCATATTATGTTAAGTAAAATAAATAATATAGAGAAAGACAAGTACTGTATATACATTCACATATGGATTCTAAAAAAGTCAACCTCTTGTAAAAAAAAAAAAAAAGTGGTTCCCAGGAAATAGGGAATGGGACATAAGACAGTGTTTAAAGATACAAACTTTATAAGGATCAGTGAGTTAGCTATCACTATCTACTGCACAGTCTAATAAACACAGACAATATGGTGCTATAATCATCAAACTTGCTAAGAGACAAAACTTAATTATCAATAATTATCACAACCACTAAAAAGTTAATTACGTAATGTGACTAAGGGGTTAAATATTGCTACCATGATAATAATATCACAATATATAAATGTATCAACTTAAAACATTACACACTTAAATTTACACATTATTAATGTCAAGTTAATTCAGTAAAAATGTTTTTTTTTAAATATTTCCATGAGGAAGTTAATTGTGAAGTGCAGTACATCTTCATTTAACTTTATTAATAGGTTCTTGGAAACTGACTTCAACTGAAATATCATATGAAGAAGTCATTTTTACCACAAGGAAACTAATATCTTGCCTCTTGTAATTAATACAAATAAGAGTTTAGTTCCTACAGCATATTTAAGGTCACATAAACATCACCAAAGTTCTAAATAAAGGACCCAAACACCTCAAAGATGAAACAATCATGTATTCATTCACTCTTTCATCCATTCATTCTTCAATTCACCTAATCTAGTTCAGGGTCTGGTGTCTATCCTGACACCCCAGGGCCCCAACTTTGGGAAGGATCTGTTGTTATAGGATGTCTTTCATAATCATTGGAACAATGAAAATGCGCCAATAGACCTCACGTGTAAAGCTTTGGGACATGGGAAGAAATTGGAGTCTCTGGAGAAAACCCAGAGAGACTGGGGGAGAATGTGCAAACCCTACACAATGGCCCCAGTTGGAATCACTTGTTTATTTCCTCATCAACTTTATAAGGAAGAGTGACTTAATGAAACATTATTTGAGGGTCTATTGTATGTCAAATCTGTGTTTTCCTTCTCTGTTTAATTTTGACCTGAACCTTTAACTCCCATCTGCAGGTCTTTAGCTAGAATTTGTTTCCCTTTCTCTCTTTGACATTATAGATGTACCAGTAAGATGTGAGTTACCTTCCTTTTGATTAAAACCACCATCTTTCAGTAGGTCACCAAAATAACAAAAACAAAGGGGAGAAGAGAGGCGCCCCCAGTATGTTTTCCAGGCCTTTTAAGAAGACACAGAGTTGTTCTTTTGACCACACATGGAATCAGCAAGGTGATATTATAGACATCAAGGGGATGGGCACCTTTCAAACTGGAATGCCCCACAGATGTTAGTTACCATGGTAATCCTGTAGAAGTCTGTATATTACCCAGCATGCATTGGCACTTATAAATAAAGAAGGGCAAGAGTCTTGCCAATTAATGTTCATATTGAGCCTATTATGTACTTTTAAAGCCAAGACAGCTTCCTGAATCAGGTGAAAGAAAATGATGGGGAAATAAAGGAAGCCAAAGAGAAAGATGCTTGGGCTCAACTAAAGTGCCAGCCTGCTCCCCTCAGAGAAACCCACTTGGTGAGAATGCATGGAAGGGTGACCGAGCTGTTGAGCCCATCTTCTGTGGATTCACGCCATTGCTAGGGGTGGAGAGAAGCAAGGTCTCTGAACTATAAAAATCTTTCTCTTAATTGAATAAAAGTGTGGTGTTCTCTTTCCAAAAATTATCTGAAGCAAACATTTGTGTCCTAAAAATAATTTAAGATGTGAGTGACTACGTGCTGATCCTCCTGTAACAGACAACACCATTTTGGAGGAACTAATCAAACATTATTCAAATCCACATAGGTAAAAAGAGCAGAGTTTATTTTAGGGTTACAGGAATAAGGCATGGAAACTGAAGAGTTGAAATCCATCAAGAGACAATTTCTCCATCTTCCTCAGGTCCGAGGCAGCCTGGCCTCATATTTTTGCTTTGCTCTGCATATCTGTGAAACTGAAACTGCTATTTGAGTGCAAACTAAGTTATATTTAGAAATCAGTTCATTAGTAAATATTTTTGTATCATACTGACTATTGCTTTCCCCCACAACTTGTATTTGTAGAGTTTCAGAGAATGAATATTTTGAGAAAAGGACTTCTTTGGATAAATAAGTATGTATCAAACAAGTTAAAGGAAGAACAAGTATTTTGTTTGCACTGGGGAAGAGTGGATTTGAGCTGGGGTAGCTGGAGGGGAAAGTGGCTGTTTACAGTTCTTTCGGAGGCCGCGTACTTTTAACATTGAAATAACCTGCAAGTCTCATTGGGAAGAAGGATTAGATTTATTTTAATTATGCTGAAGAACAAGTCTTAGAAATTAAAAATACAGAAAGCCAAATTACTTACCACTCTAAAGGAAGGATTTCTGGTAGTTAGAATTATCCATAAAAGGAATCATCCCATGAAGTAAGATATCCACCCTTAGAAAATTTCCAACCTGAAGCTTATGACTCAGCTTTGCTCTTAGTTTCTTTCATAGACTTGGGATATTAGAGAGTGTAGGGTGGCGAGGTGGATGGTTTCAAGCTCTATAACATTTGGATTAAGAAAATCTGCTCTAGAATAGGTTGGTTCAAGCTTAGATTCACCTGTTTTTTCTCTTGTGTAACTTTTCCATTTGCACTGTCTTATAGGAATATCATACGAGTCACAGTGTAATTTAAAATTTTCTAGCCTCCCCACTAAAAAAATGAAACAAGTGAAGTAGTATATCTATTGAAATTTACTATCCAAAATATCATTATGTAAACATACCATTGGTGTTCAAAATCACTATTTTACATATTTTTTATAAATGTTAGAAATCTAGTGTATATTTTCATGTACAAACTAATCACATATCAAGTACCCATTGGTCACATGTGGGTAGTGGACACTATGAACAATATGTTTCTAGAATATGCCACTCAAATTCATGAAACAGATTTTTGAGAGGGAGAAAATAATAATAATTACAAGCTGGTTTCTGAAAGCCAGGGTTTCTGGCGTACTGAAGAAATCAAAATAAAGGGAAGAGGAAGATATTTCTGCCCTGATGTACATCACACATGACCTCTTTCATTACGCCCCTCCTTTCTCACTGAAATCTAATATTAAGTAAATTAAATACCTCAGCAAGCCATTAACTTTTCCTATCGATTTTAACAGGCTGTATTTCAGTAGAAGTGGAACAGTGAAAGAACCACCCTGTACTGCTTTTATTTGAATACTGCTATTACATATAATTCCTTTTTTAATTCTTTTTTTTCCAGGAGCAACTGTAATTACTTCTATCACAGCTGTTACTGCTTACTGACCATGTCTCATCGCCATGGGACTGAAGTACTGTCAACGAACATCTCCTGTAGCTAGTAGCATTTTATCTCCATACATCTTCCACAGAGGAGAGAAGCCATAAAGATGACCTGGGTTACCTTTACAATTGAAAATTTTCCCATGATGCCATCAAAATGATGTTTTTAAACACCTATCAAGAAAATCCTATTATTTTTATTTATAGTATATAGGAATTGATACACAAACCATATATTATATAAGATATTTGAAGTAATATGGGGGCCTCCCTGGTGGCGCAGGGGTTTAAGTCTCAGCACTATCAAGCTATCACCAGTCATTGCAGCACGAGTTCTATCCCCAATCCCAACTAGGAAGCTGACCCATATGGTGCAGCAGACCTCTCTTGTCTCTCCTGCTGCTCCTCTCAGCAGTGTATTTCAGTAGATCCACCTGTTCTGCTCCCCACTATCTCTGCTGAATCCTCTCACCCCACCCCTGCATCTCTGGCCTATACCCCAGTTTTTGTATGCATCAATAAGTAAAATTAAATCTTTTTTAAAGCAAATAAATATGGGGCATGTTTTCTACAGTTAACCCATTTTAGGAATCTTTAAACAGTGAAAAATTCTCATTTACATTTCACTATAGGGTGTAATCATGACTGTAGAGACATTAAAGGACACATTTGGCACAGAACACCACCTGTCCCAATATTTCTCATCTTTCTATCTTGAAATTCCCTGATTTTAAGCCAGTTTGCCCCACTAAGGGCTAAAAATCTGAGTCTTCCTTATAGCTAGACATGACTGTTCTGTGGAATGAGATGTGAGCTTTAGCTGTGGGTGTAACTTCTAGTCATATTCTTTATAGAGGAACCTGCTTGCCCTCTCTCCTCCCTTTCCCTTCAGGCAATCTGGATTTTTATGTGATACTTGGAGCCAGCTCATACCCGGGCGGCTGACCAGATGCTAGTACAGCAATTTGAGTTCCTGAATGACTTTGGGAGAGATACCACTTTTGATATTGTAACAAATTGTTCTATGTGGATTCTTTTCTTTCAGCACCTTGAAGCGTACCATAACTAATAAAAGGATTTAGCATCACCATTCCTATCATTTGCACTATGCTTAAAATTTTCATCTATGCATTTTACCCATTTTTTGTGTATGAAACCATTTCCTTAAAAGACATAGGTTTTTTTTTTTTTTCTAACTTAGAAAGAAGGCTTTAGGGCAACTTATTTGTAGGGACTGTTAGTATTAAATGATACAGTATTTATGATATCTTTATAAACTTGAAAATCTTGCAAGTAAAAGTTCATGATGTGAATGTCAAGCTAATATTTTTGGTAACAGTAGACTTACGGTATTTCTACAAACATTGTGTCAGCTAACATGACCAGGTAACATAGTCCTGTCAATGCTCCCAGGCCCTTCAACAGCAGGGAGAATGATACTGAGACGTTAAGAGACAAATGGCTTTTCAGTTACTCCATGTGAGTAGCTAGCTGCTGCATGTGGGTCAAGCTTGTTCTACTTATTTGGGAGACTGACTCAGTGCACTAGTTAAGAGATGTTATAAAAATGGGGCCTCACTGGTAGCACAAGGGGCTACATCTCAGCACTATGAAGCTATCTGTAGCCACTATACAACTGAATTCCATCCCTAGTGTTAGTTCGAGTCCCAGCCATGGCGCAGCAGACCTCTCCTGTCTCTCCTGCTGCTCCTCTCAGTAGTGTATTTCAGTAGATCCGCCTATTCACCTCCCTACCTGGTCTCTGGTGAATCCTCTCATCCTGCCCTCCACCTCTAACCTACCCCTTCCCCCCAAAGCTCCTGTATGTATCAATTAATAAAATAAATCTTTAAAAAGAGGGAGCTGTGATAAAAATACCTAATAAAATGCTACCCGCTAATTTCATTTGTTTAACTAAATGCAAACCTTATGAATCATGTTATTAATTTTTTTCTTCACTCTTCTGTTTTTAACTGGATATAATTTCCTGCCAATTATTTACTGAGTGTCTGCTGCATATAGAACCTACCCCTGGGGTAATTTGCAAGTAAAACATGGAAGAGCTGTAAAATCCTTATCCCCTTTGACTTTTCTGCAGGTGGGGACACTACTGAGCACTCCCTTCTTTCGAATATTCTCATCCTTTGATTTCTCTGACTCTATTCCCTGCTTTGCTTCTATCTATTCTGACCTTTCCCCGCCCCTTTACTTCTCCTCTTCCACTTTTCAAATGGAGAAGTTGTTAGAGAGATTAATGTTCCTTCCTGAAACTTCTTGTGCCCAGCATTTGAAGTCCAGCATTTGAAGTCTGGACTTTCTTGGAGAATATGATGAAAAGACATGCTGTGAAGAGGAGAGGACATGTTACCTTTAATTTTAGGGTTATATGGACACCTCTAAAACAACTGGTAAACACCCTAAGGGTCCTTATCTTTCAGGTTAAGAACTACTTTTACATGACTTTAATTCCCATTTCTGAAGCTGATGACTCTTAAATCTTGTATATTTAGTTTGTATCTATTGATTTCTTAGCTCCTGTCCAAGATACCACAAAGGCCAAATAGATATTTTCAAGATGTAGTTAAGAGTTGAGATACATTTTTTCATAGATGTGTCAACTAAGGTTTAAGCTCTACACAAATTATGTTCTATCCTTTTTAATGATACCTCCTCAAAAGATATCACTATTATTTCACCTTATTTCCCCTCCTAGACCAAGGAATTCCAGGTTTCCTAGTTGACCGTCTTGTCTCCTCCAATGTTTTTATCTGCAATTGCTGTCACTTACTGGTGAAAGCCCTCTTTGGTAAGATCTCAGGCAATTTCAGAGGTGGGAAGTTGTAGTTGCAGCTTCATTTTGAGGCAGAAGCTCCAAAGAACAGCAAACATTATAGTGGAAGCTTGGACAGTGACCTCTGAGAGACTGAAGAATGGCCTACTCACTGGCCCGGTGAGGAGTGACTGAGAGTGCTGTATGTTTCACACAAGAGCCTTAGTTCTGGAGTCCTGCTCGTGACTGGGTCACAGGTCATGTGTCTCTTCCATGGTTGACTCTCACATGGGAAAGGTCTAGTATAACTCAACTTATACACGACCATAGACAGGAGTCATTGACATTTCAGGAAAAGGTCAAGGCAACAAAAGGGATTTTTATTTTGCCTGAAAAAGGAATATTCTTGGAGTAAATTTTCAATGCATCTTACAGAAGTGCTCTTTCATACAATTGATTGACAAGTCTAACTCTACACCAAAGGTATGATTTTTATATTATCTAATTTTATATATTATATTATTATGTTACTGAAAATTATAAAATCTAGGTGCAAAAAGTTCTCCCTTGATGTTCCAGGTAAGTATAAAGGGAAAAAGGCCAAAATAGATACCAAATTTAGTCAATAATGATGTTCTTGGACAAACACGGTTGAAAACATAACTTAATTTCAATGTTGGTCTTGTTTTTCTTCCTGTAAGTTTTCAGCACATTTTAAAATCAGTTATTTCAGTCTGTTCAGTTTCTTTGTGACTCATCATTACATCTTTCTTATGAAAAGGAGAAGACTTGTATTTCTTATTAGTGGACTTTCTTCTCCTGAATTGGTGCCACCTAATCATACTGTTTATTTCTTCTCCCTTATACTCAAAATAGTCTGGTTGAGCAAGAAGAAGCCAGGCTGGAGCACTTGTTGTGATATGTTGATACATCTGATAGAATTCGACATAGCTGGGAGAAGGAGGTCCTGGAACATTGGAGGCGATATAATATACTTTGATTTGTTTAAATTGGGGCACTTTTGAATGTGAAAAGGAAAACAAATCAGACAACAATATGGTAATTATGTAGATCAAACTGGTCATAGAATTTATGGTCATCCTGGTAACACAGAAATGGTTTGGACTTATGTCAAAACATAACTGCATGTTCCTGTTTTGGATATCTGTCTTCACTTCCTAGATCTGTAAAATAAGGATAATAATTCTCAGATGTTGAGGAAGGGGGGCTGTGCCTGGCATATTATATGTCCTTTGTAAATACAATCATCACGATATTGTCTGCATATGTACGTTATGATTCTTCAACTCAGTTTGGTATTATGTGGAGATGAGGTTAAGTTACTCAAGCTGCAGTTACACTCCAGGATGGCAGCTGTGGTGCATCAGAAAGACTGCCTAGAATGGAAGTATGAGAGAAGTAGGTGCCCTAAAACAGCTCTCCATCTTACCTCATTTTTAAGACCAAAGGTCACTCTATTTAATTCAACAAATGTCCAAAAAGTATTTTCATTATTGAAATTAGTGGTTTGTTAGTATCATCATAAATCATAGAAATAGACTTTTGTGGGGAGAGTTAGTGATTTTCAACATACATGGACTGATTTGTAATAGCTTAGAGTTAGCCCCATCCTGTCATGAACAAGTTGTGAGAAGTGGGACCATTAGGAATGGTGTGTGGGTTGGAGGACTTCCAGTTGACTTGGAAATCCTGTAAGGGAATCCGAGTTTTGGAGTAGCATTCAAATGCATCTCATGCAAGGTCATGACTGCAGAACCTGAAAGGACATAGGACTAACCCTTTATCAGACTCCCAGGACAGATAATATGTGTTACCTTGTCTCTGCTTGCTAACAAATGTTTGCTTATTAAATGTCTGTGTGTATGACAGAAATTAGCTTGAGGCCTTGTTTAATTATAAACTGTTTGTGAAGTTGTTGGAGAATAATTTACATCCCAGTTCCTATAATTTGGCGATCACTATTAACCCAAAATAAGCCAGTAGTTTTGCAACAGCAATTTCCTTCCTTTTAACCACTAAAATGATTCCACATGTGGATTTCAGCTCACCTCTCTTGGCCATATAGAGTGAGAAAAATGAAACTAAAACCAATTCTTAGAGATACCAACTTATATACAATGATAAATGGCAGATCCAAACCTAGAACTCAAATCATGTGATTGGGAGCTCAATGCTTGCAAAGCAGTGTGTGTGTGTATATGTGTGTGCGCGCGCGAGTGCGTGAACGCACACTTGCCTACCCAGGTCAAATGAAGAGGAGTAGAAAGAAAAGGGAAATGATAAAGGGAAATGATGTGGGAAGGCACAGAGGAACCAGACAAAAATGTTATTAGGCCCTTCCTGGTGGTGCAGCAGGTTATAGCACAGCACTGAGAAGCTAAAGCCACTTCCGCATGCCTTCGATCTCCGCATGCCTTCGATCCCCGCCTGCCCCGGAGGCGACCACATGGCGCGGCAGACCTCTCCTGACCCGCCCGCTGCTCCCCTCAGCAGTGTACTCCGTGGATCTGCCTGTTCTGCTCCCCACTCTGTCTCTGGTGAAGTCTCTTGCCGCCCCTGAGCCTCTGGCCTGTACCCCAGTTCTTATGCACAAATCAATAAATCTAAAAAAAAAATGTTATTAGACACCAGAGTAGAATTCACTTGGAACCTCCAAGAGGAAACCAAAATTGAGTGTAGAATCCCGGAGAAGAATGGGAAATGCTTTGAAGATATTTGCGTAAGGACGAGTTCTAGAAATAAGAGTAAAGCCTGTTACTCTTACTCTTCAGTAGAGGACTAACAATGGTATTCTACCTTGCACAGTGCAACTATACTTGACTTATTGCCTAAAGCCAGGTGAAATTTAATCATAAGATAAATAGTATCTAAAAGCATGTTTCATGAAGTTTTAAATACCATCATGTGTGTTGGAGTTTTTACAGCAAGGCTAGAATGTCATTTTGTTATAATGTTGATGAAAAAACAATTGTCTGGGACATGGGCTATGTGGGGTTTGCAGTTTCTACCCAAGTCTGCATGAAGTTTCTCCGGGTATTCTGGTTTCCTCCAGCTCCTCAAAGATGAGCACAAGATTCACTGGTGTGTCTCAGTGGTCCAAGTTGGCGTGAGTGTGTGTGTACGTGTGCCTGTGATGGAGGGTGCCCTGTCCAGGGTTGAGTTTGGCTTTGACTCTCACCACCTGGGAGAAGCTTCAGCTTCCCCCCACCATGGACTGGAATAAATGATTGTTAAATGAATGAATCCAAATGACTCAAAAGTGGTTTGGATATTTATTCAAATTTTTGTTTATTTTTTTTGGTTAGGAATATACTGTAAGAACTTAACTCTTGCTATATCAATTAACCCAAGGTAAATTGCTTTTGTTAAATGTTGTCTTATTTTAAGTCACAGTTTCCAAGAAAGCAGTGACCACTTTTTTTTAAATTTTATTTAAAGATTTATTTATTTATGCATACAGAACTGAGGTACAGGCCAGAGGTGCACGAGCCGTGAGAGGTTTCACTGGTGACACAGTGAGGAGCAGAACAGGCAGACTGATGAAGTACACTGCTGAGGGGAGCAGCAGGTGGGTCAGAGATGGCTGCCCCGCCATGTGGATCACCTCCAGGGCAGGCAGGGATTGAACTCATGCTAAAGTGCCTTTAGCTTTTTAGTGCTGTGCTTTAACCCGCTGCGCCACCAGGGAGGGTCCAGCACTGACCACTTTTAAGTGAGGACTTAATGTATACAGATATTAACCACACAAGGAGATTGACCTTTAAAGAAACTAAAAACTAATTTTTTTTAATCCATGGCAAATAGTCCCTCTTTGATTTTTTTTTGTTGGAATAAATAAATAAAGTACAAAAACCTACAACCCACTTGGAGAAAAACAGAAAGTCATATTTTCATTCAACTTAGCTTGGAAAAGAAAGGAGGAAACATTTAATTTCAAATACTCAAGGACTGTCATTATTTATTTGTATGGCAAGCACAATTCTGAGGTTAGCAAATGATGGGGTTCAACATATCTAGATCGTGGAGTATGTGAAAAAAAAAGCTTGAAAAGATAGTATTAGGTGATTAAGAGTGTGTTTGCGTGCACACATGTGCATGCAAAGGGGTTTCTAGAAAGAATGCTGGATTTGGATAATGAGCAATGTCAGCATCTTTGTAGAAGTAGTTTATTTTTAATTCATAAGTATTCCAACAAACACTAAGATTATTCTCAACGGGGTATTCTTCACTGTGATCTCAATTTCATCTATAATTAACTTGCAAAATTGATTCTAAGTTACATAGAGAATGAAGAGGTCCTTTTGTAAACAAAGTGTGAAGCTAAAGAAAATCATGCAAACAAAGAGTTGAAACGATATTGTCACAACTATATTCCATAACCTGTATAACTAGAAAGGCTTACAAGTAAAGCCGCTTTTAATTTTGAGGGGGAAAAGTACCGTGTTTATGTGTGTTTATCCAGAAGAAGCTTTATAACACATATAAGATATCCCTTTACAGAAAGGATCCTAAATTTAAGTTTCTTGAATTGCAGATCCAAAAGGGCTACATTTTGGGATTGAGATACAGCAGTGGAGGTCAAAACAAGCCAAAGAAATAAACAAGATTTAGGGCTGAGAATAGAACCAGGACCCTGGGGGCTATGGAACAGCTACATCCCTCTTTGAGTGATAACTTCTTTCTACCCCATAATAATGAGCATTATCAGTGGCTACTATTTATTGAGCTCTGTAGGCTGCCATGACCAGGGTGGACAGGTTCATGGTTGATTCCAATGAATGTGTAAAGGAGTGTATAAAAGCCTTAGGTAGATTCAACAGGCCTTTAATGCTGAAGCAGGGAACCAGGTACAGGCAGACCAGCAACAGGCATGGAAGGAGTGGGCAGAGGTGCTGGGAGCTGGGATTGGGGAGCCTGGGAGGCTGGGAGACAGGCAGCACCTGAACATCTCAGCCCCCACTACTTCTGGGCTCTCTTCCTGGTTTCTTTTCTCTTTCTCAATTTTTGTCCTCCTAATGATCTCTGGTCTGGGCATCTGTACTTACAGGGTTCAGTGCCTGTGCTCAGGCTTCTTGGCCCAGTTTTCTATAATCATAGGTGTGTGAGCCCCATTCTTACACCTCTGGGACCAGATGTCTGTGCATGCCCTGTGCTCACGCTCCCAAGTGCCACTTTACAATAACACTCTCACGTGTGGGCAATGAAACCTAGAGGAAAACAAGGCCTCAGGTGGTTACTGTAAAGGCTGGCCATGGGGAAGCCAAAGAGCCTGAGCCACTCCATCTCTTACAGGGTAGCCCAGAGTGGACTGGGCCGCCTGTCTGTGGGGTCTCACCTGCACGCTCACAATTCGGTTATACTGCAGGCACACACAAAAGGGTCAATAACAGGTTTATTTACAAAAGGGGAAAGGAATAGAAAACAACCCAGGGAAAGAGAGCAGGATACAAAGTGGAATACCTTACGGCTAGGCTGACTGAACACACCTAGTTACTCGGTCAGGAGAGCTGCTTCCCAAGCGATAGAGCGAGAGATGCAATCACACCCTATTTACCCCCCAAATGTCCCAGAATTCCTGCTAGCTCCGCCCTTGGGTCCTCACAGTTCTCTTCCTGGTCCTGCTGGGAGTTGTAACTTCCAATCACTGGAAGTAGGGGTAGAGTCCAGAAAGCTGGAGTAGGGGGTGGAGTCCATAAGACTGTGCAGAGTTCCTTTAGGACATCTTTCTAGGGCTGTGAAGTTCCTAGTTGTGAACCAAGAATAAGTACTGTTTTTTTTTTTCTTTTTCTTCTTCTTCTTTTTTATTTCATAACAGTTTATTTTTACATCATTTTGTACATTTTTTTTTTGCCATCTCAATTGTAATTCCCGCGGGTTTCCTATCACCAAGTCACCTGTGTGCCATCACCATAATCCCGTGCACTTGCCTGAATAAGTACTGTTTTTATTTGATGTTTACAAGACTGAATTCTCATGAAGAAAAGTGTTCTGTGCATTCCATACACTATCCAATGACAGGAAAAACTATTTGAAGAATGACAAAAGCACTCCTCCCAAATTCCACACTAGAGTTTGAGGAGTAATTGGATCTGTCCTACTAAAGAATTTAAGTCATTGAGGGGCAACTGCTGCTCTCTGGATACAGATGGTCTCAGTCTCCTGGACTATTTCACTCTTCCTTATGTTTGTGAGTCCATGTGATTCTAACCACTTGTCCTTAAAGCCTGATCCATCCTGGCAAAAAAGTAAAGAGAACACCAGGTGATAGGTATTTACATAAGCTGCAAGGCTGTGCAAACAAACTCTTAACTGTTAAGGCCATTTTATAAATAGTTCTTTTTACCTTTGGTATTGGACCATACACATCAAAACCTTCTCCTATATATATATATATATATATTTAAAGATTTATTTATTTATTTTATGCATACAGAACTGGGGTACAGGTCAGAGGTACAGGAGTGGTGAGAGGATTCACCAGAGACATAGTGGGGAGCAGAACAGGCTGACTGAGGAGGTGGACTGCTGAGGGGAGCAGCGGGCAGGTCAGGAGAGTCTGCTGTGCCATGTGGATCACCTCCAGGACAGGGATCTAACTCAATGTTGAAGCTTTAGCTTCTTAGTGCTGTGTTTTAACCTGCTGTGCCACCAGGAAGGGCCCTCCCATATTCTTTAAAAGCCCATATCCTTTTTCTCCTTGACAATTCCCCCCAGTTTTCTCTCCCTGTGTAACACACTGAGATTTCCCTCGATTAATTCCCAAACCCTTTTGATCACTATGTGGGTTTTTAAATAATGTGGCAGTTTTAAAAAGAAGAAATGTGAATATCCCCCCCCCCCCCAGTATCCCAAAAGGGCCAGCTAGCTAAGAATGAGTATTATTTCCATGAAGGGGTTAAAGCTGGTTCTCGTTTGAATACCTTTTTCTTTCACTTCCATGGGTTCCACCTTGTACATGGTTGATTGCAAAGTTTTAGCCCTCACCAACTTTTTTCCTGATGATTGTGTAGAGATTAGTGAAAATTGGACTCAACTACTGGTGAGAAATTGAATGTCAGCAAAAGAGAAAAAAAAAACCTGTTTATTATTTAGTAAATCAAAAAGAATATGCTCTGGGTCTTTATTGTACACTCTTAGAAAGCAATGTAAGCTTGAAAATAAACAAGAAAATGAAACCTAGAAAATGCTAAACATTTTTTTAAAAATCAGTATTTCTCAAGTGCATTGTTTCTTAATAATAGTTGATAGTCAATCTTGTTACAAAGTCTTGGAACATCCAAGGGAAAGAAAACTGTTGTTACTGCTGGTAATCCATTACTAATAATTGACTTGACGACATTTTAATATAATTGAAATTCTTTTTCTTTGTTTCCAGCCTTCAAATCACGGATGATCGGTGATGACCTTTAGCTTGTCTTGTTCTCTATGCCAGGGTCAAGGACAATTCACAGCTATTATTTATTTAGCCGGTTTCATCATTAGCACTACTGAAGAGGGGTCAGGATGGAACTGATGCAAGTCCATGGAATAAAATTAAGTATTGTACACAAATGAACCTCGCACCCATGTAAAAGTTAATAAAAGGAACAGATTATTGTCTCTATAAATAAGGAAACTGGAGGAATAAGGGACAAGTAACATATTCAACTTTTATTAAGCATCAATAACAGCAGAAGCACGGTGCTGAGTTTTGGAACAGGCAAAAAGTCTAAAAAACAAAACCTCATAGACTGTGAAAAACATAATAATAAAGACAGAATACGGGGAAGAAATGGGGAGACGGCGATTTCTAATGACTGGAAGGTTTTAGACTGTTTTATGGAGATGGGATGTGACTCAAGACTTAATAAGTAGTGGGTGTTTTGAACAAAGAACGTAGGATAGCAGAGAGGATAACAAAAGCAAAGGCACAGAAAGAATATAACATGAGAATCTGAGTTATCAGATTCTTATGGGACTGAAGGGTAAGGCATGGGTGAAGAGAGATGTGGTGTTCAAGGGTTTGCCGATGTCCTAGAATGCCAACTTTGGAAGCAACGTAGAGAAAAGTTTGGTGGCAAAGAAATAATTTAGGAGGCCATTGCAAATGGTTCAGGAAAGAGGTAATGGAGTCTTGAACAGAGCACATCTGGGAGTAGAGTGAAAGGTAGTGATACAAGTAGAAGCTATATGGCAACTGAATGGGCATGGACTACGAGGCAAGATGAGCTGAAGATGATTCTGATTCATTAACTGAACTAGGAACATAGTACATTTGAGCTACCCTTCAACCTAACTTAGAGCTTGACATGAAAAAGAGGTAAGATCAGCATTGATGTAGAGATCAACCACAGGGATGTAATAATTAAATCCACCAAGGAATAGAGAGCAAAGAGAAAAGAGACAAAAAAAGGAAACCTTAAAATGGAAGAACATTTGCATTTTAAAAAAAAGGGGAATTGAAGAAAGATGAGTCATAGATGTCACGTGACTGGTCGATTTTTTTTTTTTTTTTCGCCCCCCAAGGAAAGCAAAGGAAGCAAGGTGATATAAGTCTAGGAAGAAGAAAAGTTTCCAGACTGAGAGGAATATTCCAGATGGTAGGAGTAAGCAACTTACTGCATGCAGTCAGAGAGGTCACGTCAGCTCGGAAATTCCGCACCTATCTACAGAATTGTCACACAAGAAAAACAATGTGTCGTTGTACTAATGGTTAACTTGGGCATCACTAAAAGCAAACTGCAAGGTTCAATGTCCTTCATTAAACTTTCCTTGCAGCTAACATTGCTCTCCTGACAATGAATTATTAAACTATAGTTAACCATGCAGAAGGTCTCCAGTACATTCCTCACCCTGGAGGGGCTGCGTAGTGGTCACAGTCCGAGGCTTGTGGTAATCTAACCCAGAGGTTAGTGACAGACATGCTACCTAACTTTTCAGGCCTCGTTTCCTCGTTTTCAAAATGAGGATGATGGTACTTACCTACTAGAGTTGATGAATGCATGAGAGACTGCTAATAAAACTCTCAGTATAGTCCCATCAAAGCCTTAATTCATTTTGCTGTTATTGCTTTTGCAGTCTCCCCAGGGCAGAAGCCTAATAAACACTATTCCCTATGGCGTGGGGACGAGTGAGCCTCTTTCTGTACTCATAAGGGAAATATCATTCGCAGGAGGAGGAAACATGCTGGCGGATGCCCGGTGTTTGGCTGCCCTAAGAGGAAAGGCTGGCTGCACGGTGCCAGAGAGGTCGGAGCCCGGGATCCACCAGTGGTCCTCGGAGGACCACACGTCCCAGGGTGCAGCGCTCTGGGGGGGCGGGGAGCGGGAAGGGCGGAGTCAGATTGCAGGGCATGCCGGAACTGGTAGTCTTCAGGAGGCAAGTTCACGGGTCCGGGAAGAGCCGGAATGAGAGTCCCGCCCCCGTCCCGCCTTTTGTCCACGTCTCACTTCTCCCAGCCAATGCCCTCTCTGGTCACCGGAGCCCGCCTCCCGCCAGCCTAGTCCCAGTTGGTTATGAGGCTCCACGTCCGGAGCCCCACCCGGAAGTAGCGTGGGGGAGGCGGTTTCCTAGACTACGACACCGGAAGCCGGGGGAGGCGCTCGTCTGCCGAGGGCGGAGGGCGGAGGGCGGCGGCAGCGGCAGCGCTGGCGCTGGGGAACGGCTCGGTGTCTTCGGGAGACAGTTCTGCGACGGCGGCAGCAAGTGCTCGTCACCAGTCCGCCCTCGGCGCGGCCCGCAGCCCTCTCGCCGCCGGCGTCCGGCAATGTGTCCCACCGGCCGGGCGTAGCCGCTGCGCGTGCGCGGAACCGCGGGGCCATGAGCGGAGCCGGTGGACCGGGCTGTGGGTCCCCGGTGCCCCTGCGAGCACCATGGAGCCTGCTGGCGGCGACAGCCGCGTTCTGCCTAGTGGCGGCCACATCTGTGTGGACGGCGGGGGCCGCGCCCATGAGTAGGGAGGAGAAGCAGAAGCTTGGGTAAGGGTGCTGGGCAGTCCAGGGTGGGTTTCCTCGAGGGACTGACCTCAGGCGGGGCGCCTGTCATTGCGACCCAGGCGTGCTATGGCCTGTCCTGTCGGCGGTGGGTGTGCACGGACCCTGGCGGGCCGACTCTGTCCGGGAAGGTGAGGGCTGCCCCCGCGACGCGCCATCCCGAGCTGGGGGTGTCGCCTGGCCGTCGGTGACATGTGCGGGTTCCGTGGGGCCAGCCGCGGGTGTCAGCGCTGCCACCGTGTCAGGGGCCCGCGAGAGGCTGCAGCCCGTGTCGCTGCACTCGAGTTCTCCGGTTGTCATTTAGTTGAGGACATGGTTAGAGGTCTCTACCAGGTGAGCGCCCAGCTGGGAAAATGTTGCCGATCGCACTGCAGTTAAGGAAATAGTGTTTACACCTGTTATGGGAAAGGGGTGTTCATTGGAACTTGAACTTTACACAAAGTAGTATTTTCTTGCTGTGCATTTTCATAACAGAATAATATTTGATATTGGCCCAAGCCGCAGTTAAATATACCTGTTTATTTACTCAAAGTAGTTTTATCAATCTTTAAAGTTTATAAGATCATCAGTTATATTTACAGTGCTCCACAAGTTTATAAGGAAAGAGTCAAGAATCAGCAGCAAATGGGCAAAAGGACATGAAGAGTTCATTCACACAAGAGGAAATGCAATGGTCAATAAAAACGAAAAGTATCTCACGCACATAATTGTGAGCTGTGTAGATTAAAAGGGGATGGCTGGTTTGTGCCATCAGATTAGCAAATACTGAACGCATAGATACAGTATTAATTAGTTCAGGTGAAAAAAAACTTGGTGGAAGTGTAAATTGCTATGACTTAGTATCTTCTAAAATTTAATGGTATGTACTGTTTGATTCATCATTCCCATCTCGGAATCTACCCTACAGTAATAAGTACACTATGTATAAGGATGTAGAGATAGATGAAAAAGAAAGAATCAGTGTTTCTTGGAGCACTCATGTTCTGAAATAATTCAGGTAATAAAGAAGAAGGTCATTGGAAGACGGTCTGGAATATATTAAGACAAAAAATACAAGTTGTAAAATATGTATAGTACCATCCAATTTTGTTTTGAACAGAAAAAATATCTATGCTTTAAAAAAATGGAAAGATGATTACCTCATGGAACTGGGATGGAGGGTTGGTGCTTCCTTATGTAAACTGTTGCAGGGGTAACATATTAGTTTGTAAGTAAAATAACAATAAAAGTGGCTTGAAGGAAGAAAAATAATGTTAAATTCTAATTAAGTACCTTTTGTTTTCTCTTTTTGAATTTAATGTCACTGATAAATGTTTCACTGAATACCCTATCCTGTAAGAGGAATTTTGCATATGTTCTCTCATCTGCTACTTCTGAATAAGGTGAATGTTATCCCCATTTTGTAGATAAGAAAATTGCCACTCATGGCAGACTTACTCAGTCGCAGAATTAGGAAATGGTGGAGTCTGTATTGAAACCCATGTCTGTGTGGTCTCAACCAATGTTTGCTCTATTGTGTTGCATGTCTGTAAAACTTGAAAAACATTAGATCTGTTAAGATAACACTTAATTCGCCACTGCTCACCTCTCCTTTCTCTATTTTATGTTGAAAATTCATCCAAATTGTCTTGAGATTTTAGCTCAAATATTGGGCTTCTTATCAAAAAAGCCTAAATTACAATTATTTAGGCTAGTTGATTTAGATTGTCCTAAGAATACAAAGTCGAAAACTATAAAACACAAATAACAGTGATTTGTCTGCTCTTCCCTCTGGAAGTTTTCAGGAAACTGAACTCTGACTTATATTTACCTGTTTGATTTTTTTTAAAGCCCAAATAATGAATTCAGATAAAAAGGAGAAAATGCCCCACCTCTTTCCCAAACCATTTAGATAATAAAGCTCCATTGCTTGCAGTTTATTTTGATTTACCTGGTTATATAGTCTTGTTCTGTTTCTGTATATTAAAAGTAATAGTAGATTTTATTACTGTTATCTCTTCATTAAATGAAAATATATACTTAATTTTTGTAGCTTGATAGGCAAAGTGATTTTAAAATAAATTGACTTGTAGAAATTATTTTAAAATGAAGAGACATACTTTTGAACTGAGGATCTGTACATTTTTATCCAGTTGTTGACATAAACCTTGTTGAAACATTTTAATATGGTAATCTGCCACTTAAGTATGATTTCACTAGGATTTATATGTCTAAGGGAGAGTTTATTTGGATATTAAATATCTCCACTTTGAAGTATATAGTCTGAAATTTGCTGATCATGTGCTGCAGAAATATAAGAATTGGAAAATAATGATTTACTCAGTTTTGAAAACTAAGAGCAAAGTTGGTTTAACAAGTCCAAAGTAGTGTTATCTATAGTATACTGTCTAAGCACTGCCATTACTAGTTACAGGAATTTCTGCTACTTGTATTAATTCTTATATTAATTCCATCTCGGGAAGGAAGAAGTTCCACATTCCATTTATTGATAGCAATGCTTGAAAGGGAAATTTACACTTTTTTTTTAAAGATTTATTTATTTGTACATACAGAACTGGGGTACAGGCCAGAGGCTGAGGGGTGGCGAGAGGCTTCACCAGAGACAGTGGGGAGCAGAACAGGCAGATTGACGAAGTACACTGCTGAGGGGAGCAGCGGGCGGGTCAGGAGAGGTCTGGCTCGCCATGTGGTCACCTCCCATGTGGTCACCTCCGGGGCAGGCGGGAATCAAACTCATGGGGAAGTGGCTTTAGCTTCTCAGTGCTGTGTTTTAACCCGCTGCCCACCAGGGAGGGCCGGGAAATTTACACTTTTTAAGCTAACTTGAGAGATCCTTATTAGCAGCAGTGTAATAAATATCAAGAAGGGTACTGTAAGATACATAGTTTTGTGATATAACTTGATTTGTAATCTGCCCGTACTCTTTCATACATATAAACACATAAAGATTTAATGTTTTAGCAAAGTGATTAGATACGTGTTTAATTGATTACGTGCTCCTGAATGGCTTTCATAAAAAGTTGTCAAGTTTGATTGTACTTGAATTTGTTAGTCATTATAACCAGTATCTGGACATTATTTCTTTTTTTTTTTTTATCAGTATTTTATTTGTCATGATTACCATTTTTAAAATGACAACTGCAATATAAGAGGAGGAAAAACTAAAACATACCCAGCCATTTTCTTTGCTACTTCAGTTCTTCACCATAGGCACTAGAACTTTGGGAATAATAGTAAGTTATAAAGATCATTAAACTATTTGTCCTTTGCTAATTATTTAGTGATTTCACCTGGTCTAGACATACCATTGACAAAGTTTTTCCTGTAACTCTCAAACCACCCAAATCTAAGAGTGTTTAATGGAAAGATCAATTCCTTTCTTTTACTAAGATTTTGACTGAGTAAATCTGGTGTGGAGATCAGTAGTTTGATTTTAAATAATCACATTGGGGATTTTGAAAAACAGGGATTAGTCAAAATAGACTTTTTTTGTTTGTTTAATTAGCTTTCTCATTTTAGAGGTGACTGTTAGTTATTTGACTTTGGTAATTTTTAAAAAAGGAACAGAGTACATCATAGAATCATTAAATGTATCTTTTGAATGTGTGATTTTAGTCAGTTTGAGAAGAAAGGCAGGTTTTTTGATTGTTACTTCACATCAAGATAAATACCCACCAACCCCTCTCTCTCTATATATAAAGAGGCTTAGCAGTAACTGGTGTCATAATTTTTTCTTCTAGGACTCTGTAGAGTTTTGTTAAGTAATTTTATTAAGAGCTACTTACGCATATGTTTCAGCATCGATATTCTTTACAGCATTGGTGGTCAATTTCTTAGGAGATATATATTATAAGGTGAATTGTATATAAATAGCTAGAAATAAAGTTTGATCCAGCTCTGTGTGTGGTGACTCATAAAAGCTTGTTTACTAACAATGATGTATTTCCTAACCCTGCTTTTTCCCTTTCTAACTAAATTTTTCTTTTATTTTTTTATTGGTTTATTTTTATGAAGATGCATTAACTTTCTGAAAGACTTTACATAGAATATACTTATTTTCTTTTCCATTTCTGCTTTTTTAAATTAGGAATCAAGTACTGGAAATGTTTGATCATGCATTTGGTAACTATATGGTAAGTAGAAAACTTACCTTTACATAATATTGATGTAAACTGAGTATTAGGTGAAACAGTCAACTGAAAATTTGAAACCTGGATTTATAGCACTTCTTTTAAAAAAAAAAAGTCTAAATATAGGCTAACAATATTCTTGGTAATGATTCTTGGGGAACCAATGCATTGAATAGGTAAGAATAAATTGAATTATAAGGTTATGAAACTTTGTGTTTAAACAATTTTCTTTGATTCTGTTGGCTGTGTTTATTGAATGCTTTATATTGGTAGATACTGTTGATGTAAACATGAACAAGATGTTCTTGACCTTAAGTTATTCTAATTAAAAAAACACAACTTTACTCACCATATGAAGAAAACCATTGCTTAAAAAGTGTCAGATTATCACCTCGCCTCTGTTCAAATAATGTCTGAATAAGGGGTTTTGATTTGACTATGTTTTGCATTCTAGATGCTGTACCTTATTGTTTTAAAGTATTTAGCTATTTAAAATAGCAGTTTCAGTTTTGCAAAATGGGTAAGCTCTGGAGAACTGTTGCACAATGCAATATATTTAACATTATTGAACTTAACCATGGTAAATTTTATACTTTGTGTTTTTTTACCACAGGTGAAAATTTTGAAACATTAAAACATAATGATAAACATAAAGATAAGACAATACATTTTAGAGTTCTAAAGAAAACTTTACATGTAAATTTGTGCAACTTTGAAAAGTTAGAATTCTGAGAATTGTTTCTTTATGACTTTTATTATACTTTAAAATGTAGATTTTCTTTTATGATTAAGGGTAGGGAATGCCATTGGGGGAAATTTGGCAAAGAACCATCTTTAATTGATTCTGTGTTTTTCTACTGATTTCGCTGAATCTGGTTTTCATTGCAAACCAAGTATCTTCATCTGTTAAAATAATCTGTTATATGTTCATAATGATAATGAAGTTTGGGTATTTTTAACCATGTTGAAAACACAATTTTGGATTCATTTTTCAAAAGCTCAGCGATTAACTATTTCTTTAAACATCATTTATCCCTGGTTAATTGTTTGGACTAAGACATAGCTTAACAAATATAGGATAATGTTATGAGGTGACCAAGTGGAACCCTGCTACACCTTCACACCTTAGAAATTTCTTAAGTATGTAATTTTGGTTCCCAAGTTGAATAAAATATAAAAAAACTGGATCACTTGAGTATATCTTACTGTGAAAAGGAACCTCTCCTTGTAAACTATAGCATCTTTACTGTCTTGTCCCTTATCAGGTAAACAGCAATAGATTCTATCAACACATTTTCCCTAATACATACTGCATTTAGTAAGTGGGTTTGGGACAAAGCTGTTTCTTGAGGGCAGCCTTCAGAGGACTTCCTGGTTTGGTTCTTATTCTAGGCTCTAATTGGATAACATTGTTATACCTACCTCCCTAGAAGACCTGAAATGGATTTCAACTTCAGAGACTGAACTAGAATTAGCATCCCCCACTTTTCCAGGGGAGCCACTCCCATCTAGATATTTTTAACTGCTCAGTTATTTTACAGTGTTAAGTGTCTTGCAGTATACTTGTGTTAGACTCAATTTATGTGAGGTTTGAACCCAAGATTTAGTCTAGAATTCATACTTCCTCTTTCTGGTTCTCAAATAAAACAAAACAGTTCTAAAATATTAACCAGAGACCAGGTGCCCTGTGTTTGGTATTTGAAGTCAGCTGAAAAGTTTTTCTATTCCTATACTCACACACAGTGGTAGCTTGCTGCAGAGTAGAAGTACATAGGTTTAGGAGTTAGATGGCTTTGAATTCAAAGCCTGTCTCAGCTGTTTACTGATCTGAATACTATGACAAATTACATAAAACCTCAGCAATGTCTCTTCCTATATAATTTTTTAAGAGTCTCATGCTCTCCTGTTTAGCTAGCTGAGTGTCTTATGTCAATAATTTTAAAAGGTTATCACTTTCTGTAAGATTTTTGAGAACGGGCCATTTTCTTTAATTTTTAAAGAATTAGTCTTTCATATGTTCTGTACCTAGAATATAAATGCTTATTAAATGTTATTTTTTGGGTTACAATGAGAAAGATATCTAATTTTCCTAACCCTGTTACTTCATCTCTATAAATGGTTGTCTCATTATGGTGGTCAGGATTAAACAGTCATATAATTGAGGTGCTTAGAACTAGTGACTGGCAAATAGGAAACACTACATAAAAGTTTACTTATACTGTTCCTGTCACTACCACTATCTTTTGTTCGTTCTGAAATTGAACTTGCCCTCCTAAATCTCTCAGAACACTTTCCCGGAATTCATACAAGGCTCCCTTTACACACACACACGCACACACACACACACACACACCGGAATTTACACAAGGCTCCCTTTACACACACACACACACACACCGGAATTTACACAAGGCTCCCTTTACACACA
>NW_004567125.1:26918247-26930088 GCF_000260355.1 Condylura cristata | reverse complement strand
AATTTACACAAGGCTCCCTTTACACACACACACATACACACACACCCTCTCCTGTTCTAGGTGCATACCCTTTGAGCTTATTTTTTTCTTCACTTTTTTTAATTTCCCCGGTTCTCTTAATGCTATTTTTTAGTAGCAGTGACCTGACAGTTTTAGGTAGATCACTACATCTCTGCCATCCTTGAATTTTATATCCAGGGGTTTTCTCAGTTGTTGGTGTGAAGTATCAGCATTCTAATGAATATGACAAATCTCTGCCCTGAATCACACTGCAGTTTATCTACAGTGAATTGCACAGATGGCTTTCTCTTTTCCCCCAAATAACATGAAATTTGATGTTTATTTTGGCAATTCTTATGTGACCTTATTTACCCTAGACTATTCAGGGCTTCTATTACCATGTTTTGAGTATTTGTGTGGAGTTCTGTTTGTGGACTAATTTGAATGAGAAAATAACAAAATTTAGGACAACAAATGCAGAGTCATTTTTGAGCTCTCTGATCTGATTTTTGTTTTCCTGACAACTTTAGACTACTCAGTTAAACTGTTAGAAACAAAAGCTGTACTTTGGTAGATGACTAAATGCTGCAAATAAATCTTAAAAGACTTGTTGCGCATAATTTCCCTTCACTAGTGAGATTATACTTATTTGCTACTTTCACTGATTTTTTTGAGCTCACAGTTTAAAGAAATAGATTAGTCTAATCATTCAAGCCAAAGGAACTGTTTTAAAATCTAGCTTCCTTGTGCAGTCCTAGATTGGTGTGTAAGTGTCCTTAGAATTATTTCCCCCTCACCAGTCTATGTGGCAAAATATACATAACATGAAATTTATCTTTTTTTTTTTAAGTACATAGTTCTCTCGCATGAAGTACATTCATGCTGTTGTGCAGCCACCGCTGCCACTCACTCTCACTTCATATTCCCCATTTGAAATTCTGTATTTCATACTTCTTTTTTATAGTTTGTTCATCAAACAGAATAGTTCTGTAAGCAAAGTATTTGAAAAGTGGCGTTAATGACTGGGAGTGGGAGAGTAAAGTTATGTCTTCATTTGTGGCATTGTCCCTTAACCTCTACTTTTAGAGCACCCTAAAATGATCTAAGAAATTCTGTAATACCTCATATTACAGAATATAAGCTGTATAGCTTTTTTGCTTTCTGTTTAATTAGGTATAATTTACAGAAAAAATCTTCAATTTTCAGTGTACAATCAAGTTTTGATAAGTGTATGTAGATATTTACCTACTAACGCAGTTATGATATAGAACATTTCCATGATCGCCATGAGCTTCCTAATGCACTGTGGTAGTCATTTCCTTCTCTCTACCTTCAACCTTAGCCACCACGTGTGTTCTGCTTTTTGTCACTATTCTTTGTCTTTTTCTAGGATTTCATATAAGTGGCATCATTTTGCTATATCAATAGGTTCTTTCAGTTAGCCCGATGCTTTTGAGATCTACCTATGATTTTGGGTTTTTGTAATTCCTGTTTATTATTCAGTAGAATTCCATTAATTTGATAGAGCACAATTTGTTATCCATTCACCAGTTATTAAATACTTGTCTCATTTCTTGTCTTTAACTGCTATAAAACTGCTGGCTGTAAATTTGTTTGTGAACTTACGTTTTCATATATTTCACTCAAAAGTGGGATTGCTGGCTTATATGGGAAGAGTATGTTTACAAGAAACTGCCAAACTCATCAGAAATGGCTATAACACCGCTTCCCCCACCAGCAGCCTATGAGTTGCAGTTATTCCATGTCCTCTCTAATACTTGATATTTTTAGTCTTAACTGATTAGCCATTTTAGTAGGTGTATAATGGTATTTCATTGTGCTTTTAATTTGATTTTTCTGATGACTAATGATGTTGAAAATCTTCCCATGCACTTTGTACAACTTTTTAATTTTGTAAAACATCTGCTCAGCCCTCTTGCCCATTTTTAAAGAAGTCATTGCTCCTGTTAATACTTAATGATAAGAGTTATATGATATGGATATCTGTCCTTTATCACTTACATGTTTTGCAGATATTTTTCCCAGCCTGTGCTTTGACTTTTTTTTTTAAAGATTTATTTATTTGTGCATACAGAACTGAGGTACAGGCCAGAGGCGCAGGGCGGCAAGAGGCTTCACCAGAGACAGAGTGGGGAGCAGAACAGGCAGATCAACGAATTACACTGCTGAGGGGAGCAGCGGGTGGATCAGGAGAGGTCTGCCAGCCATGTGGTCACCTTCGGGGCAGGCAGGAATCGAACTCACTTGGAAGTGGCTTTAGCTTCTTAGTGCTGTGCTTTAACCCTCTGCACCACCAGGGAGGGCCCCTGTGCTTTGACTTTTAATTTTAACAGTGTCTTTTGAAATGCACATGTTTTAAATTATCAGGTGCAATTTGGCCTTTTTTTCCCTTCATAATTCTTTTATATCCTGCCTAAAAAATAGTTGCTTAGGGCCCTCCCTGGTGGCGCACCGGGTTAAAGCACAGCACTGAGAAGCTAAACCTACTTCAGCATGAGTTTGATCCTCGCCAGCCCCCGAGGTAGTCCCACATGGCACAGCAGACCTCTCCTGACCCGTCTGCTGCTCCCCTCAGCAGTGTACTTTGTCAGTCTGCCTGTTCTGCTCCGCACTCTCTCTCTGGTGAAGCCTCTCACCACCCACACCTCTGGCCTGTACCCCGGTTCTGTAGGCATAAATAAATCTTTCTTAAAAAGTAAAAAAAAAAAAAAAAAAATTGCCTAGCCCAAGAGTACAGATTTTCTTGTTTCCTTCTAGGTGTTTTATAATTTTAGCTTGTTCATTTACGTCTGCAACTCACCTTGAGTTATTTTTTGTATGTAATATGTGGTAAAGATTGATACCTGTATCTTCTAATGTGGATATTTAATTATTTCAGCACCATTTTTACAAAGACTATTATTTCCCTGAATTACTGAATTGCCACTGAATTTCTTTGGCACCTGTGGGAAAAAATCAATTAACCACATATGGATGTGTTTTTTTCCAATTGGTCTTACTGTCATGGTCTGTATCCCAATATCACACCACGTGTGATATTAGGTCCTAAAATCAGGCAGCTTTGTTGTTTCAGCTTTTTTCATTTTCAGTCTTTTTTAATATTCTTGGCACTTTGTTGAGCTATCATAGGATTATGTTGAATCTATAATTTGGGGAGACTGACCTCTTAAGAATCTTGGGTCTTCCATGAACATGGAGTCTCTGTCCTCCATTTAAATCTCATTTAATGTCAGCAGTGTTTTATATTTTTCAGTGTACAGATTTTATACATCTTCTGTTACAGTTATTCATAAATAATTCCCAGTTTTGATCCTGCTATAAACTGTTTTTCAAATTTTGATTTACAATTGTACATTCAGTTTATTTGGGAATATAATAACTTTCTGCCTGTTGATTTTATATCCTGCAATTTTGCTAAAATTACTTTGTAGTAGCATTTTAGGGGGTAGGTGCCTTAGCATTTTCCACTTGTTCAATCATGTCGTTAACAAACAGACTTTTAATTCTTCCTTTCCAATCTGTATGCCATTTATTCTTATTGTCCATCTCAGTTGTAAAGATGTAATCCCCATGGGCTTCCCATCACCAAATCACCTGTGTGTCATTACCATAGTCCAGTGCACCCCCTCTTCCCCCAATTACCTGTTCCACCTCTGTAAAATATCTCTAGTATATAGTTGTTCGTTATTATTACTATTTTCTCCCGTGGTTCTTTATACTCCTGCTATGAGTGAAACCATCCGGCATTTTTCCTTTTCTTTCTGGTTTATTTCACTAAGCATGATCCCTAGTGGAAGGCTTTATTTTATTATAACATTATCATTTGTTTATTTCATATAACATTGAATAAATTCAATTCTTTTCATTGTTGATTAAAAAACCCAAATTAAGATACATTGAAGGATTTTGAAATGTTTGTTCTCATTTAATTTGAGAAAAAATTTAAAGTATGCTAACATGCTACTCTGTGGTGACTTAATTTAAAATCTGTGAGACAGCTGTGATTATGTTACTTGGTTCTTCTGTGAGAAACACTTCATAAAATATGCTAGCTCAGAGGAGAATAAATGCTCAGTGTAGGAAGCTCTGAATCTAAAAGTTTAATACTTTAAGTTAGTGGGAAAATCTTTAAAAAATGGTTTGATGGATATAAACATTGAATAAAAGGGAACTTTGAGAGAATTTGCCTTGGAGTGAAAGGAGGATAAGTAATCACAGGCTCTCAGTACAGGTCACCCTTAAGCAGCAGGAGTGCTAATTGTGCAGGTCCACTTACGTGTAGATTTTCTTCTAAACGGATGTGTAAACTTTTGGCTTCAGTAATTACAGATTTTCTTTTCCTCTAATTCACTTATAAAACTACAACCTGTAAAACATATAATATACAAAATACATGCTAGTAGACTGCTTATATTACTAGAAGATTCCAGTCAGTAGCAGACTGTTAGTATTTAAATTTGGAGCAACCCAAAATTACACTTGGATTTTCAGCTGTGTTTGGTAGAACCTCCCTAGTAGTTCAAAGGTCAACTGTAAATTAGCATATGTTTATCAGTATGTGATAGTTTGTTACTACTATTTAGTTTTTATTTCAAGAAGGGTTATCTGCCTCAAGAAGGGAGGTATTTAACAATAAGGATCTGGAATAAGACTTAAAAGTACATATGTAATTGGAAATGAAATAAATTGAACCACTTTATTAACTCTTATAAATAATGCTTTATTTTATAATTGTTAGTGGAATGAAGTCTCTTTACTGTGTCCACTTTTGGAATTGGTTTTACTGACTGTCTTGATTTTAGAGTGTATGAAAGCAGTTATAGAGCCTCAACACTTTAGTAAACTTAGAGTTTGCTGTGGGCTGTCAACTGCTTTTTTATTTGTTTTGCCCCTGCTTTTAGCTAGGTACACAATCTGCTTTATTTTTTGGTAGGACTCTCTTAACACTTACTTACACTTCATTTCTATGTGATTATTACTCAGTGTATTTTATGGCTTTGAGTCATAGTGGTATGAATTACTTATTTTTACTTTTGGCCATACTTTATAAAGAGGAAGTATTACTATATCTCAATAACCAGGATGTTTGAAGCCTAATACCGGGTCTGGCTGTTTATTTGCCACGTATGCTTTGCTCTTCACTTATGCAAGCCAACTGTAGTTCACTTGTGGTTAACCCTGAAAAAAGAACTGTGGTTTTGTTTTTATCCTTAAATTGAAACAAAGGGACAGCGTATATTAACTTGAATCAAAACTCCCTTATTTGATTATTATGGTTTGCATTTGCTTTTAATGTTTTTCTTATCTGAGTAAGCTTAGAGTTCAGTTTTATATTTAATTTTAGACAGGGATGATGGTGTAAATATATGTGTTTTGTAAACCCATTACAACCAAATTAATATTTGAATGAATAGTTGCTTACAAAAATATCTCTGCAAGTTTAAAAAATACTACTTTTCTTGAGTTACTTCTGAGTGTTGTTTATGTATTAAATATGAAACTCTAAAGCTATAGAAGTGGTGTGCATTCTGGAAAAATCACATTCTATTGGAAGTAATGCTGAAAAAGTAATTAGGAATGTGACAAGACACATGTAAAAAGTAATTAGGAATTTAAAATTCACATACAATATTAAAATTAAAGTACATTGAATTTAAAATTTAATAGCTGCATGTGGATTCTAATTATAATCAAAAACATTTGTTCCCTGGAACTCTTTCTCAGGAAATGAATCATCAGTGAGTACTGAACTTTTCAAATTACCTGAAGGATTACAGCCTTCGATGTTTTTTGTATTCTTCAGCTTACTATAATGTTTTTTTTAATCTTTGCCATTTTGATGATTGTGTGTTTAATTTCTTACCTCTCTTTTCTGCTGCTTTGAATTTAGAATCTAGATCTTTGCATTTAGTAAGAAGTGGTAGAATAGATTTGTATATGACATTGGGAATAGTTTTGCTGAACTTCAAGAATTAAGAGTCATTTGATCATGTAAGTATAAAAAAAAAAAAAACAAATCCGACTCAAGTTGTGAAGAATCAGGCTAGTCTTAGAAACTTTGTCCACATAATACTCAGTGAATACAAGAATGGGATGGAACAGTACGTCAGGTTGTGAAGCTAGAAAAAATCTCAAGTATTTCATAACCATTTAAATTGTTTTTCAAATATTAGACTAACAGCAACTTAATGCAAAAATACCAGCGTAATAATAAAGCTGATAAAAGTGTTTCAAAATTAAAGAACTTGTGTGTTAACTCTGTTTAAGTAGAATTCTAACACTAGCCACCGTGGGAATTGGGATTCTAGACCAGAATATAAATGTAAACCTTTTAAAATTTGCCCATGCATTAAATGCTTTTTCTGATGGATATGTACAGAGAATTTTTTAAAAAGAGCAAAACTAATACATCATACATTGTAATTCAGAATGTTAGAGACTTTGAATTAAAGTGTTATTTGTCTGGGAAAAAGCACTTAGAGAAATCTGAATAGTGCTTGCCTGGCTTTCATCATATTGTATAACTTGATACTGAATAGACATCTTTTCTGTACTTGTTTGTACTGACACACTCATTCCACAGTTTGGATCAGCTTTAGCTATTTTATACTTTGCACTCCATGTCATGAAATATCTCTGGGATTCCCTTTCAATGGGAATTTTTTTTTTAAATAATATAATAGTTTATATCATTTTGTGCATTTTTTCATCTCAGTTGTAATCCCTGTGGGTTTCCCATCACCAAATCACCTCAATGGGAATTTTTTTATGGGCCTCATTTCCTCTGTGACATCTTCATCCTTTCTGTTACCTCTTTCTTCATCCTTGACAATGTGACCTTCACTTAGTTCCTGTGAGTTCATGTTTAGGGTCTCAAGTGGCATTGTGTCAACATTCCATGGTAAGCTATTTAGTCCATTACCCATTTATGTTCAATTCCAGTTTCACTTTTGGTGAAACTTCATCCCTTTGCTGAACTTTCATTCTGTTTACTGATTTCCACTTTGATCCTTTTTTATAAAACTATCAAACTGTCAGTAGGATTATCACTAGGTGAAAGGGGGCATCACAACTACATTTGCTGTGTATACACTCAAAATAGATACAGTGATCAGTCACAGACTTTCAAAGACATAATGATTGATCACTGGTTGTTATGAGATGTTACTTCCATAGCAATTGTGGGTTAAGAATAAGCAGCAGAGCTTGGATTTTAGGCAATTACTTATAGTTAATACACAGTGATACCTGAATTTTACCTATGTTGCTGAGTTTTATTTAACTTAATAGTGAAACGTGTGACTGTGCATAGAGAAAATTACTTGTAATAACATAATTGACAAAAATTCGAATGGGAATTTCCTGAATAGGGAAAAGTATATAGTATGTTAATCCTGTTATTGACAGTCAGGAATCTACAAATATTGGTTAAAATTGAAACATGTAAATACAATAATTCTAACCTCTACACTTTACTCATAATTTTAGAAAACTTTTTTAGGGGTCCTCACCTGGTAAAGAAAATAGAAAGTTCATCGGCTATTTCTTGTTTCTCTCCTTTTCTGTTAAGACCCACAGCCAGTAAATGAGAAGTTCCATTTCAGTATCTATGAAGCAACTGCCCAACTTAAGGAACGTACCCATCACTTAGGCCCTGTATGCAGGGCCGGCAGCTTCATCTCCCATCACTTTGGGTATTAGCATCACTCCCCTTAAAAACTGTCTTCATTCCTAATGCCCATGTTGTAGGCAATATAGCTTCATTTTCCACATTCCACTCATTTTGGTACTTGAAGTTTTCTTGTCCTCAAATTCAATTAAAAAAAAATTAATGCAGTAGGGCTGTGTGTTTGTAGTGGATAGAAGATTCTTGCATGTACTTCATTATTTAGACTAGGAATACTCTCATGTCACTTTTAAAAATAAAAATCTTACTTGGCAATAGTAAATCAAAATAGTAAATAGTAAACTAGGTTTACCAATAATAAACCCAATAAGAAATTTATTAGATTTTGAGACCTATAGGAAGAAATTGAATTCATAAAAGATGATATGAATTAACATTGATGATATGAATTAACACTGATGTTTTATACTCCAAAATGGAAATATTCAGTTAGTAAAGATATGCATTCTTCTCTAATTAGACTTTTGCAGTTAAAACTTTAATGGTATTATAAAGAAATATTAAACTAATCCAAGAGAATAAACTTGAAAAAGTAATAAAAATAATTGAAGGGAGAGAATTGCTGTACTACCTGTTGTAACAATAGGATAGTTAAGATGATCATATTGGAGTATGAAATAAGACTTTAAAATAGAGACAATGGAAATGTATGAATAGATAATTTTGAATGATGTTGTATTTCATTTAGGAAAAGTGGATTGTTTAAAAAATGGTATTTAGAAAAGTGGCTTTTATAGCATAGGATTGTTTCATTCCTAGTTCACATAAAAATAGGCTATAGATGGAATAAACATCTAGATTAAAAAAATAATATGGTAAGAGTACTGTTTGCATAGGCTCAAGATAGTCTTAAGCTTATTAGTATAGTATTACATCCTAGCTAATTTTAAGTTATCATTTCATAGTTATTAAAAATAAAGTACATCCTAAACAGCCTAACCTAGAAAAAACCCACTGTAATTTAAGATTCTAGAGCAGTATGAGTCATCTGTAAATAGAATTTTGCATGATGTATGCACATGTATTTGAACACTTGAATAATTCTGAAATATAAATGCCAGCTATAGCAGTAGCACCTCTGGAGAGTGAGATTGGATGGAAAGCTAGCAGATTTCCAGAATCTTAAAGGAATGAGCATTCTAGACAATTAAACATTTTTTATAACATTCCATAGACTGTCAGTAGAACTTGTGGCTACGCTTTACATTTTACTTTTTTTTTTTTTTTTACTGTGAGAGATTTTATTTTTTAAATGATGTTTGCTTTCTGTTATTTTTTGTTGTGATTCATTGAAGTATTTTTTTGTAGGAACACGCTTACCCAGCTGACGAACTGATGCCTTTAACCTGTAGAGGTCGTGTTAGAGGTCAGGAGCCAAGTCGGGGTGATGTTGATGATGCTTTGGGAAAGTGAGTATTAATACAGGGATCATAGTATCCTTACGCCTCTTAGAGGCAGTTTACTATCTTATTTCTGAATTTTAGTTAAATTTCAGTGACTGTTTTAAGTATTGAATTAAACTCCTTTATTCCCTTCTGTTTTGTAAAAATTAATCAGTTTATCTCTTAGATTGATAAACGTTGAATGAGTTGTTTCTTAAATTGTATGCAACATAAAAAATATATTTAAAATATTTAATACATTTTATCATGCTGATGCGTTAATATTTAAAATTATCTATTGAATATTTCTATTTATCTTGAAAGATATGTAGATACATGCTGAGGATAAATGTAATGTTAAGATTAGTGCTATCAGTATTTATAGGTGGCAGTGTATTATAGAGATACATATAAGTACCAGTAACTTTCTATATTTGTGGCTAAATAAAATATTTAGAATTCTAATGTTTTGTGTCTTATACTTGTTTTTTAGGTTTTCCCTAACACTGATTGATTCTTTGGACACTCTTGTGGTAGGTTTGATTCTTCTTGGATTTAATTTATGACATAAATTTCATATGTTCACTCAAATATTATCAATGTTATTGTTATGCAATAAGTGTGAAGTAGAAGCCTTCAGAATTTAAGACATTTTGATCTTTGCTTTTAAATAAACTATTGACATTATTGAATGTCAAATAAAATGTCAACTTTCATAATGGCACCTTACTCAGAAAAACTTCATTCCCCTTAATCAAGGTGGTTGAAGCTATTGGAGAAAAATAATTCTAGAAAATACCACTGATATACTTGTTTCAAAATAGTACATCAAAATGACACTGAAATTGTTCATTAGGTTCTTGTTTATATACATATGTGTGTATACAAACTATCTTTTTCCCAGCACTAATTTTTAGCAGCAAATGATCACTTTAGTGTTTCCTTTTCAACCTTAATGTGATTCAAAATCATTTCAGTTAATTTTGGTGTGCATGTTTTGTGATGGCAGAGGGAGGGGAAAGATTGAGTTCCAGATTTTTCTATTACAGTATTTTTCTAATTTTTTAATCTTAGTATACTTCCTTGCTCTTTATATAAAGTAGGAAGGTTTCAGGGTTTTCCTTAAGGTATAATTACTCTACTTTGAGTTAGTGCTTCAAGTACCAGATAACATTTAGAAAAAAACAATCTTTGGAGTGACAAATTTTTCAGAACCAGACTTTCATTTTCAGTGTTCTTCTTTCAGTGGGCAATTTTTCTTCTTTTTGACCAGAGATAATTAACAATACCAATGCCTGTGAAGTTTTAAGTATTATCTCTTTTTCTCAATATATTACTACTTAGTTGTTCTGGAATATGACGAGGCATTATTTTTTGACAGCTTCTTTTTGCTTATAAAAATGCAGGCATACTGAGACAACCTTTTTATTGAAAAGGCCAGGGTTGTTTGGGTCTTTGTAGCTGGGTCAGGGTTTTGAAACTTCATTTCTCAAAGAGTAAAAAAAGTGCAAACTACACTTTTTAAAAAATTTTATTTATTTGTGCATACCATAACTAGAGTATAGGCCAGAGGTTACAGTGGATGAGAGGATTCACCAGAGACAGAGTGGGGAGCAGAATAGGCAGGATTGGCTGAACTACACTGATGAGGGGAATAGCAGGCGGGTCAGGAGATGTCTGCCATACCATGTTGGTCAGCTCCCTGGCAGGAAATCAAACATGCTGCAGTGGCTGCAGATGACTTCACACTGCTGCACTTTAACACCAGGAAGGGACAGAAAGTGTGAACTATATTTTAATAACTGGAAACAAGAGAGAGAATGTTATATGCCTTATTTTTGCTTTAGTGGTCCTAGGGGCGTCTGTTAAAAAATGGGAAGAGGAAAAGATAAAAAATGTTCTGGGATACACAAATTCTACTCTAGGAGAAATTTAATGGTGTATTTATTTTTAGCTGTTGCTGCGTTATACATAAGTCTATTTGACAAGGGAAAGTAAGCATGGAGCTATAGCTCTGTGTTAGGATCACAGGTGGCTATAAATTTGCTTCTCTGTTATCTTGGTCTTAAACCTCTCATATAGTAGGTTCCCTGTCATATCTCTGTAAGCCCTTGGTTGTTTTCATTAAATCTGGGCCTCAGGTAGCATGTGTGTTTTTAAGATATTTATTAGAATAGTGAAAAAGCTTAATAGTTATTAACCTTTCAGATGACTCTGATGTATGCTAAAGTCTGAGAACCCATATACCATGATGCAGTGGTTTTTAAACTTCATTTACTATAATTCATTTAGGGATCTTACTAAAACAGATTCTGATCTGGTAGACCTAAGTTTGGAACTAAAAGTCTGCATTCTGATAAATTGCCACATGGTGGCACTGCTGCTGGTCAGCTGACCCCACTCAGTCAGGTGTTGGACGCCTGAGTTCTGGTCCTTGTTGGAGAGACAAAATGGAATCATATTCATATGTGAGGACGTTTTAAATTTCAGTTTTCCAACTGCAAATAATTTAAGGAACTTAATATGAGGCCTGAATTCACCCTTTGCTCTCAACTAGGGGCTTAAGTAACTCATTAACTAATGATGCTGTTAGAATGACTTTTTAGTTAATTAGGGAAGAGAGGATTTTCTTCCCACATTTATTTTCCTTTAAAACAACTAGCATTGTGGCCCTCCCTGGTGGCGCAGCGGGTTAAAGCGCAGCACTGAAAATCTGAAGCCACTTCCGCATGAGTTCGATTCCCGCCTGCC
>NW_004567125.1:26905284-26918067 GCF_000260355.1 Condylura cristata | reverse complement strand
CAACTAGCATTGCTACTATTCTTGGTTGTTTTGATTTTGGAGAGAAGGAAAAAAAAAAAGACTACTTTTCCCAGTAGAAAAGCAGTTCAGACCTTGAAGAGACATGTGGGAGGAAAATCTTACTAAGTTAAAATCTTAATAATATTATTAGAAGTTAAAATACTTCAAACATAAGTAATTCACAAGGAGCTAGAAGAATGAGATTAATAAAATTGTATTTAAAAAGTTTATGTGTACAGACAAGCAGTAGAACTCTGCTTCATCTTGGAAGTGCTAGAGGGGTCTATGAGTCTACATTTGTTGCTGCAGGCTTGATTAGACTTCAAGTTTGAGAAGGGAAAGCAGTCAATTTACAGTTGGGTTTCATACTGTATTTTACTCAAAACAACCATAAATTTTACTTTTTCGTGTTTTAATCAGATTTTTTTTTTAAAGATTTATTTATGCATACAGAACTGTGGTACAGGCCAGAGGTGCGGGGGGTGGTGAGGAGATTCACCAGAGATAGAGTGGGGAGCAGGACAGGCAGATCTACAAAGTACACTGCTGAGGGGAGCAGCGGGCAGGTCAGGAGAGGTCTGCCACGCCATGTGGACCACCTCACAGGCAGGGATCGAATTCATGCTGAAGTGGCTTTAGCTTCTTAGTGCTGAGCTTTTACCGCTGTACCACCAGAGAGGGCCCTAATCAGATATTCTTTTTGTATGTTTTATATCTACAGTAGAATTTTCAGTAAACATATTCAGTCAGTTAAGAAAGCATTGCAGAATATTTTCAGACAAGAAGATCAAGCAGTGACATAAAGAAAACCTACTTTTAATGATCTAGAATTTATATAACTTGTAATTGTGTGGCCTTAATTTAGACTGAACAATCAAAACAGCCTAGGTAATGCAGTGATACTTCCTGAAGCTCATTGCCAAGAGTCTTAAGTTTCTAAATCCTAATCTTAATAATGGTGAAGTGTGATGATGTTGAGCACTTGTTAAGCCAATAATTTACAGACAGTACTTTACATACCTTACCTCATTTAAGAAAACAACCCTGTGGGAATTGATATTTCCTCTTTTTGTAGCTAAAGAAACAGGCTCAGAGTTGGAAATGACTTGACTGGATTACACAGATAGTGAATGAAATAATGTGAATTCAAATCAGGCTTGAAGTTGACCACAAAAGTTGGGGGGGAGGGAATGGAGCAGGGCGTAGGCATCCATTCTGGAAGCTGGCAGGTGGTATGTGGTTTAAAATCAGGCTGTCAGTGACTGAAGAGTAAGCAACTTTTAAAGTGACTATTGGTGAATAGGATGATTTATTTTTTAACTTAGAAACCAGATTCCAGTAGAACTCACCTCATATCACTGTAGATCATGCCTTATATGTTGAGAAACCAATTAAGGGGCTTAATGATGGTTGTTTGCAAGTCCTAGTGGTATTTCAATGTGTCTAAAAGAGTATATAAGGTATATAAAGTTTCCTTATAATCAGGCACTTGATGTTTTTTGGTTTTAGGTATCACTTTTTAAAGATACGCTTCAAAGGAATATTTGGCTTATGTTACTTCTAGTAGTACTTAAGTATCTTAATTTGCTTTTAGTAACTAACACAGTAACTCATTCTCTTTAACTTATTAAAAAAAACTTTATTTTTATAATTTTCTTTTCCTAGGTATTAAATAAAACTAAAGAATTTGAAGATGCAGTGAGGAAAGTTTTAAGAGATGTAAATTTAGATAATGATGTAGTTGTATCAGTCTTTGAAACAAACATCAGAGTTCTTGGGTAAGTATGTAAAACACTAATGCTATAATCTTAACAACTGAAATGCTTAGGGGCAGTATACTGTTTATATCTTGATGGTAATAAAGCAAGGAATTTTTTATGTTTAAAAGATAAAAAAGGGATATTATGAAACACAGAGACTATGGGATGGCCTTCCATTATATCAGTCACAGACAGCGACAGGCTTTGGAAATAGTTGTAGACTCAAATCAATGGTATGTTGTTCTAAAAAGGATGTGGGTTGAACATTTGCATACCAGCAATATCATAGGTTTTTCATTAGCTTACATAGTTTATCAGCCTTAATCAGTACCTCTTCAAGCCAGATGAAACTGAACTTACAGGATCACCTCTAAACTAACAGTTTGAAATGCTATTGGAATATTTAAAAAGTGCAGACTGACAGGATTTATTACTTCCGAGTTTCAGCATTGTTAACTTTTATTTTTTAAAGATATATTTTTATTCATACAAGACAGGGGTGTAGGCCGAGGTGTAGGGGTTGAGAGGCTTCACCAGAGAGAGAGAGAGAGAGAGAATGGGGGGCAAATCAGGCAGGAGAGGTCTACTGTGCCAGTGGGGTCAGCTCTCTGGCCTGGGATGGAACTTAGCTGCAGTGGTTGCTGGTTGCTTGGTAGTGCTGAGACTTCACCTTTTGCACCACCAGGAAGGCCCTCTCTCTGTTAACTTTTTCTATTTCATGACTATTTTTATGTTATTGTCATTCATTTCATTTTGTCAAAGTATGTTTTATTTTCATTTTAATGTAAGAAATAGTTATGTACCTTTTCAGAGTTTATTAATCTACATTTAATACAGAATGGGAAGTTTTTTTTAAATGTTACACCGCTAAAAATCTCATGATAGTATAATTAAATTTAAAATTGGTTAAAACTAAATGTATAAAATTATTAAAATTGAAGTAATTTCTAGGATGTTCTTTATTTTATGAAAACTTAAGGTACTTAAAAGGGGCCACTTTACAACAGACAGAATATTTTGGTTTCTTAAAATACTGGCTATGGAATTATTTTGGTTTGTATTGACATAAAATGAATAGCAGAGTTAAGTAAAGAATTAAGTTCTTTTGTGGTCTTACCTTTTGGTGCTAAATTGTTGATAACACGATACTCACGTTTATTTAGGTTATTGTGATTTTTAAGTTTCTGTAAGATGTGGATGATATTTCATCTCTGTGATTGTAGGGGTCTTCTGGGTGGACATTCGTTGGCTATCATGCTGAAAGAAAAAGGAGAGTACATGCAGTGGTACAACGATGAGCTTCTCCAAATGGCAAAACAGTTGGGTTACAAACTTTTACCAGCTTTCAATACTACCAGTGGCCTTCCTTATCCAAGAGTAAGTATTTCTAAAGAACATGGCAGTCACTTGTACTTCCTTTGCTATTAAAAAAAAGGAATGTCTGGCCCTCCCTGGTGGCGCGGGTTAAAGCACAGCACTGAGAAGCTAAAGCCATTTCCGCATGAGTTTGATTCCCGCCTGCCCTGGAGGTGACCACATGGCGTGGCAGACCTCTCCTGACCCGCCCGTTGCTCCCCTCAGCAGTGTACTTCGTCAATCTGCCTGTTCTGCTCCCCACTCTGTCTCTGGTGAAGCCTCTTGCCACCCCTGAGCCTCTGGCCTGTACCCCAGTTCTGTATGTACAAATAAATAAATCTTAAAAAAAAAAAAAAAAAAAGGAATGTCTGTAATCAGAGCATTGTTCCTTGCCAGCTTTGAGGCCAAAAAAAAAAAAGTTTTTCCAAGTTCTTTAACAAACCTATATTGACATTTCAGTTAGTTTGCACTTGAGTAGAGGGATGATTTAGATTAGCTTAGGCCTCTTATGTGTCACTGCAGAACAGGTTAGGTTATGCCACACCAGGATTTGGGCAGAAGAAAGAGATGCCACATCAGGATTTGGGCACACAATATAGCTGAAGAAGTGAGAGTAGGTGTTAACTCTCAGGAGAAGAAGATAATAACAGAATACAGGACAGGTAGTGGATGAGAGGGAAGTTGAACCTGTGAAAATGAAAATGTTCAGAGACGATGAAAAAAAACTATAATATTATCTGACCTTAAAGAGAGCTTGTAAAAGAAGTGGTCTAATAAGCATTGGGAGAACAGGTGTAAACAGAGCCTTGAAGGATGTAATGTGATAATGTGACAAGTGAATGGGGAAGAAGTGTTCAATGAGGTGAAAAGTATGGACTACCCATCCTGAGATTTCTCTCTGCTCCTTTGGTAGTTAAAAGAGAATTGGCAGCAGAGTCAGTTGAGGGAGCTTTGTGTTTTTCTTCCTAAGAAAAATTTTAAAGCTGAGAAAGGAAAACCTTTGAAAAGTGGAAAAGAACCCTTTATCCTGATTTACTTCATTCTTTACTAACACTGTTAATTCTTAGCCTCTTTCCAAGTCAGTCAGTCAATATCAACCTAGTTGAAATCAATATTTTATTCCTGAGTTTTTGTAAATACCAATCAACTCTTCTCTATACCTCAGAGCACTTGAAAAATTAATCTTATTAAAACATAATTCTGTTAAATTACCCTCAAATTTTTTAGTGACTCTCCCTGTGGTACTGCATGTCCTTTAACTTATAGGAATTCTTTATTCTTTGGTGATAGATTTCCTTCCTAATGATCATTCCATTTCTTTTAACCCAAATATTCATCCTGGTTCCCCAAAACACCAGTGTTCTGTTGTTTTTTTTTTTTCTTCCATTTCTGTGCTTGCCATTTCTATAGAAATGCTTGTCATATCTATAACCTAGAATAACTTCTCTACAAATACATATCAAATAAGATTTATTTTCTCCATCAAAGCATCTTTGAAAAGAGACAGCCTGATCTATAGCAGTGTTTTTCAAGCTAGGGGTTATAGTCCATTGATTTACGCATTGACTTGGTGAGTTATGATGATTATTTTTTAATGAAACAAACTAGTATTAAATCTTTTACTATGTAAATTTCTGGATTTTGACATTTTAAATAGCTTTCCTGTGAGCATCCTTTTTATTTCTTCCTCGGGATAAATTACAGGGAGAGGAAACAGTCTCAGAGTAGAAATGCTTTTTAAGACTTTGGGTACTTGTCGCCCACTTGCTCTCCAGACAGACTGTATAAAAGTTCACAGTCGTATGTCATTGTATTGTTGCCAACTCTGTCTACTTTGCCAGATTAATGAGGGCAAAAATGGAATTGTTTTCATTTTAATGCTTTGCTTATTAGTGTGGTTAAATTTGTTGATAGTTCAGTTTAACCTTAGCATATTAAAATTACAAAGAAAGTTACTCTAAAAAATCTAGACATCTATTTAATTGTGTTTACTGTTAATATTTTTTAGTTTTGTTAGTAATGGAGATGTTGAAGTCTGAGGGATGTAGCATTTCTCCATTTTTGCCATAAAATGAGCAGGGAGGAATTGAGACAGAAGATAAATAAGCATTATAGTAAAACAAAGGAAACTTAAGTACTGTTACTCTCTGGGTGTGGAAATTTAAAAATTCTTTCTTAGCGGAGTACTACAAGTAGACAGTACTTTGCCATCCTTGCATAATGCCCATTTAGAAAATGCTACTTTTATCCAGGAAAATTTGCTCAACCAGCGTCTCAGGCTTTCCTAATGGATAGTATTTGCATTGTTATTTTTAAATAATAGTTTATTTTTACATATTTTTGTGCTTTTTCCATCTCAGTTGCATTCCCCTTGGGTTGCCCATCACCCATGTGCCATCACCATAGTGCATTGATATTTTTTAACTCAGCATAATTTGCATAGATATGCTAACATAATAGTTAATGGTCGTTTTTAAAACTCACTTATAACTCCTAATTAGTCCATACTTAATGCCACTTCCTCAAAATTGCAGTTAATTAAAAAGCACTTTACCAGCTTTTCATTTAAGACCTCTTTGCTGAGGTTATATTGATGATTATTTTTCATAAAATATAGAATTAATAAGATTGTGTTATGACTTATACATATTTTATGGATTTTCCTTTGTAGCAAATAGATAATGTGTATAAATTTAGCATAAGGAATTTAAAACTTTACCTTTCAGTAATAAAGGGATCCTTTTTGGTTAAATGTAATGAGTTCTGTGACAAGGTTGCTTTCAGGGGTAGGGATAGTCAGGAAGGACTTCTTGGAAGAGGTAGCATTTGGGATGGCTCTTGAAAGATGAAAGATAAACAAAGAAACGTATTTCAATAAATCACGCAAAGGAAGGAGAATAACTGAGACCATGGCATTGTACAGAGTAAGGCCTTAAAGTTTAGAGGCCAGTTTTACTGTGAACGTAAAATTCAGTTGACTGTTGTGAGTGAAACGCTGTGAAATGAAAGATTTGTCCACTTAAGTTGACTTTCCACAGTAAAGGAAATCGGCTCCTGGTGCCTGTGAAGTGGCATTAAGTGTGGACTAATTAGGAGAGGTGCTGTCAAGCCTGCAGATTGTACCAAGGAGGCCATAGGGACAATACATATTATACAGTGAATGAATATGAACAATTACAAAGAGAAAAGGGTTTTTTAAAAAAATTTCTTTGTGACTTGGCAACACAGGACCAGGAGGAATCATGTTCCAAATTCCTGCCAAATATAAAACCTTTGTTATACCGTGATCCCTTTTTGTCTTAAGCCTGACAAGTGTACAGAGCAATCTGCTCCTTATTTGTAATTTCCATGTGAATAAATGAATGTTACCAGCAGTGCCCTTTCTATCCAGTCATTTGGAGCCCAGTCTCGAGCACCGGAATCTTTAAAGTCAGGATACCCATCTGCCCAAAAAAAGCACGGAGCCCTTCCTTGTTTTGTGGAAATGACCAGCAGTGCCCCTGGGGGCAGAAATGTATTTTTAGTTTGTATTTGGAAATTGTTTAATATTATTCTTAGCATACAAGATTGTGTGTGTACTACTATAATATAGATATATATGGTACTATGGATGTTCTGTGTTGAGAAATAGTACCTTTGCATCATTTTGTAGTGGTCATCTTAGAACAGTGAAAACTAATTTAATGCAAAGAAATAATGATTCAGTGTTTTCTTTATTTTCTTAAGGAAAAGATGCTAGAAATGGAAAACTTTTATTCTCGACTTTTATTTGCCTCTCCTTTCCTATTGCTCCCTGGACTTTGCCATTTTTAGTTTGCAACTACCCCTAATCTAGTGTATTTCCTCTTCTGAACTTTAGTTAATAGCATTTGTTGTTACCTTTGTTTGGCCCTTAAGAATGACTTTCCATTGTTAGTTATCTACTCTGTCAGTCTTATTTGTTCTGTCTGTATTTTGTGTTCTTGAGGGTAAGGACTTCCTTAATTTCTTTGTTTCTTACCATAACATCTACCACATAATGGGTAATTGTTATTGATCACTTGATTGTAATAATTAATAGAATTAACCAGGAAATCCATTTTTCACTGTTGACTCTTAGGGCAAATATTCATAAAAATTATTATGCTTTAACTATAATTAATATAGTTTTTTTATTATTAAGGTAGCCTCATTTTAAGTTCATTATTCTTAACATCAGTTTGTATAGCTAGAGATACAGGCAGCATAAAGAGACAGAAGATTTTTTTTTCCAGTTTGGTCTTGGGGCAGAACTACCTATTCTTACAGAAGTGCAAATGGTAGAGCCTGTCGGTGATCCACTCCCTATGCCTCATCTACATTTCGCTTTTGTTGTCTGTATTTCTCTTCTCACTTAGAAATGCCTAGTCTGTTGACTAGACACTGTTAAGGTAATGGACTTACCTAGCAATTTATTTCTACAGGTAGTTGAAATACAAATTTATTTATACTCCTCTTTATATATGAATTTGAATAATAACTGACCCATGATGTTTTGTATTTAACTTTCTTGTTTGTTCTTATCTTGAATCTTAGGCACATACTTTTCCTTTTGTTGTTTATTTGGACTGCAGAAAAGATTCTAGTTTTAATTGCTTTCTGGTTTTGGTTCTAGTTAGTCCGAGTTTATAGTATAATAGTGATAGTATTACTTGAGTGACTTTGAATTATAAAAAAATTAACTCCTTTGAAAATTTTTCTTTCTGTGATTTGTTAGCCTGTCATGTCAGTAAAGCAGTATACTTTATTTCAAAACTTTTAAAACTTGTGAACCAATTTTAATCACTTCTTAAGTATATACCATAACTTGAATCAGTTTTTGTCTATGAAGGACTAATACAGTACTTTATTAAATACTACTTAATGTCCTTTTATTAAAAAGTAAGATCACATCTGCATGCATTTTAATTTAGTTTGAACCTTAAACTCTGAAATACAGATGCATTTTCAGGTAAGAAAAGTGAGGCTGAAAGACGGTGAGATGTACAGATACTGGATGTCCAGAACCTTTTTCATAGGTTCTCAGTTAAACCTCATTTCTTTTAGGGCTTGCCTAGTTTCCTGTTCTCGTACACCTCTTTTCAAACTATCCAGCAAACACATTGTTATAGAAGTTATTTTTCTCTACATAATTATTATAATGGTCATGAATTTTGATATCATCGAGGAAGGAACTAAATTAAAACCATTTACCCAGTGAATATTATGTGTTTAGTATATACTTTTGTAGCTGTTAATTGGAAAGTCATAAGGAATATCAGATTGAATTTCACTGTTGTTATGGATTATTTTAATGCTTTCATAATGTCTTAATTGAAAATTAGTTATCCAGAAGTCATTATCCTGATAATCTTCTAATTTTATTTAGATTAATTTAAAGTTTGGTATCAGAAAACCAGAAGCTCGAACAGGAACTGAGACAGATACCTGTACAGCTTGTGCTGGTACCTTGATCCTTGAGTTTGCTGCTTTAAGTCGATTCACAGGAGCAACTATTTTTGAGGTTTGATTTTATAATCTTTGATTTCTTGGGTATCGGGAATACTTTGTTTTCATTGGTCAACTGTTAGGATTATCAGTTGGAGAGTTATTGTGATTTTAGTGAACTTATTGTCTATGTTCAATCACATGGTTTTTAATTGTCAAAAACATGGTCATTGTGAGGGCATTATAGAATATGCACTTTGCATTTTGTTCACAAACTGTAAATAAATACTTAGGTTTATTCTTTGAAATTTTTTAATTATATGAATTTGATACTACAAATGTCTTGTATGAAACACTATGTGTTTTCTAAGTGGTCTTTGCACTTCTGGTATCTTCACTTACCTCCAAAGGAAGATTATTTATTATCCAAATTTCCATATCCCCTAAGTGGTATATTATGGATCATGTATCATGCTTTTTATTTTATCTAATTTGTTTTAGGTGTGTCATTGGGGTTCAAGAGTAATACAAAACATCCTTTTTTTTTCAAATTTGTGAGTCAGGAAAATGTTTTTTAATTCAGCAAATGGTACATACAGAGCAAGCAGAAATAGGGAAAATATTCCAATTTAAATATATATGAGAATTTACATAAAAGTTTTGTAATAGGATTTAAATAAAATACATGCATAGCCTTTGTATGTATGTATGTATGGGCAAAGTATCTTAAGGAAAATTTGTAATATTCAGTTTAATTTTTACTTTGTACCTTGTTGACTGATAATGTCCCTTTTTTGTATGATCACATTTTAATTTAATTTGAATTACACATGCTTTTTAAGTTAAGTGAGGCTGAAAGAGGATGAGATGTACAGATACTGGGTAAATTGGGTAGACCTAAACTAGAATCCGTGCCTTCCTGAATTCAGAACACATACTCTTTCCACTGGGCTACTTTGTATTCATAAGTGAATCTGTTGAATCAAGTTATGGTGTTTTGTTTTTTTTTTACGGTACAGTAATTTATTGTGAGAAAAGCAGCCTGATACAGTTAACAGAGCATTGATACATGGTTGTATAGTCCGTGGGCCAATTCCATCCATAGCCTGGCTTTGTAAAGTTTTGGAACACAGCTGTCCTTTGTTATTGTCTATGGCTGCCTTTGTGCTATGGTGATATAGCTGAGTAATTGTGTCAGTGACTGTATCACCATAATGCCATAAACGTTTGCTACTGACCTTTGTTAGAAAATATTTGCTGGCCCTTGGTGGCGCAGCGGGTTAAAGCACAGCACTGAGAAGCTGAAGCCACTTCCGGATGAGTTCATTCCCGCCTGCCCCGGAGGTGACCACATGGTGTGGCAGACCTCTCCTGACCCGCCTGCTGCTCCCCTCAGCAGTGTACTTTGTCGATCTGCCTGTGCTGCTCTCTGCTCTGTCTCTGGTGAATCCTCTCACCGCCCCTGTGCCTCTGGCCTGTACCCCAGTTCTGTATGCACAAATAAATAAATCTTTAAAAAAAAAAAAAAGAAAATATTTGCTGACTTTTGGTGTAATGAATAAAAAGACCCAATCCTTATATTAATTAGTTGTCCTATAATTCAGTAGACTTCAGTTAAATCTTTCACTTCACTGAGTCTGTTTTCTTAACTATAAGAGTAAGGAAATAGAAGCTACACTATTTAGTTAAGATTGTAACCTACTTTGTTTTTAAAAATTAGCATAAATAGGTTGAATTGAGAATTAAAATTGTTCTGGACTATACTTTTAAATAAATCTCCAAAATAACAGATTGATTTAATGGGATTTTTTTCTTTTATAGAACTACTTCTGTAATGCTAAGTAAACTTATGGTTTGAAAATTAATTTTAACTTAGACATTCTGTACATTTCCTTTGCTTTTTATGTTTGGTAAAATCCTTTAATTCAAATCTAAGCATTTGATCAGAAATCATTTTAATTTAGTGTCCATCAGGAAGAATAAATGATAAAAGAAAAATGTTGCAAAGTTACGTTTGATATTGTCATATTAGTACTAGTTGATTTACTTTTCATTAACAAAGTTGCATGCTGTTTAAAAGTAAGGCCTGTATTTCCTGTTTATGTTTTTGAAGATCACATACCAACTTTGAAATTCTCTTTCAGTTTTCTAAATATAAAATTTTTGCTTTGCATTTAAATGATGGAAATTATTTAAATACATTAAGGGTAGGTAAACATGGATGTGATTTTAGAATGAGATCACTGCCACTAAATAGCATTTTGGGAGTCATTCTTTTCATTTAGAATTGATTGATAAGAACAAATATACTACTTGTAAGAAAATCTATTGTACATTATAAATGATTATCTTAGAAATTGTACTTGAATCTTAAAATACTTAATGAATCTTTGATTTTTGCATCTTTGTATCCTCTTGTTCTAAGACCTGCAGTTCTTTTTAAGTTCAACTTTTTTTTTTAAATTATAGGAATATGCAAGAAAAGCTCTTGATTTTCTTTGGGAAAAAAGACAACGAAGTAGTAATTTAGTAGGCGTGACCATAAATATCCATACTGGAGATTGGGTACGAAAAGGTATGTAAATTGAACTTTATAAATCAAGCCTTCACATCCTTAGAATAGTTGAGAGTAGTTTTTCCTATGTTGAAATTACCTATGGGACAATATAATGCAGTTTCTCACAAAATTTCTGGGATTTGAACTAATTGAGCCATATTGTCTTTGATGCCAAATAATAGTATATTTATTCTGGATGATTTATTATTCTATATCAAACATTTGGCATGGCATTAAAGATACAGATTGATTTATGATAGTTTTATGTCCAAATGACCTATCGCATCCTAACTTGAGTTGCAGTTGATATAATTTAACTTACCTAATATCATAGCTTAGCCTAAGCTACCTTAAACGTGCTTGAGCACTTGTATTAGCCTGTAGTTGGGCAGATCATTTTACACAGAGCTGTTTTATACTAAAGTATTTAGTATTTCATAATTTGTTGAATACTGAACTAAAAGTGAAAAGCAGAATGGTTTTACAGGTTGTCACCTTAATGTGCACAGCTAAACATGCTTAGCCTAAACAATATTTGAAGTGTTGGCTTAAAAGGAATTCCTGGGTAATGGGTATGCTACAGTAGCAGGGTCGTCGTCATGTCTACTGATTAACTCATTTAATCCATGTAACAATTTTAAGGGTTTAGTACAACGTCTGACATATGCTATACTTACTGCATATGCTATACTTATTAACACTTATGAAGTAAGTGTTTACTAATGAGATACTAGTCTCTTTGACAGTTTCACTTCTGGGAATCTAGTTTGAGGAATAATACAAAATGTAGAAAATTATTTGTTTCTAAAGATACTTAATTTATAAAAGCAGGAAACTTGGAAAGAGTAGGCATAATAATCAATATAGCTAAAAAGTCATTTTACAGTAGCCTCCCATTTTCTATGGTGATTTTGCTTTCTTTATTCGTTTATCCATTGTATCCAGTATTACACACAATGAGATTTTTGAGAGATCATATTCATATAACTTTTATTTTTGCTATGTATAATGATAATTGTTCTATTTTATTATTTTTATTACTATTTGTGGTTTCAGGCAATCCACTGGGTGTTTTGGATAAGGGGGAGACTACTGTTCATCAGTGTTGGAATACTGATTTATTAAAAAGAATTAGAATCATGGGGCAAAGCATATAGCAAAGTTAACATGAACAAATAATATGTAACATTGTGTAAAGAATATGATTTTGTCTTCATCAGAGTGCCTTATAAAACAAACATAGGCCAATGGAAATACATAAGAATATTCCTAATGAATTGCCTTGTTTATACATGTTCTATTTTCTAAAAGGTTTGTTATTAAATATAAAATTTAAAAACTACATGTACTTAAGTAAATGAAAGCAATATATTACCAATTTGAACATATTAAAATATAACTATTTCCTCTCTTTAGTATTATATAAAATTTTTATAAGTTTTATTTAAATGTTCCTGAACTGTAACTCCTGGCTTCTGAATCCCACAGTTTTTATTTATTTTTACATCATTTTGTACATTTTTTTTTCCATCTCAATTGTAATCCCCATCACCATGTCTCCTGTGTGCCATCACCAAAATCATGTGCACTTCCCTCCCCCCCCACCCCGTTTTTGATCCCATCCCCCACTCCACCCCCGCAAAATGTCTCTGGTATATGGTTGTT
>NW_004567125.1:26886681-26904010 GCF_000260355.1 Condylura cristata | reverse complement strand
TGTCATTGAGATTTTTATGGGGATGGCATTAAATCTGTATATTGCTTTTGGCAGGATGGCCATTTTGATGATGTCAACTCTCCCAATCCATGAGCAGGGGATGTCTTTCCATTTCATGGTGTCTTCTTGTATTTCTTTTAACAGCGTTTTGTAATTTTCTTTGTAGAGGTCTTTTACTTCCTTTGTTAGGTTGACTCCCAGGTATTTGATTCTTTTTGTTTTAATTGAAAAGGGGGTGTTTTTTTTTTTATCTCTGCTTCTTCTGATTGGTTGGTTGTATATAGGAAAGCCTCTGACTTTTGTGTGTTGATTTTATATCCTGCTACTTGCTAAACTGGTGGATGATTTTGATTAGTTCCTTTGTGGAGCTTTTAGGTTTTTCCATATAAATTAACATATCATCTGCAAATAAGGACAGTTTTACTTCTTTCCCTATTTGGGGTATCCTGCAGTTTTTGTTAACCCCCTTTTTTTAAATCTACTTTGAAACTTATGTGCAAATTAATTGATTACAATTGATTTTGAATTAATCGTAATTCTTAGCTTATGACACATTCATTTTTGATTATTCATGGCCCATTTTAGTCAGTCATTTTAAATAACTCAGATATACAATAACCCGTAAATGGACCATTCATTACAAAACATCTTGACAGCCTGCTACTTCTGCACGTGTTCCTTGATTTCCCCTATCTCTTCAGTCCTACACCTCTGCTTTCTCTCATTGAAATAACTACCATTCTTATCTTGTCATCATTTTCTTTCTTGAAGGTGTAGGTTATTCTTTTTTTGACTGCTTTGTGATATTTTACTGGGTGAATGAGCATGATTTGTGGCAGGTAGGTTTGCAGGATTTTGCTGTGAATATTTATGCACATTGCTCCTGCTATACAGTTGTACTCTTTGGTGTAAGTTTCTCTTGCTAGAAACCTAGAAATGCAGTTTTTTGATCACAGGATATGTTAATGTTCAGCTTCAGGAGATAATGTCAAATTACTTTTTAGATATTTTATCTACGAATTCTTGGTTTCTGCTTTTGTAATTCCTATTATCTTAATAGAGCTTAAGAAAAAATATTTTTCTTAATTCTTTGGTCGTGGAATTCCGTATGTATCGAATTGCTTAGTTACTAACATGCAGATCCTTGTTGATTTTCTGCTTGTTTATCCTACCAAGAATTAAGAAAGATGGATAAAGGTATCTGACAATGATAATAGATATATTAATATCTAGTTTTGCTTTGTATATCTTTTTGGGTGCATTTGACTTTTTATTGGGTGCATTTTTAAAAAAATCATTCTTTCTTAGTTGAACTTTTCACCCTTATGTAGTGACCATCTCTAATAATACTCTTTGTCTTAGTCTATTTAACCTGATGGCAATACAGCTATCACAGCTATTTTTACTATTTAATTTGCCTGATAAGCCTTTTTTCTGTCCTTTCAGTTTTAATCTTTGCAGAGCTCATGCCAAAAGTATAACTCTTACAGATTTATATATTGAAACCCATTTTTTCAGTCTTTGTCTTTTAATTGGTAAGTTTAGGCCATTTATATTATTATGTTTAACATTTAGGGCTTATTTATATACTCAATTATTTCAACGTGTCCCACCTTTGCTGTGTTTCTCTTTAATCCTTTTTTTAAAATTGTTTTTTAATTCTTTTGTTTTTAATTGGAACCTGTTTTTACCTCCTGGTAAGCAGTGAACGTTAGCATGCTCTTTAAGCCTTTTTTCTCCCCCACCCTCATTTTCTCACCCCCTTGTCCCCAGTATGTTGCCATCATGTAAATCTTAGTTCTTATTGACTGTGAATATGTCTGGTGTTAGTGCTACCCCCCTCCCTCCTCCTTTAAAGATAGCAAACTTTCTTAAGGTATATGGTCACTTGCATTTTGCTTGCTATATGTGTTTAGGGTTGCCTCCTATGTAAGAATTCATCCCATACTGTTTGCAGTAACTTTGGATGACTTATATGGCACTAATTTTATTTCACTTTTATATTTGAGTGACATTTTGGTTGTATATAATTTTCTGTTTAAGTTCTTTTCCTGCAAGTCTTTGAAAATTCAATTCTGTTGTCTTCTTACATCCTTTAAAAAAATCTGACATTATTTTGATTTTTACATCCTTATATGTGATTTAGTCATTCTCTTTGGAAGATTAAAGCTGTCAAAGATAAGGAGAGTCCTGAAGCGGTCACTATAATTTTAGATGTAAAATTTTCTCTATCTTTCCTTTTGCTATTCTGTAGGCTCTTTTAATTTCAAATTATTTTGTTTTTCATTGCTGAAAGTTGATTTTTTTAACCTATTTTACCCTTTCATTTTTATGTGTCACTGTTTTTGCTTTTTCTATTAGCTAAATCACTTCTTTCTACCCTCTGTCTATCCAAACTTACGTTATATTTTTTTCTTCGTTTTATTCTTTTGGTGCTGTACATGCCATCTGATACGTTATTTTCATTGTTTTTATCTATTTTTGTTTGATGATTTTTAAATTCATTTTGTATATAATTACTAGGCTAGTTTTAAATTATCTTGCTTGTTGTAATATTTCCTCTTCTGATATTCTCTTTCTACAGTTCTTCCTTATCAAAGTCAGGCTTCTTAAATGTATTTGCCCTGCAAGTTCATATTCCCTGATCAGATCCCAGTTCCCAAAACTTCTAAGAAGATTTTTAAAACTCTAATGTCTGGAGCATTTGGATTTAATTGGTCTGAGATGTGTCCTAGTTATAGGGATTTCTAAGACTGTAGCTGAAATTATGCTTCAGTTCATAATTCACCAGACTTAGGAGTTTGAAGGGGAAAAGGTGCAGAAGAGAAAGTGTTCCCACTTCTTTTGATCAGTTTTTGCTCAGGGCTTCAGAGCTACCCTGATTTTACCCCTCAGGTGCCTAGCACATAGATCTGAGGTCCGAGCAGATGTGGGAGGAAACAGACAAAAGCCAAGCAACAGCAGTTTTTTCTTACTAACTTTCTGTTCCAAGCTGTTCGATCAGCCCTACTCCCTTCCAGAGTTCTCATTTTCTTCTTGCTATTTTCTTTTTTTTGGTCTTCTTTGGTGATCTTGGAGAAAGAAGTCAGCAATTGTGCTAGTTTCAGCAATTAGAATTGGCACCTCCAAAAAGTAATAGTCTTGTTTTACATGTTATAACTCTGATTAGCTTTATTGGGTGGGGGGGAGTCTGATTATTTTTATAAAAATGCATAATGGTGCCCTCTGTGCTTACTCAGTGTGCTTTTCCTCATGAGAAACTGAGCTTTAAAAAAGTCTTAATTTTGGTATCTCCTATTTGTATATAAGACTTCCAGTTTTGCAAAGTAGGGTTTGTTTTTACATACAAACTATTATCAACAAAGGAACTATTATCATATGGTAAGGTTAATATTTCAATAAGTATTGTACTTTAAACAATTTCATGTTTAATTTTTTATTTTAGTGTACTAGTACCCTCCTTGTATCTATAAGGAGTTTTTGAGACTTGTTAAGTAATCACATCTATATGTCTTTTCTGTAGATAGTGGAGTTGGAGCAGGGATTGATTCATACTATGAATATTTATTGAAAGCCTATGTCTTGCTTGGAGATGACAGTTTTCTGGAAAGATTTAATACAGTAAGTTGATCCAATTTTGTAAAGCCTTTAGAGTCAACTGAGTTTGAATGCCAGAGTATGATAAGAATTCAGTAACATTCTGAAAAATTTATTTTAAAACATGTAGTAGTTTTCTTTTTAATCAGTAGTCCATGTGGTGACATTGGTCAGAGACAGGGTAAAAGTTATGTATGTTTCAGTAGTCAGTTTACAGAGCAGTTTTGTCAGAAGTTTTCAGGACCTGCCAGTAAATAATAGAATGTGTAGATTGGGGTTTTACATAATCTCTTATAAAAGGAAGACAACTTATTGGAATGAGTTACTAATTAGCATTCTCCTTTGGATTTCCTATTTTTGGAAATTTTTCCTATTCCTTGATCACACAAAATGTGGAAGATTTTGGAAACTTTGAAACACTATAGTATTTATTTCAAAAGTAGTGCTGTAAATCTTAAGTCTGGATTAGAACCACAGACAATTTTGGAGAAGAAGGTGGAGGATTGAAGCAAATTGAAATGTAGCAAACTAATTAGCGGATTCACAGTATTCATTTTGAAATACTTGACCATTTCTTTGTCCACCCATCAGTTTACTGTGAGATGGTAGAATGGTGGTTAAGATAGATGTGGTAGGAGTTGTGTCCTGCCTGGATTTAAATCTTTGTTGTACCATTGGGTTGTGATTTTGGGGTAAGTTATGCTATTTGTTTGTGCCCCTCATTCACAAAGTGATAATACTAGTACTGTTTATAGAGCTATTAGGAGTATTAAATGAGCTCATGTACTTGAAATGATTAGAACAGTACCTTAACATACAGTAAGTACTCAATAATGGTTATTAAATAATAGATGAATTGCAAAAAGTAATGTCATCAGTTGAATACTTTAAAAAATTTATCTATATTGTTTATTAGATTATAGTAATGTTTTCTTGGGGTGAATGAGTACAGATATTGGTTTATCACTCTGTTTCTGATGATTCAGCCTGTTTTAAAAGCTCAGGATTGACTAGGGAAAGATGATAAAAGAGGAGAAAGAGTTCTAATGAACATAAACAACAGAGGGAGCAGACCTTTAGTGGTTAGATGGATTAGTAGGTAGTGTTGAGAATATATTGTTAGCTGAGAAGGGGTCATATTTCCTAGATGTAGGAGAAAAAGGAATGGTTATGAAAACTTCTGACTGTATATCAGAGGCTGAAAAAGCATCATTAGGACACAGGGCCTGCTAACAATGGGCTAACCCCACAGTATAGAGATGTCCCAATCTCCCATGGTCCCATATTAAATACAGGATTTAACATGCTGCATCAGGGTTAAAGAACACAGGGAGTGTGTATATTTGAGGAAGATTTTCATCTAAAATAATTTAAATATTATAGTTAGAAATTAACTTATATCTAAATTTAGGTTTAATTTTTTCATGGTATTATTTAATAGAACATACTTGTTCATTTACTGTCCTGAATGCATATTGTGCTCTTTTAAAAAAGCACTATGATGCCATCATGCGGTACATCAGCCAGCCACCTCTCCTTCTTGATGTCCACATCCACAAGCCAATGCTGAATGCTCGAACTTGGATGGATGCTTTGCTTGCTTTTTTCCCAGGTTTACAGGTAAAAAAGAATATCTGCTATATTTTTAATATTAAAATAAATTATTATAATTAAGTCATCTCTCCAATTCAACCACCAGAATGACATCACATTTCAAAATTGTGTTAGCATACATCTTTTTGTTTATGTGATTACAAATAAAAGCAACCTGTAGCCATCTAGGTAATTTTGTTGTTACTGTTGACTTCTAGGTCTTAAAGGGGGATATTAGACCTGCTATTGAAACTCATGAAATGTTATATCAGGTGATTAAAAAACACAATTTTCTACCAGAGGTAAGCATGTCGTCCTTGGGATTCTAATTTATATATGCTGTGAATTACTAATTTAAAGATAGAAAATGTCATTTTCAAGTATGTTTTGTTGTTTTCCTAAATAACTTGTTTAATTGATTTTTGGTTTCTATAGTATTTTATGTTTTTGTTTTTCCTTGTGTAAGAGAAGACTAATTTAAGGTAAATCTATTGTTTTATGTAAAGAAACCCCTATTTAATATTTCCTAACTTTTTCTAGAAAATCTATGCCATTGCAGTATTATCTCATTCTAGCTTTTACATAAATCCACCAAATGAGAGACCTTTATACTTTACATTTTTTTAAACCTTATTTTATAAAAGATACATTTCTGTTTTATGAAAACAGTATACATTAAAGTGTACCTCTGTTAATCACACATGTTGCTGGCAGGTGAGTGCCAGCTTTCCTCCTGCGGATTGAGAATAACTCTTCCTGGCTTTGTGTACTATGTTAAAAAGAAGTAGTCAACAAGATTTCAGTAGCAGACTTTTTAGCTTTTCAGAAATGTACCATTTAAAATTCCCAAATTCATGTATGACCTTGTTCTATACTCGTTGACTGTTCTCTCTGAGGTAGCTAAGATTGCCACCAATTTAGAATGCTTCCTAAAATATTTCTTTGGAAAGTATAGTTTTGTTAGCCGTCTGGTGACTACGCGTTATAGAAAATTCATATCATTTAGAATAAACTGAAGTTTCAGCTAAATACATTGTGTTACAATATTTTTAAAAAAAAATTGACTTGAATAAATTTCAAGTGACTAGTTTTATTTTTTAATACTAACTTGTGCTACAGAGGATTTGGGTTTGTTATAAAAGAAAGCATACTTACAATAGAAATAGGAATAGAGAATTAATAATTAAGGAGAAAAAAGAGAATGCAAAAAAAATAGTTATGTAGACTATTAAGACTCATGTAGAATCATGGACATGTTTCATAGTTTGTTCTGAGCTTCGCAGTAGCAAAATGATCATTAAAAAAATTTTTTTTCATCTACTTAGTAAAAAGAGCAGCCTTTGCAAAAATGAATTGTGATTTTTAGCAGTGAGAATTTTCATGTTATAGATGGAAATTGTTATGATCACTGTTTATTCTTTGTGGTTTAGTTTATGTATTCTGTGTCCTAGTACAATTATATTTTAACAAGCTTAATGCCTCTTTAATGCTTTATTTAGGCATTTACCACAGATTTCAGGGTACATTGGGCTCAGCATCCTTTAAGGCCAGAATTTGCAGAAAGTACCTACTTCCTGTATAAAGTAAGCTAATTTACTTCTCCTTTGCTTTAACTTCCATTCTCTTTGGGTATTTCACTATGTCAGAATAGTACTTGGGTCTTCAAAATCATTGTATAATGTTGTAATCATTGGTTATATCACACCTTTTGTTCATTTAGTCCCTAAGGTTATTGAAACATGTGTATGCTTTTTCAAAATATATATATAATAAAGAGAAAATTTATATTCTAGAACTGCTTTCTTGTCCTGTCTCTCTTTCCTTTACTTAGTCATAAAGGTTAGCACACTCAGTTGGACAGCTTTTTCTCTGTTTAGGAAATTTTATGAAAGTAGATTATGACTTATTTTTAGAACTAGAATCTGTGAACCATGCATACCAGTGTCTGATTCATTGTCTGGCACCTAGTGGGTACTCAGTAAATATTTGATAAACAAGTGGGTATTATGGTGAAATGTAAGTTATATAATGTGTACATATATTCTCCTTACCAACAGGCTACAGGAGATCCTTATTACCTTGAGGTAGGGAAAACACTTATTGAAAATCTAAATAAATATGCAAGAGTGCCTTGTGGATTTGCTGCGATGAAGGATGTTCGTACTGGAAGTCATGAGGACAGGTACATTAATCCTTAACATCCCCTTTTCCTCAGATAACTCTGAAACAATAGAAATGCAGTTATTAGTTAAGAATCCAGATGAACATACGTTTTTTCAAAGAGTATTTGAACATGTAAACCTTGTTCATTTGTGTACTGTTTTAAACTGTCTTGAATTAAGTTCATTTAAAATTGTTTGAAAAGTTCTTATATATATCATAGTGCCTGGCTTAATATACTTGGTGTTCAAGGGCTTTTTAAATAGATACATAAATGATTGCTAGCTATGAAAACCTTGGTATTAGAAGTATGAGGATGTTAGATTTTTTTCTTTTTTTTTTATATTATGTAAAACATTTAAAATGATTAAGGGATGATCTGGATTGTGATTCATATTCAGTCAAGAGCTCTACAAAAGCAATATTTTGGTTTGTCTGTGTTTCCTATTCTGTTATTAATTTATAAGGCTCAGGAGATCACTGACAGTCTCAGGTATGAGATTGTTCATGTTCTGAGGGGCTGTTTGACTTCCACCCTCTCTCCAGTTGAGGATCACTGTTTCTCATCACAGCAGTGTGTACCCCTTGGATACACTGGCTCAGTACCATCATACTGTATCTTTATATGTGCTTCATATTTTTTTAGCAGCTTTATTATATTCAACTCACAATGAACATGTGGCTAATTGACCTCACATACATAAATACATACTTGACCTGCACACAAATTCTCCATCTGCATGACTTTGGTTTTGTTTTCTTATGGTATAAACTTAGAATTTAATCCATCAAAATTTCATTTATTGAATATTTCTATGCCAAAAAATTGCTGAAATCTCACATCAGTGATCTAATGTATTGTTGAGCTACCTGCTTTCAGTGATCAACAGATTAGATAAACACACCTTTAAAATTTTCACCAAAATTGTTGGGAAGAAGTTTACATATAACCATAACATAAGCCTCATGGCATGCCATCTGAGAGCCTTCAGTTACAGGTCCTCCACATGTGACTGCTCGTTTCCCCACGGATCCAGCAGTGCTGTCATCTGGTACATCTTGTGTCAAAATGGAAATACCTGTGTTTTCCTAATAATAGGTCATCAGTGAAAAGAATTTAAATGGCCAAAAGAATATGAAAGTCTTTCCTTTCCCTTCTTTCCCACCTGAAGATAACTATTATTGACAATTTGATAAACAGTTTTCCAGACATTTTTAATATTTGCATTTGCAGCGATGTATGTTTTAGTTTTTTAATTCAAATTATGTTACATGATAATGAAAGTAAGTTTTGCCCAACTCTTACTACAGTGATCTTACCACACCTATGTTCTGTTTAAGTGTTTACAATCACCTGTTTCATAATCAATTTTAGAATTTGCTGAAAATCACTATATCCTGCTATAAGTCTACATTCTTTAGCTAGCATTTACTCATGATAGTAACTGTCAGTCCTCTATGAAATGTTACATTATCATGGCTGTATTGCAGATTGACAGGGAGTGGTTTATCTGTTATAAAATGGTTAACATCCTAAATGTTCAAAGAAATGTTGAGAATTAAAGATGTTTTTGTTCTGAAGTAAAATATCATTTATGATGCAGGAAAAATAGTGATGCATGCTACTACCTCTTCAGGTCATTTTTCACCAAAGCTGTTTAAACTTGCATTTGATTTGTAAATATTTAGTGTATGCCTACTGTGTGCCAGGAATTGTGCTTGGTCAAAGGTTGCAATTATGCACCCTTAGGATGTAGTAAATGTAGTTAAATTTCATACCACTGTAATTCCATCAAACAGCTTTGTTCTTTTTCTGCCACTTTTGTTTTTATTAAAGTTTCTCTTTAACCTGCTTATTAAAGAATTGTAACATTCAATTATTTGTAAAGTTACATGTATTTTATCCTTTATTCACACTCCCTTTTTAAATTTATATATATATATAAAATCATTGTTTTTGTACAATGTTTGCTTTCTTCATGTTCACTTGTTGACAGTGTGTATGTTTACAAAGTTATAACCATAGTCCATGACTTTATGTTGTGTTTTTTCCCACCTATAAAACTTTTTGTTAAAGATTTCCCTTACTCTCAGAGCTTTCTTGTTTATCACTCATAGTTGAATCTGAATATTTTTATATCCTTAATTTTATTTGTGACTTTTTATTTCAGAATGGATTCTTTCTTCTTGGCGGAAATGTTTAAATATCTTTATCTATTATTTGCGGATAAAGAGGACATTATTTTTGATATAGAAGATTACATCTTTACAACAGAAGCCCATTTGTTACCTCTTTGGCTCTCTACTACAAATCAAAGCATCTCAAAGAAGAACACAGTAGGTTATATTTTTGGATTAAATATCTCAGTCTTTTTTTTGCTTGTTTCACTTTTCCAAGTCAAAAGTAGTCCACAACTCAAAGTCAATAAATATAGGTATGGTAGGTAGAATAGTTGATGTTTTGTTTTATTGTATCCTATATATACTTGTATATCAGTAAATGTTTCCTTTGAATAAACTATATTGTTATGTAAACTAATTATTTTTATTACCATGACATTCTTTTATATTATAGACTTCAGAATATACAGAACTGGATGACAGTAATTTTGATTGGACTTGTCCGAATACTCAGATTCTCTTCCCTAATGACCCACTGTATGCTCAGAGTATTCGTGAACCCTTGAAAAATGTGGTGGATAAGAGCTGTCCCAGAGGCATCATCAGAGTGTAAGATGTATTATTTTATATTTATTAATATGAGTAAGCTAATTCTTGGTAAATGACAGGGTATAAATAACTTTACATCTAAGAAGACCTTCACTTAGGCCAAAAATTTTGAGGTGTTTGTTGTCATTGATTAAAATTAAATTAGAGAGCAAAACTTATTTGCTGTAATATCTAAATTTTGGCTTTTTTTTTTTTTTTTGATGAGCTATTTAATCTTGGTTGTGAAATAAAATTTTGGGCTTAATGAGTTCATTTTCTTTCAAATAGTGACATCAAAAAGACCATTACTAGAACATAAGTTTAATGAGGATTGCTATTCATTCATATAAGTATTGTTTTGCTGTTAAAGTATTTGGAGAAAATTCTGTGTTTTTTGAGCCAGAAATCAATATTATAAATCCTCAAGCCAAATTATTTTGCATAGTTATAATGCTGTTGACTAATACTGGCTTACAGTATTAGTAATTGCTTTTGTTAAGTGTCGAGTATTATATTTAAGTCTATACTACGTGTTTAAAACCTAAAGTATATATAGAAAGAAAAATGTTTCCAATTATTCCTGTTCTACTTCTAAAATTAACAAATTTGTAGATATCTAATATTTTATTTGGCTAATGTTTTTCACCAATTCTGATTCGTAGTTTTTAAGCCTTGCCTATAATTACTTTTAGCAGAGAGGAGAGTTTGAGGAGTGGAGCTAAACCCCCTCTGAGAGCCAGAGATTTCATGGCCACTAACCCTGAGCATTTAGAAATCCTGAAGAAGATGGGGGTGAGTTTGATTCACCTCAAAGATGGGAGAGTCCAGTTGGTTCAACATGCAATTCAAGTAAGACATTGCTACACTAATCAGATATCATCACTGCCTTTTGTGGTCTCATTAGTTTTAATAAGATAGTGACATTTGGCTTATTAAAAGTTTTTAATATGTTGTTTAAAGTTAGAGAGCCAGAATTTTATAAGGCTTAGAAGTGTCTTGGAAAACCTTCTGATTCAGCCCCTCCATAGTATAGACACCATTGGAGATACTGTGGATAAAGTAAATATAAAGTGAGTCACGTGAATTTTTTTTGGTTTCCTAGTGCATTTAAAAGTTATATTTCTACTGTATTCTGTTAATGGTGCAGTAGAATTCTCTAAAAAAAAAATAGTACATATCTTGCTTAAAAAATATTTTATTACTAAAAAGTACTGAGAGTGGAGGGTCTTGCCTTGATGTTGATGGCCACTGACTGCTCAGGTAGTGGTTGGTGGGGTTTGGATAGCCATGGCAATTTCTAAAAATAAGACAGTGATAAAGTTTGCTGCATTTCCTGACACTTCCTTTCATAAAAGATGTTTCTGTAGCATGCAGTGTTGTTAGATAGCATTTTATCCACAGCAGAAGTTCTTTAAAAATTGAAGTCAGTCCTCTCAGATCCTGCTGCTGTTTTATGAACACATTCATGAACACATTCTTCGTTGTCATTTCAACAGTGTCCAGAGTATTCACCAGGAGTAGGTTTCCATATCAAAAAATACTTTCTGGGCTCATCCATAAGGAACAACTCCTTATCTATTGAAGTTTTATCATGATTGCTATAATTTAGTAACTTCTTCAACCTTACTACTGGGTTCTAGTTCTTTTGCTCTTTCCATCACATCTGCAGCTACTTATACTAAAGTCGAACCACTTAAAGTCATCCTTGAGAGTTGGAATCAATGACTTCCAAACTTCGTTAATGTTAATAATTTGCCCTGCTTCTAATGAGTCGCTAATGTTCTTAAAGGCTTCTGGAATGGTGAATCATTTCCAAAAGGTTTTCATTGGACTTTGTCTAAGTCCATCAGAAGGATCACTATGTGTGGCAGCTATATTTGAGACATTTTTAAAGTAATAAGATTTGAAAGTCTTAATGATTCCTTTATTGGCTGCAGAATGGGTGTTGTGTTAACAGGTATTTAAATAACATCCATCTCGTCACTGTATCCAGTGGAGCTCTTAGGTGATCAGGAACATTTCCTGTGAGGATTAACATTTGAAAGGGATTTTTTTAATGAGCATGAGGTCTCAACAATAAATCTTTAATATTCAGTAAACAGAATTGTAGTAAACAGTTGTGCTGTCACTCAGACTTTGCTGTCCCATTTATAGATCATAAGCAGGGTAAATTTAGCATATTTTTTAAGTGTCCTGGGAATGGTAAGTGAGCACTAGCTACCACTGAGAGTTAATTGAATAACCTCTAACAAAAGTGTCAGCTTGTTCTTTAAAGCCATGCATTACAGACTTGTCTGTACCTGTAATTTTAAATAAAAGGTTATTTCATCTACACTAAAAAATCCGATGTTTAATGTAGCCACCTTTATCAGTAATCTTAGCTACATCCTCTGAATAACTTGCTACAGCTTCTATGTCAGCACTTGATGCTTCACTTTGTACTTTTGTTTTATAGAGATGGCTCCTTTCTTTAGACTCATGCACCACCCTCTGTTAGCTTCAGACCTTCCTTCAGCTTCCTCACCTCTCTCAACCTAATCCTCTCTAATGGAGGATTAGAGTCATGGTCTGAATTAGATTTTGGCTTACGGTGACAGTTTTTATTTTCTATCCAGATCACGAAAACTTACTCTGTATCAGCAGTAAAGCCGTTTCTCTTTCTTCATCATGTGTGCATTATAGTAGCACTTGTAATTTTCATCAAGAACTTTTCTTTCACATTCACAACATGGCTGATTGCACAGAGATATACCTTTCAGCCTGTCAGGGTCTTCAACATGCTTTCCTACCAAAGTCGATCCTTTCTGGCTTTTGATTTAAACTGACAGCCTTGCAACTCTTCCTTTGTCTTGAACACTCAGAGACCATTTTTACAGTTATTAAATTAGCCTAATTTCAGTATTGTTTTGAAGTAGGCCACAGGTAAGGAGGATAGTTAGGGGAATGGCTGGTAGGTGGAACCGTTGGAACACACACAGTTATGGATAAAGTTCGCCTGTGTGGGTGCAGTTTGTGCAGATATTAACATCAAAAGTCTCTGACTACAGATCACTACAGCAGATATAATAATAATAATAATGAAAAATTAAAAGTATTGTGAGAATTAGCAAAATAACACAGACACACAAAGTGAGCACATGGATTGACAGATGGTGTAAGGTACGAGATTGCCATAGCCTTTACTTTGTAAAAAATGGAATTTTTTCTAAAGTGCAATAAAGCAAAGTGATGTTTGTATAAATAAAATTACAGCTAGGTCGGCTAATTTGCTTACGTTTAAACAGTCAAATATAGGACTTACTCATATGCTAGTTTTTTGTTTCTCAGTCATTTTATTTTCTACTATTTTATTTTTAGAGTATAATCTTAAAAGCTAGTAGTCAATATTAATATTTATAGCTCTATATTTTGTAGTATTTTAGTTTCCATAAAACTACTGATCCTATGTATTTTATTCACCATAAAAATTAAAATTTGATTTACATGAAGAGAGTCATATAGAACTACCACCAACAACTAGAACCTTCTCATACTTAAAAAAAGTAAAGAAATTCTTTTATGTCAGTTACATAGATTCAGACTCAGTAAGTGCAAAGAAACTGCTCCTCAGGGAAAATAATAAAGATCTGAAAGGCATGGGTAAGCTAACTTATGATAAGTAAGATAAAACTGATCCATATCAAAGAAAAAAGCTTGTCCTTAAAAAATGGACCAGCCAGCTAAAATTCTGTGTCATAAATGGATCCTTGGGTATTATGCTTAGTGAAATAAGATAGAGACAAATGAGTGATTTCACTCATTTGGGGTATAAAAAGAACAAAAGAACAAAACAAATGAACTGGGTAAGTAAAAATAAATACATAGCCTATAAGGCTACATTAGTTCACCCGAAGGACGAAAGAAAGGAGGTAGGAAAATGGAGTAAAAGAGGTCAGTTGTACTATGAGGATAGACTTGAACTTTTAGTGGTGAACTTTAATGTATGCAAATAATTAATTTATAATGATGCACACTTGAAACTTAAATAATGTTAAAACTCAGTGTTACTTCAATAAGCAATTTTTAAAAAGATGCAGTGGTTATTATCTGAAAAAATATAGAAAATAAAAATTTGCATTTCTTTGTTTAGGGAAGATAAGTGGCTTTTTCAGAAAATTTTATTGATATTTACTTTTAAAAGCTTTTATAACATGAGGCCTTTAAATTATTCACCTCATTAGCACATTGATTCGGAGAGAACTACATACAGAGTATGCTAAATAATTTTGACCTAGAACCCTATTCAGATATCCCTTAAGCTCAACTCAACCTTCTCATAGCCTCCCCTTCCCGCGATTTCTGTCTGGTTTATATTCTTGCCACATCCCTCCTTAAAGGATCCTGCCTGCTTCCCCACCTGTAACTTACCTCACTTCCATTAGTGGGAATGACATCTCTAATGACACTGCCTTCACATTGTGTCACCAGTGACATAATCGCCACCCAGTGTCTCTTCATCCTCATGTGAATAAATTTTCTCTGTTGACCATTTTAAAAACACATCCTTTTCTTGTGCATTTCAACATCATAACCTCCTCTTTTTGTTCCTTGTTGTGTCGATTCTTTTGTAGCTTTCCTGCACAACCACTCATGTTGGCACTACTGAAGAATCTGATCATGCCCTTGTTCCCCTCTACTCTCCTTCAGCAGTCTCCCATGTTGCTACAAGTGCTCAGCTCTCATGTTTGTGATTGCTTAGATACATATGTATTACCCTGGCTCCTGGCATCACCCTCAAACCCAGCTTTTCATCCACCTGGCGTACATTTATAAATCTCAATCTAGTCAAACCTGAGTTCTCTCCTCCTTCCCCTACTTTGATTCATTTCTTGTGTTTTTGTTTGTTTGTTTGTTTTTTGTCCTCCATTGCATAAACCCATCAGCACTCCCTATGTCACAAAAGCTAAATGTCTCAGAAGATTGAACTTGTCTCTCCCAACTCTTTTCTCTCCATTTTTTAACTCTCATCAAGTATTGTTGACTTTTCATGTCAGGTGCTAGGAATTCACCTTTTTTTCTAGTGTGCTCAAGTAGAATAGCTTCAGTAAGGAAGCAAATGAGTCAGGTTTGAAGTTTATTTCTTAAATGGGGAAAATAAGCAAAGTGAGCATTGAGAAAGTCCAGTTCTCAATTTGCATCAAAAGTGGTTATAGAACAATGAAAGAAACATGTAGATCTAAGTTATTGTCAGAAAAATGCACTTCTGTAACTAATATTTTTAAGGACAAATAGGCTTACAATTATTTGTCAGGGGCCTGGACTTGAAAGGAAAATTTTAGGGGGAGGGAAGCTTATTTTAAAGACTGTCTAGCATAGCAAGATTTCTTGGGTATACTTGACAAATTATGGTCTGTTATGGTCTTGGGACTTTATTTTTTCTTTGTTGAGGTGATATTCATTTACATCACTGTATATGATTTAGGGGAATAAGTTCACACTTCTTTAGGTATATGTGAACACACCACCCTACCATTAAAGCTCGCTGGTCCTTTCTCATAAGCCACAGGGTCCCTTTCCCCTCTTGACCCCGCCCTTATCCTCCATATCCTCTAGTAGCCTTAATTCTGTGTTCATACTGCCATTCTTTCATAATCATATTTGTTTTTACTTTTGTCAGCTCCTTTTTGCTTTTGTTTTTTCTGTAATTCCACGTAGGAGTAAAATCATTTGTCTTTCTCCTTCTGACATACTTTTAATCCCCTGTAAAAAGAAATTTTAGAATAAAAGACTGCAGTGCAGTAGTATGTAAGAAATTAAAAAGAGTTGAAATTTTCCAGGGAAAAGGGGGTAAAGTTGATCTGTTTCTTTCCTAGGCTGCTAGTTCAATTGATGCAGAAGATGGGTTGAGGTTCATGCAGGAGATGATTGAATTGTCAAGTCAGCAACAAAAAGAACAGCAGCTGCCTCCACGAGCTGTACAAATTGTTTCCCACCCATTTTTTGGCAGGGTAGTGTTGACTGCTGGACCAGCTCAATTTGGGCTGGATCTGTCAAAGCACAAAGAGGTGTGTATACTTGAAATGTTTTGTTGAATTGAAAATATTTTTTTGTATCTTCTGATTTCTTAGTCTCTTTTCTAATTGAGTAGTGTCTTTGAGAAAATTATGCAACCTGATTTGATATGTAAAATAGAAAATATTATTTTGCCTAGCCTTATAAAGATTAGTAAGGATGTAAAAATACTTCATAAGCCACAAACAAAATAAGAATACCTTTTTTCATATAAATTTGTTTTTTTTTTTGGCAAAACATAATTGATTGGGTGCTATGATGTATGCTAGACATATATTGGATATGTCATCATTAGAAAAGAAATGAGATCATGTAAAAACTCTAGATATTAAATTTTATTAACTAGATAATGAAAAAAACTAAAAAAAAATTTAAGTTACTCTTTTTCTGACAGACAAGAGGATTTGTTGCAAGCAGTAAACCATACAATGGTTGTTCAGAGCTTACTAACCCTGAGGCGGTCATGGGGAAAATTGCTTTGATACAAAGAGGACAGTGCATGTTTGCAGAAAAAGCACGAAACATCCAGAACGCTGGAGCCATTGGTGGCATTGTTATTGGTAGGTAATCCTCTGTATCACCAACTAAGAGGAGATAATCTTTCGAATTTTTCCTTTTATTTTCCAAAATTTCATCAAAGAGCTTGCCATATTGTTTTAACTTCACTAGACAGCATATTGGATAGCTAATCCAGTGACTCTTAATCATTTCTGTGTATCTCATGTCTAGATATGTTCTTCTATATATTAAAAGTGATAAGTAGTAAAAGCATGTGCAATCAGATGTGAAAAGTGGGCTAGAGGTGAGTGGTCAAAACACCAATACCCTGAACAAGAAATGTGCATGAGAGATCCAAAAGTTACACCCTCCCACCTCCTAGACAAGACACAGAGGTGAGGAAATACTCTTCTTCCCAGAGGTGAGGCTTTAGAGTCAGACACATGGGTATGCAGTTCCCTACTCTGCCTTCAAGTCACCATGGCCCAGATTTAATTTATCTGTTTATTCTGGAGAATATTTTTTGAGCTGCAGTGAAACAGTATCTCTTAGGTAGTTTTAAAGTTTGAGATAATATATTTAAAATTTCTTAGTACAGTAATTTACTTGGGTATAAGCACTAGTAGCTAACAACTTTTTTTTTTTTTATTAAAAAGTTTATTTTTACATCATTTTTCACATTTTTTTTCATCTCAATTGTAATCCCCACGGGTTTCCCATC
>NW_004567125.1:26841700-26885433 GCF_000260355.1 Condylura cristata | reverse complement strand
GCCTGTTCTGTTCCCCACTCTGTCTCTGGTGAAGCCTCTCACTGCCCCTGAGCCTCTGGCCTGTACCCCAGTTCTGTATGCACAAATAAATAAAAATAAAAAAAATAAAATAAAATAAAGATAGGGGCTTTCCCTGGTGGCACAGAGGGTTAAAGCACAGCACTAAGAAGATAAAGCCACTTCAGCATGAGTTCAGTCCCCGCCCCAGAGGTGATCCACATGGTGTGGTCGACCTCTCCCGACCCACTTGACCTCTCCTGACCGGCCCTTGCTCCCCTCAGCAGTATACTTTGTCAGTCAGCCTGTTCTGCTCCTCACTCTTCTCAGGTGAAGCCTCTCACCACCCCCGTACCTCTGGCCTGTCCCCCAGTTTTGTATGCATAAATAAATCTTTTTAAAAATTTTATATGTATACATATATGTGTGTGTGTGTGTGTATATATATAAACATATATATATGTAAATAAAAAGATAAGGCCCTCCCTAGTGGTGTAACAGGTTAAAAGCACAGCACTATGAAGCTATTGAAGCCACTAAAGCATGAGTTTGACCCCCAGCCAGGGAGGTGACCCACATGGTGTGGCAAACCTTTCCTGTCTTGCCCTCTGCTCCCCTCAGCAGTGTACTTCTTCAATTTGCCTGTTCTAATTCCCAATCTGTCTCTGGTGACTCCTCTGACCCCCACACCTCTGGTTTGTACCCCTTTCTATTGCATAAATCTTATATATATATATAGTATATAAAAAAATCTGGAGCTTATGAAGTATTCTATATTTTCTCTTTTTTGGTGAAGTATACTCATGGTAGATATACTAAGTGTGTCCATTCAGATGGTATTATTAGTTACATAATCTTACACTGGGCTCAATGGGGAAATAAAAGGCTATGTTCTTTATTTTTAGAAAATTTAGTTTTTAGAGTGGAACTTTCTTGTAACTTCTCCGAAGTTATTTTGTTTCTGGTAAAGCATTGTTTGGTTTTAATTATATACAAATGGCAACTTAGGATTTAGTTGTTTTTATTGCAAGTATTAGAAGTACAAATTGCTTTAGAATCCATTTGGCTGTGAGAACTGATAACTAAGTTGCTTTAAGAAGGGAATTTTGCTTACTATATGGAAATTATTCTCAATGAACACAAAAGGAAGAAATTGAACTGAGCGCTTTAAGGAAATATAAGTGGGAGTTAAAACTCATTAGGAATCATGATAGCTAGCATTTTCCACCTCTCTGTCTCCATTTCTAGGTCCTCCTGGACTTTTTAACTGTTTCTCTTTACACTTAATTCTTTAGGTTCTCACAGGTCTGCTTCCTCTTTGCCCCATTAGTTCCAAAATGGCAATTCTAAAATTCCATCCTCAGGCATGATGTCATTTAACTGGCCCACTCCCCACTTCTGCCCAAAGATACCCAGGGAGAGCATGGATCAGGTAGCCTCCTTTGATTATCTCCTTTTAAGGGGACCAGATCAAGCTTTCTGAGCATGATTCAACACGTTCTGCATATATATTGTAGTCATACATACATACATACACACACAACAAAATACTAAAATATTGTTTATGGTCCTGTCACTATAATCCAGATCTGAGCATTTCTATTTGTAAAGGTCTCTTCATAAGCATATGAAATTTTTAATTATCATAGAATTATTTTTATGTAATATTCTGTTGTTCTGTTCCATCAAGTAATTTGTTATAATTTACTTGTTCACAATTATAAATAGCACTCCAGTAAACTATTTTAGAGGTACAGATCTCTTTGTTCCTTTTATATTTTTTCTCAGGATAAATTTTTTAAAGATTTACTTATTTATGCTTACAGAGCTGGGGTACAGGCCCAGAGGTGTGGGGATGAGAGGATTCACCAGCGACAGAGTGGGGAACAGAACCAGCAGATATACTGAAATACACTGCTGAGGGGAGCAGCGGGTGGGTTAGGAGAGGTCTGCCATACCAAGTGGGTCACTACTCTGACTGGGGATGGACTCGTGCTGCAGTGGCTGGGGATCACTTCATAATGCTGTGCTTTAACCCATTGTGCCACCAGGGAGGGCCCTCAGGATAAATTTTTAGGAGTAGAATTAGTGGGTCCAAAAGCCTGTTTTTTATTGTTCTTGACACATAAAACTAATGTTGTCAACAGGTAAAAACAGATTTGTGGATAGGCCTTTTTAATGGACATGTGATTGTATGTTTTCTGTATTTATTTTTATTTATTTATTTTTTGGCTAGATGACAATGAGGGGAGCAGCAGTGACACTGCCCCTCTGTTCCAGATGGCAGGTGATGGGAAGGACACCGATGACATCAAAATTCCCATGCTCTTCTTATTCAGTAAAGAAGGAAGTATCATTCTAGATGCCATCCGAGATTATGAAGAGGTAGAGGTGCTCCTTTCTGATAAAGCAAAAGATCGAGGTAAGGGTAAAAAAGGTCTGTGTTTTGTATGGCTTGGCGTTGATTTTACTAGTTGATCACAGAAGGTAGTTACAAAAAATTATTTCTGGCTTGTTGGTTTCAAATGAATTATTCTTTTGGAAATAAATATTGTGGAACACTTACTTTGCTTTGTTTGCTGAGCCAGGATATTCTCGCACCAGGTAGCTGTGCTGCTGTTCACGGTAGCAGTCTTCTTGCTCACTGGAGACCCTGTAGAGACATCTGTACCCCTCCCACCCCACCTAAATGGGTAGAGTGTGTACAGGGTTGTTGGGCTCCCTAGGATGTGTGACAGTGTAGGAAACTGATTCACATCACTTGAACTTCCAAGGGGAACGGTAAAAAGCAGAAGGGGCAATCATTTGATGCTAGCCTAATCTGTGTTTTGTCTTATATTGCTTATTTCTCCTTGAGATCTTTCTGTATGTCAACGATATTTAAGAACAGTGGAGTGAATGAGTAGGCTGTATGTATGTAAGATGGAAATCGTACAAAAATTTTCTGATCTTCTTAAATTCTCCTATGTACCTGATTTTTTTTTCTGAGCCCTTTTTTAAACTCAGATCTTCTTTCCTACGTGTGTGCATATAAACACATCAAACGTAGGCAAATTATTATTCCATATGACTCTTTAATGCCTTTGCTTTTTCCCCCATTTTGTGCTACCATTGGAATTTCAGCAGCAATATTAAAAGGTAAAATGATTCCAAGCTACATTATTAATAGTAGTAAGTATCTTGCATTAATAAGCTTTAAACTATATATGTGTGTGTATATGTGTATATACCTATACACACATATACACACGTGCATATATATATAAATTTTGTGTCAGTGGGTACCGGAATAAACTCTGATTTAAACACTGATATAGTTAGATTATTTTCATGTCTAATTAGCTATCCCGTAATAACTATTCTTTACTGATCCTGTGTAATAAACCCTGTGAATTAAATATCCCACATAACAGATTAATTCACTAGTCCATGTTGATATAAGAGTCACTCTAACAAAGATGTTGTCTTAGCATGTATTACTTTTGATCACTTTATTTGAAATCTTTGTAAAAACATAAAATATTGACTGTTTTTAAAAATTATATGTGTATATTAGGGTACATTGGGTTAGGAGTCTGAGGTTATGGTAAAACATTGCTTCCCATACCAGAGAAAGGTTATGAATAAAGATAAATTCTACAGAATAAATGCAGTGCCTTGACCAGTAGTAAAAGGGCTTTGTTCAAATTGTATTTTTAAAAAGGTTTTCATAGTCTCTAAATGTATTGAGCAGTGATTCTGTTATGTGGTGATCTTTTGACACAAAAACCTTGAACTACCCCCCTCCTTTTTGTATAGCTCCTTCAAAACTGTACAACTATACTAAACAAATCAGCACCAAATTACAGTGTAATTGTTGATATTTATCCAAAGGACAGAAGTTAATGATAGTTCATTAAATCAATGATTTTATCCACTTGAGAAATTAATTCCCAAGAAGTTAATATCTGTAGCAGTTATTAACTTCCTTCTTTGTATATAGTGCATGGGCCATGGTTTCTCTTCTATAGGAATAAGTTGATGGACTTATTTAAAGTGTGGTTTACTACTCTACACTGTTGAGTCAGACTCTAAAGTCAGGGGATCAGTACCTGAAATCTTAAACAGGTTTCCAGTAACTGCACTTTGAGAAAGACTGAACAGGGCTAATAAGGCACCCCCTTTTTGTCTCAGCTGTGTGTGGGACCATGCTACCAGCAAGACTTATAAAAGTATAATTAATAATGGCGTCCTTAAAACCTGAACAGTAAAGTTTCCTCCAGATTATCTTTTCTATTCTTAATTTCTCATCCCATAAATCTTTTTTTCTTTATAAAATCATTTGTGATTGATGTTCCAAAATACTAATACAGAAAAGAATTCCTCCAAATAAGCTCTAGTTCACCTTACACCTTGACTCTGTTAAGTCCCAGCCATTAATATCTAAACAATAGAGATAGCCCTATCTATTAGTAAAAATGTTCAGGTGTTTTATTACACACTTTTCTTCAGAAATAAACGTTAGTAATCTGTCAAGTGGAGATAAACCAGTCACATTTCTGAATGTTAATAAGTTCTCCACAGTCTGTTATTGATTAGAAGTTTTAATGTCATGTCTCTATTCTGTCTTATCTTTATAAAATTTCAAGTGTTTATATATACTTAATAATAATCCAGCCTTGTGCTCACAAACAAAAAACACTGTGTTGTTGCCTTTTGACCCAGATTGAATACAGAACTGGGATACGGGCCAGAGTTGCGGGGTGGTGAAGGGAGCAGGACGGGCAGATGGCTGAAGTACACTGCTCAGGGGAGCAGTGGGCGAGACAGGAGAGGTCTGTCCATGTGGATCACCTCTGGGTCACTAAAGTGGCTGCGACGAACTTGCAGTGCTGCATCCTAGCCTGTTGTGCCACCAGAGAGGGCTCAGTTTCCTTTTCTAAATAGCATTTCTTGGGGGAAAATAATGGCATTTTAGAGTTTCCATATATTATCATGCTTGCTGTTTTCAATGTAGATATATGGAGTACTGTGTCCTGTTGGCCACTCCTATAATCGTCTTTCTGGTAGAGGCAGATAGAGAAAATGTTTCAGGAAAGAAAGGTACCTAAGGTTTGATCTGCTCAAGAGTATGATCTGGCAGTATTAATTTCCTTAAGAGTATCCCTGCACTGAACTTGATAGTATGAATCTAGAACCTAGATTGCTAAAATCTAGGAAAGGGTTGCTTAGATAGGAAGATTTACTTCTGGGGAAGAAACTGGAGTACAAGTGCAGATAGCTTCTTGGTCTGGCAAAGAGCATCTAAAATGTTCCTTTTACCAGAACTGATACTGACTTCCTTTTTCTTCTTTTTCCACTTTTGCAATTGTACATTTTCCCCCACTTTCTGGAAATGTCTTACCAATCTCTACTTCCATTATGCTTTTCCTCTGAGAACTTTCATACTTCCTATAGAATAAGCAGTTTTAATGCTACCTCTGTCTCTTACTTTCATAGATAAAATTGAAGGGTTTTTTAAAGATTTATTTATTTGTGCATACAGAACTGGGGTACAGACCAGAGGCTCAGGGGCGGCGAGAGGCTTCACCAGAGACAGAGTGGGGAACAGAACAGGCAGATCGACGAAGTACAGTGCTGAGGGGAGCAGCGGGCGGGTCAGGAGAGGTCTGCCGCGCCATGTGGTCACCTCCGGGGCAGACAGGAATCGAACTCATGCAGAAGTAGCTTTAGATTCTCAGTGCAGTGCTTTAACTCGCTGCGCCACCAGGGAGGGCCCTGAAGGGCTTTTTAATGTAGTTCTGTGATACTTGTATTGCGTATACTTGTTTACCTAGTCATCTCTGCTTTAGCTCTGCTTTTTAGTAAATGCTGGATGTGAGTGAACATCCAATCTGTCTTTTCCAAGGCTCTCATATGCTTTTATTATTACTACTAGAATTTAGTTTTCTTTTCTTTATATCTTGAAATTTTCTTCTTTTGGTTGCTGTGTTTCTGATTCACCTCCTGAATTTACTGATGTACTTGCACTGTTGTGATAGTACTCATAATTGTGTTAGTGGGCATCTTAGAATAAAGATTTGTCATAGTGTGGCAGGCACTAATTCCTTTCTTTTTGTACTTTTCCAACTGTCATACTTACTTACCTAAATACTGCTTCTCTGTTATAAATATCTGGAATATTTTTACATAATTGAATGTGTCTCTCACTCTTCTGTTTCATTCATTCACCTATTTATTACTGTTCCAAAAATGTTGCTGTTTTGAATAATAAATTTTGATCTGATAAGACAACTCATTAATTTTTTTCAGAATTTGACTTTTCTTTGATGTATATTCTTCCACTGGTAGCTTCAAAATAATTAGATCTGATCCCAAAGGAGAACAAAACACATAAAAATGCTATTTATACTTTAAATAGAAATAGGAAAAAATGGTTAAATATTTAAGACTTTCTATCCAAGAAATTTAAATTAGTAAATTTAATTAGATATTGTTAATATTTTTATGATTTTAAGAAAGATGAGTCCTGTGCCTTTGATAATAAACTCACAATAAATTCTGTTTGTAGCTTTTACTTGTATTTTCAAAAAGATAGTTAATTTTACTTCTTGGCAGTTATTGCTACTATAGAAGAAATTATTTATTGGTAGTTGCTTGTTTATCTTATTTTTACTCTCATTATCAAGTTCTTCTATTACCTTAGTATTTTTAAAAATTAAGAGTTGCTTTGAGGGGGGAGATATTCTTTATTGTGGGGGAAAAATACATAAGGATATAAAATAATGGTAGCTCAATAAAAAACATATTTTTTTAAAAGTTGCTTTGAATTTAAATATGAAACACATCTGCAGATAGGAATAGTTTCAGTTTTCCTTTTCCCAAAGATACACCTTGTTTTCTTGCCCTGTTGCACTAGTTAAGTTTCCAAAATAATAATATATGTAATATTGGGGCAATTTTTTTTACCAGAAGCATAATCTTTATTACTAGATGAAACAACCCCTCTACCTTTTCCTATGCTTCTAAATTCTAGATTAATAAAATAATTTGAATAATAGATTAATAGCATTCTGCTTAATTCTAAAAACAGCTTGAAGACTTTCTTTTGTTCTCCCTTTTACTTGGGGTAACTTAATGCAAATGAGCTCTAAGCATCCAGTTCTCTGCTTTCTCTTCCTAGGGCCCACCATGGTTTCCCTAATTGTAAAAGTAAGATGTGCTTTTCCACAACTTCAGAGACAGGATGTATGAAGACTCAGTACTTACCCTTTAAATCTCAGTTCAGGTGTCAGTTTCAGGAAGGAACTCTTCTTCCTTTCTGACGCCTGTAAGCTTTTCTAACACCATAATGCATCACAGCTAGGATTTCCCATTTCTTTTTTTTGGTTGTTGGTAAATTTGGTTTCCCCAACCAGACTGTCAGGTGACCTTGTTTCATTCCTAGCACCATGGCCAGGGCTTGCCACACGGTGGACATGCAGAGATTTACTGACTGATTGTCATGGAGGCAGAGGGCCAAGAAGGCCAGCATTTGGGCATCAGTACTGTTTAAGTACTTCTTGTAGAATCTAAGTCTTCTGGTGGTTTCATGTACACAACACATTTTAGAATGACTGCATGTCTTACAATTCATAGACCTATAAGGAAACTAAAGACATAAATAATAGTTACCTTTATGAAAACATTAATCACATGCATACCCTTAAAGTATGCAAAATCCAGAATTTTGTATTATCTGCATCTTTGTGTTCTCAGTAGGAATTTCACTTTTCATCAGAGCATTATCTTAAAATACAGCCAATGCATGTGCTGATTAAATTTTAATTTATATTTAGTGTGTTCCAGTGTGAGGGCTTCCCAGAATTGAGAAATTTAATCAACTTTAGATATGTATAAATGCAAATTTATGTGCATTTAATAGTATTACTGTCTAGTACATTTTTTAGGCATTTACTAATACCCATTCAAGGCAGTCATCTCAATTATTATAGTCATCCTTTTCAGTTTAGAAGACTATTTATTTTCTAATATTGCCATATCACAAAGTGAATATACAGATTTTGTACTGTACTACTTTTCTATAAGGCAGGTTATTTTACTCTTCTTTGTCAGTGTTTACTGTTTGCACTAACTTGATTTTCTAACTCTATTGCAAAAGCTAGTATGCATTTGAAAATGTGATAGTGTACTTTTTGTTGGGGCAAGAAGCATGAAGTTTGTGTGTTTCTTTACACAGATCCTGAAATGGACAATGAAGAACAATCAGCCTCTGAAAATGATTCCCAGAATCAGAGTGCTGAGCAGATCACACCAAGTTCTCAGGAGGTTGATTTGGTTGATTTGGTTGATCAAGTTGATCAGGAGTCACCTGAGGAAAGTTCTCTAAACTCTCATCCAGAATCATCCTCCCCAACAGAAACAGATAATGCTGCAAGTGGTCCTCCTTCTGAACAGAATTCTAATCCCACAGAAAACCTTGAGACTACAAATCTTGATGGTGAATGTACAGATTTAGATAACCAACTTCAAGAACAATCAGAAACTGAGGAGGATTCCAATCCTAATGCTAGCTGGGGTAAAAAAGTCCAGCCTATAGACTCCATATTAGCAGACTGGAATGAAGATATAGAAGCATTTGAAATGATGGATAAGGATGAACTATGACTTGTTAAAGAATCTGCTGGTAGGTATTTAAAAAGAAAGGTAAACTGTGGTTATTAGACACCCTAGTACTAAGCAGGCTCTCTAATGGGAGGCTTTAAATATGATGAGGAGTAACCACGTTCTGACTGGGATAGTGATCAGATATAGAACTTGCTGCATTAGAAGTGACATTATTTAAAAGTGTCCTATCAAAAATGGAAAGTCACAATTCCCCCCTCAAATGACAGCATTGCACCACCTTGCAGGACCTCAGGTTAGAGACTTACTGGGCATTCCTAAGAACCAAATTTGTGCAGTCTCTGGATAGGTGAAAAACAGTGATTAATGAGGTGAGGAATAGGAATTTGTAGAGCTCTCTAATTAAAGGAAGCTGGGCTTTCATATGGGGGCATTCTGGTGACGCTGCCTTCAGAGAAATACTCAAGTGACCTAAGTGGTTATGAAGCACTTCATGGCGAAGACAGTCTTTGCTCATCACTTTTCACTTGCTTCATTGTGTAACAAATGATCATGATGACTTGACCCTCTTACCAGTGTCCTTTTCATTTAAACCAAAGGTGAAGTCATTGTATGTTTTCAGTGAATTTTCTGCATAAAGATTAATCATTGGAATCAGGTAAAAAGGTTATACAGTTTATTGTGGAAATTGGTCACTGAATACTTTTCAGAAATGAGGCAAGAAAGAAGCTATTGTTGCAATACAAACTTCCCCATTGGACCTGCCTTAGGGAAGCTGTGACTATTCTGAAATGGAACTTAATATTGTATCCTTATAGGGTAAATTACAAGTCTTATCCAATTCTTTTCTCTTAGAAGTGATTAGCCATCAGCCTTACTCCATCCCATGTTTAGTATGCAGTTTGAGCCACAAGGCCCCTACCACCAATAGCTGAATTCCTTTTGTTCCATTTTTCTATCTTAGGAGCTGTGATAAAACTGTGGTAGTGATCTAACAATCCTGGATGACTACTATTTTTTTCCTCCTACTACTATTTTTTTTTAATTGCACCTGCGGAGTCTGCCACATTTTCTGTTGAATCATGTTTTTTTTTTTAGGTTTGCTTTAAAAAAAAAAAAAAAAACTCCTGATAGGAACCTGAAATTTAGTTTATGGTAACCCATGTGAAGAATTTATACAATAACAACTAATAAATAGCCATATAATTTAATGATGAAAATTTTCCCATTTATATGGCTGTCTGATGCTGCCACAAAGAGTTTTAAAAACTTTATTGATATCTGTACACAGCCCTGTAGTTGAAATGATGTCTCTGTACTGATTTTATTTATTTTTTTTAAACTTACTGGAATCAGTTCTAAAGGAATATTTGTGAGGTTTAATTTCCTTTCTCTTTACCATCACATTATATAATAACCTCCTAAAACACAGTTTTGAGGTACTGATGAACTGTATATGGAATTATTAATGAACAGCATTGCTGTGTTGTAGTTATGTATATTCATGTACAGTATGTCTTAGATCCCAGGTAAACATATTCTTTTGTATAAGGGGATAAATAGCTGCTTTCAGAAATTCCAGCTAAACTTAATTGAATCAGTGAGTAATAAGTCTAATAGAAAATTATTTGGGGTGGGGGGTTGGGGGGGAAGGTTAGTATGCAAGATCTTTATTGGCCCTTAATTAAACCTGACACAAAAGTGGATATTTTTATTCTCTCTGCATGTGAAATTTGGTATAAGAAGATAGAATTATAATAATACAGTATACGGAAAGGATAGACATAGTGCTTTGTTCATCTTAATTACAAAGCTGCCAAAATAGCTAAAGCTTCATTACTTGACTTGCCTTGATTTATAGGACTGGGGCTTGGAGAAAAGGAGCAGATGTTCCTTTAAGACTTTGATTACAGAAGCCTTACATACCTTGATTTGATTTTGTATTTTAGCTTAGAGCCATTGTTGTCTACCGTTCTCAAAACAATTTTGTTTTTTTTGGGCGAAGAGCTCTTGTAACTTACAAGGAAAAGCCTTCTTACTGCCGCTCTCCCTGCTTTTAACCACGAGGGGGAGTTGTTGCCATTCGTTGAGGTCTAACAGGAAATTGTTCACTTGTTTAGAAAAGTGAATCTTCAAAAAAATTAACAAACTATATTTAACACCCAGAACGAATTATACTTGATTTTTCTCCAGTTAAGAATAGAAGGTGTAATAGTCAGCTTCAAAACTTAACTCGTAGTTAACTCTGCATTCTTATTCAATATACTGCCATGAAGTTGTTTTTTGGTTCATTAAAAATATGTAACAGCATTAGCGGGTTTTTTTTCCATATTTTGTTTTAAAATACTTTATAGACATTTTATTTACTTCCTGATAATTCAGGGGATTCTGTGAGACCCTGAATTTTAGAAACATCTGGTCTACCTCAGTTCAATGTTGACTGCATAGAAATAGAGTTGAAGTGATCACCACAGCCATAAAATTGTTTGACAGAGGATTTATACAATGTTTACAAACCTGGAATCAAGTAAGAATTTTATTGAAAGTTAAGTTAGATATCAGAACAAGTATTTAATTCAGGTATTTTCAAGTTTTAAAAAAAATTGTTTACCTACTAAAAATAGCTATAGTTTTTTCTGTCTATCAAAGTCCATTGACATGATATACCATAATTTGCAATACTTCTCCCATAAAGTTTTAAGAAGGAATTGTAATTTAAAATACATTTGGGATGGGACATTTTTTGGAAATGTTTTTGGTTGTTGTTTTTGTGTTTGTGTTTACCTGTTGACTTCCAACAAGAACATAATTGCTTCAGAACAAATTTTTTGGCATTATATCTTTCCTTTTCTCTTCACAGTGTTAGAGTAAAATGAAAAATTTGCACTCTGATTTTAATTTGCCTAATTACTGAGATTTTTTAAAATTATCATCACACAGCCCTTTTGATAGTAAAATCAACATTTGTTCTCTAACCAGACCCCATGCCAAATTCATCATAAACAAAGCTCTGCATAAGTAATTCAAATAGTGCTTATAATTTTAGGGGGGAGTGGGAATTTAGTAAATATTCCAACTGGTCGTTTTATGCACAAGGCTTCAGTCAGAACATAGAAAAAAAACATTCTGTGAATGAAATATTGTATGTTAAGATTTTATAAAAGACATTTTTAAAAGCCCAATTTACAGCCGTATATTTTCTTATGATGTAATTTATGAAAAAGATGTCTGTACTAACAGGTGCTGTAACACTACTGTTGGATTTTATTGTTTGGTGATAAATGTATGCAATATTTCTAAGGGAAACTATGTACTGTGATGTAAAAGTGTGGGCAAAATGTATATAATCCTTGTATATAATTGTGTATTTGATTATAATTACTGATTGTAAAGATTTAATAAAATATGTAAATATTCTGGTCTGGTCTTCATTTGAGTTTTTTAGCATCATTGTGCATATTAGTACTTTGATACATATTTTGAAATTTTTTTTTAACACTCTATCTTCTCTTTAAATGCATTTTAAAATGAGAGTGTGGCACAAGGAGTTAAGTCTCAGCACTATGAAACTGTTGGCAGCCACAGCAGCATGAGTTCAATTCCCAGCCAGGGAACTGACCCACATGGCACAGCAGACCTATCCCACCCACTGCTCCCCTCAGCAGTGTGTTTCAGTCCATCTGCCTATTCTACTCCCCACTCTGTCTATGATGCACCTGTGGCCTACACCCCTGTTCTTGTATGCAAAAATAAATCTTAACAACAACAATTAAGGGAGTGAATTTGGGGGGACATTTTAAGCTTTAGAAACACAAACATACATTGAACAGTTCCAACTCAGCTAGTACCAGGAGGAAGCCTGAGTAAGTTTAGAGTAATACACAGGGTCAATGTTGGTAATTTTTTTTTTTTAATTGGGGTAACTGGTTTACAGCATTATTTTTGCTTTACAACTACCCCTTCTGGTGTCATTACCACAACACACTTTCTACCTAAGTACCCATAGCCCACCACCGTAGTCATCTGCTCTCAGCCTACTTGGTTCTCACCCCTCCCCCTTCCCCTCTGGTAGCCTGGCTTCTACAGTCGCCTTTCTAGGGTTCTTTTAGTTTGTCTTTTTATCTGACCCTTTGGTTTCTCTGTCGCACATGTAAGAGATACCATCCAGTATTTGACTTTCTCCTTTTAACTAACTTTTCAGCATAACCCATCCCTGTTGTTGCAAATGGCAATAATTTATCTTTTTAAATGGCTTGAGTAGTATTCCATTGTGTATATATACCACATCTTGATCCACTCATTTATTTTGGGTACTAAGATTGCATTACTCCTTGAATATTGTACATAGTGCTGCTGTGAACCTAGAAGTGAATATTTCCCTTCAAATAAGTTTTTGTATTCAATGGGATAAGCCAGGGAAGTTGATCCCTTAAACTTTTTTAAGATTCTTTATGCACACAAGATCTGGGGTACAGGCCAGAGGTGTGGCAGGTGAGAGGCTTCACCAGAGACAGAATGGGGAGCAGAACAGGCAGATCTACTGAAATAACATGCTGAGGGGAGCAGCGGGCAGGTCAGGAGAGGTCTGCTGAATTTCGTGAGTCAGCTTCCTGGCCAGGGATCAAACAGGTGCTGCAGTGGCTGGAGATAGCTTGATAGCACTGAGACTATAACCCTGTGCACCAAGGAGGCGGCACATTCTCATTTGTCTCAAGGTATTTTAAGCTTTGATTTCCTCATTAACCCAATGGCCTTTGTTCTTGAGTGTTGTTCAGTCTCCACAGATTAGAACTTTAGCACTGCTTGCTTTTTTTTTTTTTCCTGCTTACATTTTGAGGTCAATTTCAAGTTTGCTACATTATGGTCAGAGAAGGTGTTTGGCATGATTTTGATCTTCATGAGTTTGTCAATTACCTTTTAATCCAATATGAGTTCAATCCTGCAGAATCTCCCATGTACATTCAAGAAAATATATTCAGCTTTTTTTGAGGGGAGGGGGGTGCAGACCTCTAAATATCAAACACGTGGTCTAATTCTTTCTTTTCCTTATTTATTTCTGTCTGGTTGATTTGCCAGTTGGAGGTGTGGTATTGATGTCTCCAGTCACTAATGTGTTTTCCCATTGCCTATTTTGAGTAATAGCAATTGCTTTATATATTTTGATGCTCCTTCATTTAGTGAGTATGTTTTGATGAGTGTTATACCTTCCTGATAAGTTTCCTTAATCTTTATATTGTACCCCTCCCTGTCTTGTTACTTTTTTGACTGGAAATCTTTTATCTGATTAAAACGTTTTCCCCTTCTTTTGTGCCCCATTCATTTGTAGGCTTGTTTTCCAATCCTTTACTCTGAGTCTGTGTTTATCTTTGGAACTCAGGTGTGATTTCTGGAGACATTTATAGTGATTGTTAATATGGGAAAGTGCTACTATAATTTTGTTCTTAATTTTGTGGTTCTATTTCCTTGTTCAGGTCTTTGTGAATGTTCTCTTTGATCTAGATATGAGAGTTCTTTCAACATTCTTGCAGAGGGGGACTAGTATTTGCAAACTCCTTCAGCTTCTGTTTGTCTGAGAAGGCCTTTATTTCTCCTTCATATCTGGAGAAGTACCCTACAGTATAGAGTGCTCTTGCTTGTCAGTTTTACCTGTAATTATTTTGATCACATCACGTCATTCTTCCCTTGTCCACAGAGTTTCTTCTCCGTTCAATGTGAGCCTGATCAGGGTTTCTTTACAGGTTATCTGCTTCCCCTCAGCCAGCTTCAATATTCTTTGTCCTGAATTCTTTAAGTATCACTAATGTGTGTTTTGATGTAGGTCTCATTATGCTTCAGTATAACCTGCTGTTCTTTTAGCTTCACAAATTGGTATATTTAATTTCCTCTCCAGTATTGGGAAGTTTTCCTAAATTATTTCTTTAAATAAGTCTTCTGTTCCCTTTCCTTCTTTCTTCCCTCTCTGAGACATACATTATTCTTGCATAGACTTTCCTCACATAGTCAGTTAATTCTCAAAGTGTTTTTCCAGATTTTTTTTCTTTTGTATCTCTTCTTCCAACTGGACGCTCTTTTCCTTGGACTGTTCATCTGCTTTAGTCTACTATTTTATTTATGCTCTTAAGAAAGTGTAACAGTATGGTCTTTCAGAAATCAATTCAGTACATAAATTGATTTCTGTGCAATTTAAAATTGTACAGTACAATGTCTTAAAAGTTTATTTCTTTATTTTAAATTTTGTCAGCTATTTATACATCTGTAATTTTGGGTTATATATATGTTTTTTTTTTTTAAAGACAGGTAAGGTTTTTTTTTTTTTTTAAAGATTTATTTATTTATTTGTGCATACAGAACTGGGGTACAGGCCAGAGGCTCAGGAGCGGTGAGAGGCTTCACCAGAGACAGAGCGGGGAACAGAACAGGCAGATTGACGAAGTGCACTGCTGAGGGGAGCAGCGGGCGGGCCAGGAGAGGTCTGCCACACCATGTGGTCACCTCCGGGGCAGGCGGGAATCGAACTCATGCGGAAGCGGCTTTAGATTCTCAGTGCTGTGCTTTAACCCGCTGCACCACCAGGGAGGGCCCAGGTTATATATATGTTTTAAAGATTTATTTATGTATACAGAACTGGGGTATAGCCAGAGGTGCAGGAACAGTGAGAAAATTCACCAGAGACAGAGCGGGGAGCAGAACAGGCCGACTGAGGAAGTATGCTGCTGATGGGAGCAGTGCGCGGGTCAGGAGAGGTCTGCTGTGCCATGTGGTCACCTCCTGGGGCATAGATCCCAACTCATGCTGAAGTGGCTTTAGATTTTTAGTGCTATGCTTTAACCCGCTGCGCCACCAGGGAGGGCCCTTGGCTTATTTTTTTATTCATCCATATTTATACATGCTTCACTCACCCTGCACCAAACTTCCCAATGCCCTCTCTCCTTCCTCTTCCTACGTTCCTTCACCCTGCTCTTTGTTTCCTCCACTAACCAATAAATTTTCATAAAGTGTAAGAATTGTTCTGTGCTTTAACAGTATTTTTTTTTTTGGTCACTTATACTTTACAGATAGGTGAAAACATCCAACATACTTCATTTTCTGACTTATTTCACTTAGCCTAACACCTCAATGTCTATATACTTTGTTGCAAAAGGTATATTTCACCTTTTTAAATAGCTGTGTAGTGTTCCATTCAGCATATATTCCACAATGTCTTTAGCTGTCTGTTGTTGGGCACATAGGTTGATTCCATGACTTGGCAGCTATGGTTGATGCTTCTATGAACACAGAAGTACATAATTCTTTTTGCATTGGTGTTTTCATGTTCTTTGGGTAAATACCCAGCAGAGGTATTGCTGGATCATATGGGATTTCCTTTTTTTTTTTAATAAATTCTGATAAAATTGTGGTATATCAATAAAAAGTGTATATTCGGCCCTCCCTGGTGGCGCAGCGGGTTAAAGCACTGCACTAAGAAGCTGAAACCACTTCCGCATGAGTTCGATTCCTGCCTGCCCCGGAGGTGACCACATGGCGTGGCAGACCTCTCCTGACCCGCCCACTGCTCCCCTCAGCAGTGTACTTCGTTGATCTGCCTGTTCTGCTCCCCACTCTGTCTCTGGTGAAGTCTTTCACCACCCCTGAGTCTCTGGCCTGTACCCCAGTTCTGTATGCACAAATAAATAAATCTTAAAAAAAAAATTCATTAAAAAAAAGTGTATATTCATTAAATCAATAGTTATAAGTGTTTTTAGTACTTAACATACTCTTTAATACGGTTTAGTTAGGCAAATATTTACAACCTCCCTATTTATCACATCCCGAACTAAGCTGTGGGAATTCATGGATTTTACAGTTAAATCCAGATGACAGATACTGAACAAATAATTTCAAGCATGATTAGGGCATATGCGAAGATGTATGGGAATCAAGCCTGGCCGGACTCAGGAAAGGCTGTCTAAGGAGTGGAAACTGAACTGAGATATCAAGAAGGAAAGAGGTGAGAAGCAACAGGCCCAAAGGTCATGTTTTTTGGGAGGATGGTGTCCTCCAAAATTCATACGTTGAATTTGTAACTCCTAATAGCTCAGATGGACTGTATTTGAAGTTAGGGTCTTTTAAAAAGGTGGGTCCTAACCGGGATGACTGATCCTATAAAACAAGACAAGGACACAGATGGGCACAGACAGCAGACCATGTGAAAACATCACTGAACCAAAGAGGCCTTAGAATAAAACAGCACTGCCAATGTGTTGGTCTCAGACTTCTGGTCTCCACAACTGTGAGAAAACTGAACTGTTGTTAAGGAGCTCAGTGTGTGGAGTTTTGTTACAGCAGTCTTAGCATGAGACATGAGAGGCTACTGCTTGTTGATGGAGGTACTAGGGGTACTGCCTGTTGGTGGAAAAGAAAACGGGCCCAGCATGACTTGAGGGGAGCAAATTGGGAAAGAAGCGTGGGCTTTGATGATTTGGGTTACTCTCACATCAGAGATGAGGATTGCCTATCTTTTTTTTTTTTTTTAAGATTTATTTATTTACACATACAGAGCTGGGGTTCAGGCCAGAGGTGCAGGAGAGATGAGAGGATTCACCAGAGACAGTGGGGAGCAGAACAGTCCGACTGATGAAGTACACTGCTGAGGGGAGCAGCAGGCGGGTCAGGCGAGATCTGCCGTGTGCCGTGTGAGTCACCTCTGGGGCAGGGATCCAACTCATGCTGAAGTGGCTTTAGCTTCTTAGTGCTGTTCTTTAACCTGCTGCTCCACCAGGGAGGGTCCATGGTTGCCTATCTGTGTAAGGACTAACAGCTTATCAGCAATAGTGAGGATCTGGGATTTTGTTCTAATGTAATGAAAAATCACTGAACAGTCTTATTCAAGTCAGTGGCATGATGAAGTATGATGCTAAATGAGGAATAATCTAGTGAACTATACTAAGTGTGATTTCAAAAAGTACACATGTTTTTGTGCATATAGACAAAGACTTGATGAACACTCTTATGTGCTTGCAGTTATGGGCCCGAGGGTGCAGTTTTGGACAAAACACAGTAAGAAGATAAAAGCTAAAATAAATAGGAAAATGAGTTTATGAAGAAAAACTTACAGTTAGAGGAAAGTGATGGAAACCAGCATGGATTAGAGTTCTGCTTTAAATAGCCAAAATACTAATGATGGTTAGCTTTGGGCTATGGGCCATTTCATTTATTTATTTCTAATGTTCTTTGTTTTCTTAAATTTCTAAAAATGAACCTTCTAAGAAAATACAATCTCAAACAATAAAAGGGAGAAAATCACACCAGAATCTTCCCATCACACACTTCTGCACAATTTGGCAAGTCCCCTCTGTGCCACGTACTGTGGACATAGCAACAGTGCACTGGGCTTCAAATCTGAAGAAGATGAGGTTCGTCAGGAAAAGTCTGTGGAACAAAGAAAATAGGCTCTAAAACAATCTCAGGATTACTGGCATTTAAGGAGAAGAGGAGGAAAAGCTTGTTGAAGAAGAGTGGAAGAGAATGGTTGGAGAAGTAGGAAGAAAGGGAAGAGTGTGTAAAAACCAAAGAACAAATTATTTCAAGGAGGGAGTGGAAGAGAATAACCTGAAATACCAGTTTGGTGCCAGCAAACTGTTGCTATGCAAAAATGCAGGTGAAGTCTGGCTTCTAATAGAGAAAAGTCAGAAAGTCACTTGAAATTTCATGTTAAAATACCTGGACAAAATACTTGTAATAATAAAGGGCTCCTGTTTGCAGCCTTCATTTTTTAAGGACCACTCACCAAAATGGTATTCAGCTCTAGATTTATCTTGTACCTAAGGCCTCCTCCAACTATGGAGGTTTGCTGATGTTTTAATACCCCCAGATGGCTATTATGTATGTGACTTTCTAAATATAGGCTGGAAAGTCAGGTTTCTTCAGGTAAGTCAGTGGGAAAAGAACTTCATTCACTTTTTTTTGTGATGCTAATGCCAACCACTGAAACTTTTTGATGTGAAGCAATGAAACATCCTTCTCTGGAATCCAGTTCAGACTTCGCCTCCACACATTGGTCTGTTCTTCGTACTGACCAGCTTCATCCCAACTTCTCCTTCTGTGGTTCCTGGAGATGCCATCTTCTGGAGCCCCATCAGAGCTACAAACCTTATTAGGAAACATTTCTAAGACTGTTCACCCCAACACTGATTCCTTCAAGCTCCAGCAACATTAAGAGAGCCGATCCAGCTCAGCTGTCCATTCACGGCTGTGATATGATTAACACAGCCTGGCCTCACACCACATCATCAAAGAACCACCACTTTTTGAACCTTTACTAAGCACTGACATATACTAGACACTTTATACAGGTGGTTCCTTATCCATAAGGCAGCCTGTGAGATAGCAACAATATAATTTTTTTAAGATTTATTTATGCATGCAAAACTGGGGTACAGGCCAGAGGAGTGGTGGGTGAGAAGATTCACCAGAGACAGAGTGGGGAACAAAACAGGCAGATCGATAAAGTACACTGCTGAGGGGAGCAGCGGGCAAGACAGGAGAGGCCTGCCACACCATGTGAGTCAGCTCCCTGGTGGGGGATTGAACTTGTGCTGCAGTGGCTAACCCGTTGTGCCACCAGGGAGAGTCATCTATAATTTTATTGATGAAGAAAAATAAGATCCAGCAAAATGGTGCACAGTCACAAAGTCAAGCTAGGTGGACCTAGCCTAGGTTTGAGTCTAGAGTGATCTGGTTTCTATGATGCAGGCACCTTTTCTCGCTGCACAGTGAGACAAGTGTGAGTTGTCTCACACTTGTGACTGGCTGTTGGGTGCCAGTCCAGGCTGACTCATTCCACTGCCATTTAGCCACCAAAGGCTGTGGGATTTGAAGGTCCTTCACACTTAGCAAAGGGGTAGGAGTAGGAGAATGACGCTTACAGGTTCAGGTCTTATGGTTTCTGAGTCAGAGGATATTTATCAGAAATCCTTTTCAAAATGGTAGAGAAGAGGTCTAGGTCTCTTTTCCCAAGGCAACCAACCACCAGTTTCTCTGATCTTTGGCTCTGCATGTCCAGTCAGAATCATTAGTCCTAGTGGTATAGAAATGTCAGGTTTTCAGGCCATGTCTCCCAGCCAGAAATGGAGCCCAGGCTGCAGCAACATTGCCAAGTCCCAGCTACAGGCCACCATGGGTTGGTGTCTCATGACGCCATAGCAGGAACTTTGCAGACACTCAGGCAAGCAAGTAAGACGGCAGATTCGCTTAGAGAAACAAAACGAATATTAAGGAGAGGGAGCAGGAATAAAGTGGACTCCCAGGCAGTGGAATCAGGCCACGGAGGGGCAAGGCAGCCAAAGTGTAGTCGTGTCTCGGGGAATATAGACCTTTCTTTGTGACTGGTTAGCTCTTGGTGGTCTTGATGGAGGGAAAGAATAGAAAACCCAACGGAGACATCACAAGGTTAAAACCTGGCTCATGCAGGTAGGTGAGGGCAGATGAACTAACATGACCTAATGGTCATAGAAATCAAGGCACTCTGTGCCTTACCACAAGGCATAAGGCCCCAGCAGATATCAGACTGCTGTAGGGAATGTCAGAAGCACAGACTTGAGAGTAACGATACAGAGATTGGGCCCATTGTGAGATTCTAGTTACCCAAAATCAGCAAACCGACCACTCCACAAAGGAGTGAGCCCCTCCCCAAGAAAAAAGGACTACATCAGGCAGTTTCTGCACTGAGGCTGGGGGAGCTGTTGTCTGCCCATCTGTGACTATGCAGGTGCTTCTTTCCACCCGCTCTCCCTCTGCAGGGCAGCGGCCTCCTGCCTGTCCCTGACCTGTTCCATGCCTGGACTTCTCTGCACTGACCTCCCTCAGTGGAGGCCTCTGTCCTAACACCACCTGCCTGCAACCGCATAGGCCTCTCTCAGCACACCTGTCTCTTTGGGGCAGCTCTGCCTGCCCCCCTGTGCCTATGCAAGTGTCCTTTACTCCTCCGTCCTTTTCTCTAATAAGCCTACTCTTTAAATATAACGGAGTCTCTGTCTCATGGAGAAACTTGTCTGGGAATTCGCCGCTGAAAGGGAAGCTCTGGTGAAATCTTCCCCAGAGTGAACCCAAGGACCCCACACTAACTCCAAAAAAAAAAATCAGTCTCTCTCTGCCTAAATATCTCTGTGCTCAGAACTAAGTCTCTGTGTCCCAGCCCTTATCTTAGAGTCCTTTTTCTTTATTGTCCTTGTTTTGGAATATCCTGTTGCCCCCAGTCCTGGGGGGTTTGATTAGCCCCCTTTGTTTTTGTTGCCTTATCTCTGAGCCTCCCTTAACTCTCCTGCACTGCCTCTGAAGTTGCCTAATTATCCCTAACTTACCTTCAGACTCACCAGGACACATCTAGAAGCACACAAGAAGCCCCCACACACTGTATTTTACCAGCTTGTCACCAGACAGGAACCTTTCAAGAAAACAGGAAGTCTGCCTTTGTCTCACCTATGCCAGCACTTGTCTCCTGAAAGACACTCACACTTTTGGGGGAAAACTGATGAAATACCTGGTTCTGAACCAGAGAACGTTTTTGTGGTCAGTTCCCCAAATCTCATTTACCTTGAAAGAACTAGGATGGATAATCACCGAGAAATGTCAAAGAAATGATGTACCAGCACAACTGTTTGAAGACAGTTGTGCAAAGATAATCTTTATTTTTTTTTCCTCTGGGAAATAGACATTGAAAAGCTGACAACTCATATAGCGGTTTCAGAGTTTTTGAGGCTAAGGAACTTCGTGGCTGTCATCTCACTGATTCTCCTCATTGTGCAAAAAGGAAGAAGGAACCAGTAGTGGGAGTGACTTTGTTACAGGGCACCCCAATGTGAGCTGGACTGTCTGTCTGCGGCTCCTCATCCGCACGCTTAAGATTCAGTTGGACTGCAGACACACAAAAAAAGTTTGACAGTGGGTTTATTTACAAGGGGAAAGGAAAAGGAACAGCCCAGGGAAAGAGAAAGAGAGAGAGAGAGATACAAGTTAACTGGAGAGCCCTACCAGCTCCGCTAACTTGAACTCCAATAGCACCCTGAAAGCTCATCAAGAGCCAAACGACCAGCCGTGAACCACAAGCCAAGAGACCCCCGGAGCCCACTTGTCTGGTTTTATCCCAACCTGGCTGCTCAGCTCTGCCCTCAGGTCCCAGCGTGCTTCTCATTGGTATGAATGGGATTAGTAGTTCCAGTCGGGGTGAAGTCCATGAAACCTGTATCTGTTACAACCTGACCCAGATCACCCATTTCTAGAACTGATCACGCCTTTAGGAAGTTTGCAGTCTCTGGAGCATCCACTTCAAAGTCATGCCCCCAGCTGGATAGCCTCAGCACAGCTATTCCTTTGCAAGTTACTGTTCAGCTCTGAGATAATTACTAACGTCAGAGCTGCCCCTCAGGTGGCTTTGCAAAGCTCCAGGGTTTTATTGAACACAGTTTTAAAACTACTGACTTAGATAATTTATTGTTCATTACTTAAACTTCCAGCATATTCAAGCAAAAAAATGTCTTTTAATTCCCTGAAAACTGGCTCTTCTCATCGGCAGCATTTATTCTTCTCTTCCTTTCCTGATGAATAAAGCCATTAGTGCAAGAATGCACTGTGTACTTTCTTTTGTGCTGCTGTTCATTTGCATTTACATGTGTGTGGGTTGAGCTCAAGTGGCAAGATCAAGATACAGATACTTTGCTGGGGGAGTCTTTCCAGTGGGTCTCAGACCAGGGTTCCCAGCTCTGTGGTAAGGGCAGGATGCATATGGTTCATCTAAAATTTCTCATTTTGAATGTCTGAGTAAGTGGAAAGCTGCGGGAAAGGTAAACAACCTTTTCAAATCTGTGTTGGTAAGGCAATTTTGGAGAATGCTAGACTAATGAAGTCACAGCTCATTTTAAGCCAGCATTTCTCCACCTCTGTAGAACTCACCAATAACTGTGAAAGGAAACAAAATATGAACAAACTGGGCTGGGCCAGGGTGGGCTCCCTGAGGAGCCCTGTGCAGCTGCAGGCAGGCTGAGCTGTGACCTGAGGCGACCCACAGACCTCCACAACAAAGACAGTTTCCTCATGCTGAAATCTTTATCTCCTCACTTCTTGCCTTTCTCACACACAAAGTATCCCCCACCCCCATCACAAGGTGAGCATGCACACTGCCCCACCTAGAGAACAGTAATTCCCAAGCCATGATGCTGGAAAATGTTGTTTTTTTTTTTTTGTCTCTGTGCAGCTCCTTCCCTGAGCAACCCTGCCCTCTTCACACCCTGTATAATCAGGCCTTCCCTGGAGGGGGTGGCCAGGGTTGAAGAAGAAACTGTCTGGGTCCCCAGTCTCTTCTCCGGGCTTAAACCTCAGAGAATAATTTTCTTATATGCAAATGATATCGTTTAAGTGAACACAGTTTATAATAATATTGAATTCACATGTTGAATGCTAACCACATGCTTGGGACCTTACAAAACCACACGAGAAATGTACCGTTATTATTTCCATTTTACAGATGAGAAAACAAGTTTATCAGCTGGGGTTCTTAATACCAAGAAACACATGGCTAAATAAATCAGGGGAGAGAGAAGAGAGAGACACACAAAGAGAGAGAGAGAGAGGAAAAGCGTCTTTGGGAGGTCAAGGGATGGCACGAAAGGAGCTGGGAAAGGGAAGATGTTCTCAACCTTTATCATATGTACTGTAGACATTAAAAACACAGACTTGAGTCAGACTCCTGAAATTAGGATCTTAGAAATTAGTTCCATACACTGGGCCTTTGAGCTGGGTACCCAAGGGTCCTTAGCTGTAATGTAGGGGTGACAAGATCTCCAAAGATGGTGCTGAGCAGCTCCTCACAGTAGAGCTGTCCAAGGCCACCGCAAATGTGCTCAGAAGTCCCCTCTCCTGGGCCCGCCTCCCCTTGCCTGGAGCCTCACCTGTCACTTCTAACTGCACGCATCAGTTCTGTGACGTCACTAGTGGCTGCCTTGGCCAAGTGCTGAGTGCCCCATTCCTGATGGGTCTGGGTGGAGATGCAGGGATTGCATCCAGGGTGGAAACAGCTAATGCTCTCAGTGCGTGTTCAACAGCCACATCTTTAAGGGAGAAGCAATAACAATGTCTGGATTGTTTACACAGTCCTTGTGTGACAGGAGGCTGGAGTCATAAATTGAATGTCAGCATGGACCAGAGCACACGGGGGTCTCAGTGGAGAAACTGTCGCTGGGCCTCCCCTAGAACAGGTCTGCTAGCTCTCCCACACATTCTTTTTTTTTTTTTTTTAAAGATTTATTTATTTGTGCATACAGAACTGGGGTACAGGCCAGAGGCTCAGGGGCGGTGAGAGGCTTCACCAGAGACAGAGTGGGGAACAGAACAGGCAGATCGACGAAGTACACTGCTGAGGGGAGCAGCGGGCAGGTTAGGAGAGGTCTGCCACGCCATGTGGTCACCTCCGGGGCAGGCGGGGATCAAACTCATGCGGAAGCGGCTTTAGATTCTCAGTGCTGTGCTTTGACCCGCTGCGCCACCAGGGAGGGCCTCTCCCACACATTCTTAAAGCTGTCCCTCAATACTGCTGGCGAGTGATGAGTGAAGCCACAGGCCAGGTGGAAGAAAACCATGTAACAGAGTCCTGGAGAGGGGATGGGGTTCCCAGTGGCTGAAGGATTACGGAAAGAACCCAAAATGGTAAGAGAGCTAGATGGAAACAGAAGGAAGGGCAAGGGACTTTTCAAAAAGACAATTTGATAAAGTGCTATCTTTATAAGGAAAAAGAACAAAGCTACTTTCCTGGGAAGTCTAAACTCGCCATCAGAAATGGACACTGCACCATTCATCACCCTGGGAAAACTAGGTAACCAGCTCCCATGGGCTACTCAGAGCCTTATAGATTCTCACTGGGACATCATTTCTCCTTGGTTCTTGAGTGCTGCCTCTCTTATGTGGCTATATTTTTTTTTGTTTTTCACCACAGACTTTCTCTCCTGTGCGCAAGGAACAAAATTCCTTTCTGAGCTGCTGATTCTCAGAACTTGCTTAGAAACGATTTGATCTTGTAAATGTAGAACCACGTGTGTGCTGTGTGACCTTGGTTAAGTTACCTGGCTTCTTTGAGACCTGGTTTTCTCCCCTGTCCAGCCGGCCCACTGTGTTTCTCCAGCCTGTCTGTTAGACAGGCTCCAGCCCAGTGAGCCTGGAATTGCCACTACAGAAAAAGCTCAGATGCCCTGTGACCTTCGTATATTCTCTTGCACCCATGGAGAAAATCTATAGCTTAACTTCTGTGAGTTGGAAGTTTGAATTTGAGCCAACATCTCCTGGACTGTTTGATGACAGTGGCAGCAGCTTCTAGGTTCAGTCTCCAGAGAAACAGTGAGAACATGTGGGGGGACGAGAGGATGATGGGGGACATAAGGACGTTGGGCAACTATGCCCAGTGTGGGTGTGGGGGGGGGGGGCGAGAGCTCCTGGTATTTCCATAGAGAAATACTCCTTCTAAGGTTACTCTTGGACTTGCTCCATCCGTCACTTAACAGCCTGGTGAGCTGGGAATCAACCTGTCTTCAGAGACTGCACTTTCCTCTCTGCCTTCAACTGTGTAATAAAAAGAAAGAAAGGGGGGTATGGAAGCCTGATTTTCCTCCTCTGCCAATGCCTAATTTACCAATTGCTCCCTAAATCCATCTGCTTTATTTGTTTGTTCATTCGTTCATTCATTCATTCATTCATTCACATCACCACCTACCTCTTTAACCCTTTCTCCCCCCTCCTCTTCTTGACCTCAGAAACATCATTTGAGTAATCAGCACCTGCTGGTTTATAATTATTTTGCTTTGCCAGTTCATCTGCTTTGATTCCTACTCATAATGTGAAATGTCCAATATTTGTTTTTCTATTTCTGGCTTACTTTGCTACACATAATTCCCGCAAGGGAATTTGCTACACAAATTCCCATTTTCTATAAATGATGACATTTCATCTTTGCTCATGACTGAACAGTATCCATTATACTGACAGGTCACAACTTCTTAGCCCTATCTTCTATCAGTTTGCTCTTAGGTTGCCTCCACGTTTTAGGTAACTGTAAGTAATGCTGCAGTAAATGTTGTGCAGCATAGAAACTTCTGAGTCAGTAGTTTTATATTCTTCAGCTAGATAGTCCAAAGTGGGAATGCTGGATTATGTTACAGCTAGTTTTTAAAGGTAGGTCCTGACAGTAGCTTTCATCCAAATTTTTTAAGTTTCTACACTTTTTCCAGTACTGTTTGGAGATTTAGTATGTGCCATGTCACAGCTATGAGATGATATCTCACAGTGAATCATGACTGGTATCTCATTTAGTGGTTTCTGACAATTTTCATATTTCATTACCTCTTTATTATTGTAGCTATATAGTATGTGTCAAGATAAGGTAGTAAAGTCCTCTGATTTTGTTATTTTCAAGATTGGTTTGCCTCTTCTAGATCCTCTGCATTTTCATAAATTTTAGAGTAACTTGTCAAATACTTTAGAGATGTCTGAAGAAATTTGATTGAGATTGGACTGACTCAAGGAGAAAGTTGAGGAAGAATGAATATTTTTAATAATATTGAATCACAGCCCTCCTTGGTACAGCAAGCATTTAAAGCGCAGCACTATGAAGCTCTCCAAATCCACTGCAGCACGAGTTCAATTCCCTGCCAGGGAGCTGGCCCACATGGTGTAGCAGACCTCTCCCGACCCGTCTACTGCTCCCCTCAGTGTTTCAATCAATCTGCTTGTTCTGCTCCTCAGTCTGCCTCTGGTGAATCCTCTCACCCCTGCACCTCCGGCCTGCACCCCAGCTCTTATATACATAAATAAATAAATCTAAAAAAAATTAAATAAATATATATACATGGACCAAATGATGGAGCACCAAGATACAATAGATAAGTAACAACAGGACTTAAGAAACATATTGATAACAATACTAGGGAAACTTAATACCCCAGATCAACAAGTATAATAAGGAAACACCAGCTCTAAATGCGGAGCCAGACCAGATAGATCTAATGGGCATCATTGGGCAATTCACCCCAAAACTGCTGCATACACATTTCTTTTGAGTACACATAGAATATTTTCAATAATAGACCATATATCAGGACACAAATTGTCAGAAAAGCCACAAAGGTAGAAATTACACCTAGTACCTTTTCTGAGCACAATGCTATAAAACTAGAAACAAACTATAAGGAAAGAAACAGCAAAAATGATGACTACAAGGAGGTTAAACAACATGCTGCTTAATAGCAATTTGATAGAAAAGAACATTGAAATAAAAATTAAAAAAATATTTTGAAATGAGTGAAAATTATGATATTTTGATGGCTCTAATATATATATTACTAGGACTTTTTCACTTACTATGGTATTACTAAGATTCATCAATAATGGTGCATGCCACTGGACCTCATTTATTTTGATCACATAATATTCCATCCTGTTAATATGTTACTGCATATTCCATATTTAGGTTATTCTTATGAAAAGTGTTATGATGCACATTCTTGTGCATGTCTTCCCAGAGCACTGGTGTATCAACTTCTCTTGATTATAAACCCGGGCATGAAGTTGACTGAGTGTTTAACTTTAAAAGAGAGTGTCGGCCCTCCCTGGTGGCGCAGCGGGTTAAAGCACAGCACTGAGAATCTAAAGCCCCTTTCGCATGAGTTCGATTCCCGCATGAGTTCGATTTCCGCCTGCCCCGGAGGTGACCACATGGTGTGGCAGACCTCTCCTGACCCGCCCGCTGCTCCCCTCAACAGTGTACTTTGTCAATCTGCCAGTTCTGCTCCCCACTCTGTCTCTGGTGAAGCCTCTCACCGCCCCTGAGCCTCTGGCCTGTACCCCAGTTCTGTATGCACAAATAAATAAATCTTAAAAAAAAAAAAAAAAAAAAAGAGAGTGTCAAACTGTTTCCCCAAGGTAGTTGCATCAATCAGTGTCTATTCCCCCAGCAGTGCCTGAGACAGCCTTTGGGTCCAGAGCCTTACCAGCATTTGGTACTGTCAGATGTGTTGCTTCTACACTCAGGAAGAGTGCTTCTAAAAGCAAACAATTGTGAGCATAACCCAAACTGCTTCCCAACCCCTACCCTCAAACACCCCCCTCAATATTTTGGGCACAGGAGATGGTGTATCAAATGATCTCTCCACCAACAACTTTTCAAAACCTCCAGAAACCCTCTCCTGGCAATGAAGTGGAAATGGTGCGGGGGCGTGAGAGGTAGGGAAACGGCAGGCTTTTGTGTCACAGGGATGCTTTCCAGCAGATGGTGAAATTATGCTGCAGCAGATCTGAATTGGAAACCTCCTCTGCCTCCCCCTCCTCCTCGTCTCCTCCTTCTCTTCTCCCTCTTTCTCTACTGAAATACAAACTCTGGACCAGACACATCCTTTTTATTCTCTTTGCAAATAGCAGAGAACTGACCTGCTTCATCTAGCTTTTTCTGTTTTCTTGACTCTGGGGTAAGAACCTGCCAGTTACTCTAAAGTGGGGTGGAGTTTCCTGCACAAACCACTACAAGAAAGAAAGAAAAAAAGAAATTCAGAATAAAATGTGCTGAAAACCTACTTCCACCTTTCAAAATAGAGTCCTGGTTTCATTCAGTGCACAGCCGCCTGGCTTGTGATAAAGGACATTTTCAGACACGAGGATGTGTGGTTTTGCTCACTGATTCTGAAAAAGGAGGCAGCCTGTTTATAAACACATAGAAATCAACCAGGATTGAGTTTGAGAAGCAAACTGGTTCTGGGCATGGTGTTGAGTGGCCCAGAGGGTAACCCCAGAGGAGCGTTCTAGAGCCAAGTCACAAAGTAGCTGGCCTGCCCTGAACAGGAACTTTCCAATATGCTTTAGCTGACTCTATTCAGAGCTCTGGAGAAATTAGGAGTCAGGAAACTAATAAGCTCCTCCTTATTAGCTTCAAATAGCCTATTTAATATATTCAGTTTCAAAATTGATTTTCTTATTTTACAAAGTCTTTTGTTTTAAGGAAGGTTGGAAACCACTGACAGTGCTTAATGGAAGAAACGGTAACAGAACTGTGGGTCTGCAACACCCTTTGAACTGCAATTGTATGGAAAGAATGAGCGGTGGATTACAGGCTATGGGAGAGTTGTCTGTCTGACTGAAAAAGAAATCCACCTGGGAAATATGACCTGCATCTTCTGATGAAAAATTAAGGCGCCAAACACAAAGTTCTTCCTCAAATAGTAAATGAATGAGGGCAAGGAAACAGTGCTAATTTTGTTCACCATTGTTGTCTTGTGCCTGGTACAGTGCCAGGCACATAATGGATATTTTAAAAGATTTGCTAGAAGAGCAATGGAGGAAGGTATATTATGTGACAGCACGAAGATAAAATAATTCTTAGACATTTCAAAAGTGAAATACATGCATACATGCACATGAAATTTGTGTTTTTCCACCTGATAATACAATGAAGAAAAAGGTAAAATAGCAAACATTTACCTCAAACAGAACAATTCTCACAATGTACCTGTAACACACCTCATTTTAAACAGGTTCTTTTGAACCCTCCAGTGAAAATGGATTGTGAAATTAACCTCTAAGAAGTTGAATGAGCTCCCCTGTTGTCTAGAGTTATAAATAGAGGTATTATATTTTTAAGAATACATGCCAAAAATGATTTGGGCTCAGCAGTAACCAACTCTTAGCCATTCTATCTGAAGGTAAAGAAGTAAAACTCTACCCTTGGCTCCTAACCCTCTCCTGAAATCCCCTTTCTGTTCTGAATAGCAGGAAGACTTGAGTAGGTGGGCATGCAGGCATTTTTATGAAAGGGGTCAAAAATCACATACTTCAAAGAACATAAAACATTGTTCCATTTGGTAATACTCTTTGACCAAAGAAAAGGAAGGAAGGAAAGGAGGGAGGTAGAGAGGGAGAAAGGGGTGGGGGACATGGGGAAGAAAGGAGGGGAGGGAGGGAGGAAGTTGTATGTATGTGTGAAAACCCCTACTTAACTGACTCCAGTGCTCAGAGCTGGTTCATTATAAAGATCAGTTATTGGAAGTCTGTTTTGAACATAAGCAGTTAAATCTAAGGATTGGTTTCAGTCCTTAGAGTGATGTATTTCAGGAGAACAGCCGATCTTACCTGTTGCACATGAGTGACTCCCACTTGAATTCGTGAAAACTCTATTAGTTCTCCATGGGTCTGTGGCTGGGACGAGAAGCCTGGAGACCAGACTGCCCTTGGGAGGAAGGAAGGAAGCACGTTTGGGTGCTATGTTTATTTTCTCTGTTTTAGGGACACAGGACAACCCCGGGAGAGCAGACCCATGCTTTGTCCTTCCCAGTGGAGTCTCATTGGGAAGAAGATTGTGCTGACACCTACCAGTCACTCTTTTAGGTGATGACATTTTTTAGACTTTAAAATAAACCAGACGCCATGAGAAAACATGGCTAAAATCCAATCAGAAAGGAATCTGTCGTTTATGAACTTTAAAGACATTTGTACTGAATCTGGAGAGTGGAAGTAGGAAGAGATTTGAGCTTATTTGAGCCTCCATGTTCACACCCAGCTCATTCATGCCTGGTTGCCACCTCAAATCTTACCGTGTTCATGATTAAAACTGTCCCATCCTAGCCTTCTGCAAAGATTTTCATTTTGTATACAGTTTGCGTAAGATTTGAAGATGTTGAATGCTAATGTGTGAATTCCAAATTCTACTCCTCCATGATCTCAGTTTGGCCAAAGTTTTCGTTATTTTTGTTTTCTCTGCCTCAACAAACCAAAAACATGTGAGTACAACTGAAACAGGGGGGTTCCCAGGGAAAGGGGAAGTTCCTGGTTCCCCTTCCTACCAAAAGAAGGGTGGAGGTGAGCAGGGAGGAGTAGATGCAGGTGAGGAGAGGTGAGAGGAAGAAAGAAGGTGGAGAACAGAGAGGAGAGGGGAGGAAGCATATGGAGATGTGTGAGGAAGCTGGCCCTGGACTGACCTCAGGCACTTGGGGGACATGGAAGGAGACACTTGAAACTGACGTGGTTGAGAGACAGCGGGGAGATTAACAATGGCGACCAAGGGAAGGTTAACAATGGCGGAGTTCATCTTGAGTTTGATTTTGCTCCTCTCCTCCTAGACTCGCCTGGCCCCTTCTGTACCTTTCCTATGGGTCTCCTCTGAAAGGTGCCTTAGACCTGTGGCAAGCTTTTGGGCCCTCGATGGTCCTGCTTTGGGCCAACCCTGTTGGGCTGGGCATTTACCCACGAGGTGATGGGTAACTATGGGTGCTTGATTTGGGTGCTTTTCTTTCTCTTACAATTACACACTAATTGTATCAAAGTTCCTTTGCATTGAAGGTCTTACACATTAGAGTATGTTTTGTCTTGTGGCAGATGGCAGCACTACTTAAAGTGGACAGGTTGGGGCTCCTGGGATGCCCCTCATCCTGCCTGATGACACAACCTGCAACCCCCTAAACATGAGACATGAAGAACTCCTCAGTCACCCCACCCCTGTCCATGAGTCCCCAGCAAGCGCCTGGCAATTTTTTAACTCCTGGGCTATTGAGCCAGTAACAAGCAAAATAGAGCCCAGTCTTCATGGAAACTCCCTTCTAGTTTTAGGTAGCACAGACTTTCCATTGTAGCTCAAACCTGAATTAGTGTTGTTTTTGTTTGCTTGTTTGTTTTTTTTTTTTTTTTTTTTTTTTTTTTTTTTTTTTTTTTTTGCACAGATGTCATTCCTTGCCACTGGATTATTTCTAACAGACACTGTCCAGCCTCAGATCATACCATCTCTTATTTGGTATTTTATGTCACTCAACCTTTATCCATTATGATATGACATTCAACCCATATGGTTAAATGAATGAAAAAAGAAGTGAAAGCTGCTATTTTTTTTTGAACAATGGATTTCTGAGTCCCAATATAGAAGTTGAAGATAATTATTAATTTTTCTATGTGAAATGTCACCTTAAGAAAGAATAGCTATTAAGTCCCACGTCCTGTTGTTGCTTAGTCATCGTCAAATGCTTTACCTTGGTGATTGAGTTATCTTTATGTTTCCTCATAACTAGACAGGTTCAATTGGCATGAAGATGTCTGATTGAACAGCATTCTGTCTGTGATATGACCAGTATGTCTGGGAGCACTACCATATAGCATCTCGAAGGTGTAACAAACATGTGCCCTGTTCTTTCAAATCTGTGTGTCTTGCACGTGCAATCAATGGAATCACTAGGATGATTATCGACTTTGCTTTGGAGACCTCTGTTGGCACATTTATTCTTGCTCTTCTGGCAAAGCTGGAGACCTGCTCTACTGATTCACTGTGACACTGTTTTCTAATTAGGTGTCTTGACACAGCAGGAATTCCAGTCTGGAACATTTCTTTTGTTTCTTTAATGTGCCAGCGAGTGCTCTGACTTTTAGCTGCCTGAGTTCCAGAAATTTTACAAGAGAGAGCAAGTGAAAGCACCTCACCCAATATGTATGTGGTTCCCCAGAGGTCTTTGACAATTTTTTGTCCCCCCATTTCATGTTGGCATCCTGGTGTTATAGTTACCTCAGAGACAATATATTTTACCTTTGCAAAGCTTACATATTTCTTCATCCCAGAACAGAGTCCAGTGTTTCCTTAAAAAATTATTGTATGAATCCCGTATATACTGATGGCCAACATTTCCTTACTTATCAGGTAATTCAACATTTCCTTTTCTTTTATCCTCACACGAATCCTGTGAGGTCAACATTTTTCCTTCCTGCTTTTTCAAGGAAGAAATCTTTCTGGAGTGTCAAGTAGCTGAGGTTACAGAGAGCGTAAGGGAGCACCTGCAACTGCCGCTCTCCAAAACTTCCATCAGTACTCTCTGCCGTCCTCCACAGAAGCACAGAGGATGGCCAGCACAATGTGGACTAAGCAGGACACAGAAGCAACAGCCCTGCCCTGAGGCATTCTTCCTGGAGGAAGAGAAAGTGACTGAAACCATTTGTAAGAGCCCAAGCTTTGGGCCTGGAGAGAGTCCATTCAACAGAACTTTTCCCTGTCCCTCCCTCTGGGAGCTCCCTTTTCACCTGGAATGCAGAGGAGAAGTAACTTCCTGTTGCAAATGCTCAGTTGACCCCCCTCCCTGCCAGCCCTCCTGCTCAACTCCACCTTCAACTTCAGCTCAGAGGGGAAGGACTGACAGGTGTTGCTCTTGCATTTAGGGAGACCATTAATTTTGCTCAGGCTTAGCCCCTGTTAGCCCTGAGCATGTGGGCAGAGTACAAGATCATTGGCAGGGCATCTGCAAACACTAAAAAGCCTGGCCCTGCCAGTTCAGCGGTGGGAGGGCCGTGTTTCCAGCTAGTGCTATAACCATTTCTGAAGCTGGGAGAGGCCACCAGACTGACTGAAGGTGTACCTGAAAAGACAAATGGAAAATCTGCTCCAGACAACTTGGCAGAAATAACCCCTGCTCCTCAAGGATTATCTGCAAGGAGAAGGCAAAGAAAAGTCTTTGCAGAGACAGAAGAGAGCTCGTGGGTCCTTCATCTTCCTTTCTGTTTTTAATTTAATATTTTATTTAACATATATTTTTTAATTGGGGCATTATATTGTTGCTCTTCCATATGTGCACAAGCTCCACTCACGCTCTAAACCCCTGTGTGATAGCCCATCAGCTTCCCATCCTTATCTCCACCCCCCTCCTCTTCCCTCTGGTAACCATTATGTTCTCTCACTAAGTCCAAATTTATTCCCGCTGCCAAGGAATTCCATCCATCTTTCAACCACACCTGAACTTATGCTAATGGGTTGGCCACCTTGTTTCAGGATAGGGATAGGTAGAGAGAAACCATGTGATTAGAAGGTTGGAATTTTTTTTTTTTTAAAGATTTATTTATTTGTGCATACAGAATTGGGGTACAGGCCAGAGGCTCAGGGGCGGTGAGAGGCTTCACCAGAGACAGAGTGGGGAGCAGAACAGGCAGATTGACGAAGTACACTGCTGAGGGGAGCAGCGGGCGGGTCAGGAGAGGTCTGCCACGCCATGTGGTCACCTCCGGGGCAGGCGGGAATCGAACTCATGCGGAAGCGGCTTTAGACTCTCAGTGTTGTGCTTTAACCCGCTGCGCCACCAGGGAGGGCCAGAAGGTTGGAATTTTTTAACTCAATGGTCAACCTATGACATTGAATAAAATGTCCTAAATGTATTCATCAGAGGGTTGCTGTATAGAAGAAATCATTTGTTTGAAATGCATTTTCCCTCCCAACCGAAACACTAAATTAAAATGATGTGAAGAAGAGGGAGGGAGGACTCAGGGATTTGCTCCATTTAAATTATGTACAATAGGCCCTCCCTGGTGGCGCAGCGGGTTAAAGCACAGCACTGAGAAGCTAAAGCCGCTTCCACATGAGTTCGATTCCCGCCTGCCCCGGAGGTGACCACATGGTGTGGCAGACCTCTCCTGACCCGCCCGCTGCTCCCCTCAGCAGTGTACTTCATCCCCACTCTGTCTCTGGTGAAGCCCCTCGCCGCCCCTGAGCTTCTGGCCTGTACCCCAGTTCTGTATGCACAAATAAATATATCTTTAAAAATAAATAAATAAATAAATAATGTACAATAATGGACTATGGTGGAGGACTATAGGTACTTTGGTGGTGGGAGTCCTATGGTGACTATGCCCGAGGAGGGAATCCTAGGCTGTCCAAGGATGTAAACCAAAGGTACTTCAATAGAAATTAAAATAAAGATAAAAATACCTGCAGTTGCTCTGACATATGAGATCAGTCAGGGCTTGGGCAGATAAGTTTCCAGCAGAGTAGATGATGCCAAATTGTTCAGGTTTGATTTGTGATTAAGAATAACAAAATTTTAATTTGTAAAGGTAATAGCTACTATAAGCATCCAATGTCCAGTTCATCGCTTTGATTCCACAATTTTGGTCATCAAAGCAGCATAATGATGTACTTATCATCTTTATCTATTTTACAGATAAGAACACCCAGGTTTTGAAAACTGATTTCCCCAGGTTTTGTAGTTGGTGAGAGGTTACAATTGAATTTAGGTGTTCTGAGTTTGGATACCTTGGCCTACTGTCACTTCTAAAAGAAAGCACAAGCTACAGTATCCTTGAGCTGAAAAGGATTTAAAGTTCTGGGCCAGCACTGGCGTAGGTCTGTAGTAAACACAAGTTTCAACAAAGCAAGGTTTAGGGAATGCCAAGTTAAATGGTGTTAACTGGCTGTCTTGACCACAAATTGTCCCAGAACATTAATTATGCTAATAAGTCTACATAATATGTCTTTAAAATCTATTTGGATAGGAAATTCTTTTAGGGAGGCATCCATCTAAGAACCAAATTCTTGGTCCCCAGGTGATTGTGACACTTGAATAGGGTTTTGTGCAAGTCCCAGAGCTTGCACAGCCAAGGGGACACTATGGATCTAGACAAGGCTGTGAAGAGTGGTGGATTTTTTCCTCTGCTTCTTGGGCTTCCCCCATGCTGCAGGACCGCACCTAGTCTCCCAAGTTTTCCTTATGCACATCATGGTGCCATGGCAAAGGTGCTTTGGAGGATTGGCTCTGGCATGCTCATCTTTGGATCCTGAGGCTCCTTCTGTTAGGGGGGAAGGATGTCCTGAATGAACTCTGCAAGATACAGGTTTTGTGAACCCCAGCCGCTACCCCAGTTACTGAAACTACAACTCCCAGCAATATCAAAGGGAGGACTGCAAGGGCCCGAAAGCGGAGCTAAGCAACTATTTTGAGACTTTTGGGGATATATATGAGGGAGACATGTTGACCTCATGCTGGTGGCCAGTTGCTGTGCTATTGATGAGCTTTCAGTGTTCTTTTGGGGTTCCAAGTTGGCGGAAATGGTAGGATGCTCTAGTTAACTTGTACCGCTCTCTCTCTTTCCTTGGGCTGTTCCTTTCCTTTCTCTTTGTAAATAAACCCATTATTGACCTTTTTGTGTGTACCTGCCGTAAAATTGAATTTTAAGCACACGGGTGAGAACCCACAGACAGACAACCCAGTTCACATTGGGTTGCCCTGTAACACTTCCACTCACTATCTTGGTGATCTGGTAATTCTGTTGTCAACTTCCCCATCTGTGAAATGGGGTGCAATTATAAAGATTAAGTTAAATCATGATTATACTGAGCTTATTTCCTGATCCCTAGTAAGTATTCAAAAAGCTCAGAATATGATTATTACTGTCTTTATTTGGACACTGATTATATCGCCAGAAGATAAGCAGACCATCTACCTGCTGCTCCTCCAGATATACCAATCAATTCTGCAGCATTGCCTTGGCTGGGTGTTGCTTCAAGTCCTTGCAGGTTCATTGGATACTACAGGCTTTCTAAAGGCTATGAACCTCCCCTAGGGATGACCCCACATCCTGTGTGCTTGGTGGCCAGTTCCTCAGGAGATCATCTTTTCAGAGGCCGCATGGGGAAATATACTTTGAGTCTCTTTATGACTGGCATCTTCTTAAGCTTAGGGTCAAAATTTTCCACAAAATGTTCTTAACTCCCCACCCCTCTATGGTAGCCTTCCCCCCCTCCAGCCCCCACTTCTTGATTTGTGCCTTCCTGGGTTTCTGTCTGTTTTCTTTTTGTGTCTTTTCTATGTTTTGCTTTTAACATCATTATTTTGTATTTAAATGGTTTGTGGTTAACCATTTGGAAAGTCTCAGGTGTATTAGGCAGAGCATACACACACACGTACCATGCACAAGCTGAGTATCGAATCAGAATCACTATATTAGAAAAACATTTATTGCCATTTATGTGGCACATCTTAAGTGCCCAGTTCTCTACACACTACAGCATCCTGATATACTACTGGCTCTTGATTTTTTTTTTTTAAAGATTTATTTATTTATACAGAACAGGGTATAGGCCAGAGATGTGGAGAGTGAGAGGATTCACCAGAGACAGAGTGGGGAGTAGAACAGGCAGATCGACGAAGTCCACTGCTGAGGGGAGCAGCGGGCGGGTCAGGAGAGGTCTGCCGCGCCATGTGGTCACCTCCGGGGCAGGCGGGGATCGAACTCAGGCGGAAGTGGCTTTAGCTTCTTAGTGTAGTGCTTTAACCCGCTGCGCCACCAGGGAGGGCCCTGGCTCTTGATTTTTAAATTATTTTTTTAAAGATTTATTTATTGAAACATAAATGGGGGTACAGGCTAGAGATACAGTAAGAGGATTAACCAGAGACAGAGTGGGGAGCAGAACAGGCAGATTGAATGAAGTACACTGCTGAGGGGGGCAGCAGGCGATACAGGAGAGGTCTGCTGCACCATGTGGGTCAACCCCCCATGGCAGGGATCGAACTCTTGCCGAAGGTGCTGTAGCTAGCTTCATAGTGCTGCACTTCAACCCGTTGTGCCACCAGGGAGGGCCCTATACTGGCTCTTTAAAAATTAAGGATGCACACAGATGTCATGACATCATTTAATAATACTTGCATTTCTCAAATACTGTGTGCTCAGAGATGAGACTGATAGGATTTTTCTCTTTCTCAGAGAATTTCAGCAAGTTAAATAACATTATCTGCATTTTAAACCAGGGAAGTCTGAAGCCCAGAGAAAGTGTCTTCCTCAGATTCCTCCAGCAGGTGACAGAATGAAGTCTTGGAATGCTTAGTTCTTCAGTCCATGATCATTTCAGTACATGGTGCCACCTTTTCCATAATCAAGAATGCCATTGGATGGGGGGATGGTGTACGTTTCTCTGTCATGTCGAAAATATTCCTCTGTTGTATCTTATTTCTCTTGCCGACGTCATTCTTTCCACATGGTTTTAATATAGACTCACAAACTCTTTGATTCTCCCCTCTTTTTAAAAAAATTTATTTGTGCATACATAACTGGGGTACAGGCCAGAGGTGCCGGGACGGTGGGTGAGAGGCTTCACCAGAGACAGAGTGGGGAGCAGAACAGGCAGATCGACGAAGTATACTGCTGAGGGGAGCATCGGGAGGGTCAGGAGAGGTCTGCTGCGCCATGTGGTCACCTCCGGGGCAGGCGGGAATTGAACTCATGCAGAAGTGGCTCTTAGCTTCTTAATGCTGTGCCCTAACCCGCTGCACCACTAGGAAGGGCCAGATGATTCTCCCCTCTTTGAGAGAAGAAGCTAAATCTACTCCCTTTGTATGTGGCCTCAATTAAGGAACTCATTTCCAACAAATAGAATATGGTGACGGTGTGTGGCTGCCAGATTCGGTCTTAGAAGGCCTTAGGCTTCCTTTTGTTCTCTCTATTAGATCACTTGCTCTGAGGGGGAGCCAACTACCATGTCCTAAAGACTTTCAAACAACCCTATGGGGACCGCTATAAGGAGCCTTGGTGGGAAGAACTGAGGCCTTCTACCAATAGCCATATGGGCACCACTTTATTTTTTATTATTTTAAAAAGATTTATTTATTTATGCATACAGAAATGGGGTACAGAGGTCCAGGGGTGGCAAGAGGATTCACCAGAGACAGAGTGGGGAGCAGAACAGGCAGATTGAATGAAGTACCCTACTAAGGGGAGCAGCTGGTGAGACAGGAGAGCCTCCTTGTCCCTCTGTCAAACCTGCAGACAAAGCAGCTCAGCCAGCATCTTCCAAGTTATCAGAGGTTAAACCAGAGTCGCCTAGCTAAGCTGTTCCCAACTCTGATCTATGGAAAATGGTAGATAATAAGTTTCTGTGACAGATGCAAGCTTGGATCTAACCTGTTATGTTGGACCAGGTAACATACAGGTGAAACAGAGTACGAGGGCCTCACCCCAGGACCACATGACTCTTGAAAAGGCTCAGGGATCTCACCATGGGGTGTGCTGAGTGTTTCTGCAGCAGTGAGGGGAACTGTAAATGTGGACGAGATGCTAAGTTCATTTCTAAAGCTTTGCAGTGAATGTCACTTTGCCTTATCCAATTGCTAACCTAAAATGCTAACCCATTTTAACAATTCTGGAGAGTGTATTTGGAGGCCTCGCTGGGGAACCTATCAAAGAACTGGTTTCGGGGTGGTGGCCTCACCTGTGGTCCCAGGTACTCTAGAGCCCAAGGCAGGAGGGACCCTGAACCCAAGAATTCTGAATGTGGTGCTAACCTGATGTCTACACTGTTAGTGTCACTAGGGTAATGTCCCAAAAGTGCGTGTGTCGGGGTGGGGGTGGGGGGAGGGGGTGGGCATGAGATGACCTAAGGAGGGGTAAATGAGCCTAGCTCAGAAACAGAGCAGGTTAGAACTCCATGCAGACTGGAAGTAGAAACCACACCTGTGGTCGGCTGCTGCACAGCAGTCTGGGACACACAGTGAGTCCGCATGTCTGACAAATCAGTATACACGAAAAAGAAAAAAGAAACGACCCTGAGGGAAGGCTTGTCAAAAAGCCTACATAAGATTTGAGTCCAAGGCAAGACAGACCTGGGAGCTTATGCCTGTAATCCACTTATAGTTCATCCATGTTTCTTGAAGCTGGAAGGGCCTCGCTTGACCTTACTGCCCCATGTCAAGGTGACATATATAGCAAAAAGTCCACTCTGCACATCTTAGCAAAAGCATATCTGGACATTTTGGGGTGGGGGGTGGGGGTGGGGTCGGAGGCTGACTCTTCAGAGGTTCCATCAGGCACTAGAATATGGTGCAAACAAAATAAAGAATCGCAAAGATCTGATGAGAGCCAGAGGAGACTGGAGCAGGTCCCTGGAAGACAGATGGATGAGGGGGCTCTGTGAACACTGTCCTTGTCCTGTCCTCATCACAGAAGAGCAAGATCAGCCCTCTTACCTGCCCAGCTGATGAGGTGCTGACTGACTCCCATGGGGGAGGCAGCTTTCGGGCACTGAATATTGAGTTGGTCCATTCAACAGCTTTCCTGACAGAAAGAAAAAATAGATGGAAAAGGCTCGGCTCCACATGTGCTCTTTTTAATCCATTTGCACATGGAGTCTTCAATCATGGTATTAATATTTAATTGTCCTGTCAGGTCAAATCCTTCCTGGTCAGACAGTTAAAAATGGCTCAGGATAGAAGAGGAAATGAGATGGTGGGTTGGTGTGAAATGAGGCAAGTGACATGTTTGCTTATCTCAAGTCCACGGAGGAGCAGTCTCTCATCTGGGCCCGTCTAGTCCTTTTTACACACATCTGTATGCACAACAGTACTTGCGTAAAGGATACGGTAGGGGCAGGGGGCACATGAACATTTAGACAACACCTGTGGGAAAATGGGGATTCTCTTCAGTTAGGGTAAGCCAGGAGTCCAGTCTCAGGGAGGAGTCCAGAGGGTGACTGTTCATGCATCTCAGTTTCTAAATGTATGAGAGGTTCCAATGAATGCTTGGACTCTGGTCCCAGCCCAGCCCAGGGAAAACCAGATTTCCAAGCCGGAGTCGGAGATACGGCTTCCATTTCAGCTGCTTCAGAAGCAATCACAGCCTAGAGAAAAGGCTGAGGGACTTTTTAGTTGAATGCACTCTCAGACAGCAAATAAATGTCTCGATGTGACTCACTCCAAGGGGATATTATTAGGCAAGGGATGAGAGGGATGGCAGAACAGAACTTCACTCTGTTTCAGTCACTGGTTATACCCCCTTAAAAGAACCAGAAACCAGGCCCTCCCTCATGGTGCAACGGGTAAGGATGCCGCACTGCACGCTGGCAGTAGCGGCATCAATGTGAGTTCTATCCCCGACCCTGGAGGTGACCCACATGGCTGGCAGACCTCTCCTGACCCACCTGTTGCTCCCCTCAACAGTGTACTTTGTCGATCTGCCTGTTCTGCTCCCCACTCTGTCTCTGGTGAATCTGCTCACTGCCCTGCACCACTGGCCTATACCCCAGTTCTGTATGCATAAAAAAATAAATCTTAAATAACAATAAAAAACAAGAAGCCAAGAGGTAGGCCTGTCCACTTGGCAACCAGTGGAGTGGGGAGTGGCCGCCCCTCTCTGGGAATCAGAGCAAGCACAGGCAGGCACAGGCCACAGGGTCTTTCCTCACCATGGCTGAGTCCTTGCTGACCGGAAGTCAGATGGTGGCAGAAAAATCAAGCTGAGGAGCTACCTTGTTTTTTCCAATCTGTAAAGCAAAACTCAGAGTCACATTCAGAGAAAACTACAACATTCTTCATGACTTAGGGCCCCCTTCTCCTAGGGGAAGTTTCTGCCTTCAGCGGGCCTCTGTAACTGCATGGGCTTATTTTAGTTGTCTTAGTGGTTGGATTGGATGGTTTCAATGTTTAAGGGAAACACTGAGGTGTCTCCCTGGCAGCCTAGAGCCCAAGTCTCAGCATTAAGCACTATCACTGTGATGGCCTGAGTTCGATCCCCAGCCAGGGAAGTGACCCACATGGCGCAGCAGACTTTTCCTGTCTCCCCCACTGCTCCCCTCAGCAGTGCATTCAGTAGATCCCCCTGTTCTGCTCCCCACTCTGGTTAATCCCCTCAAGCACCACCTCCTCCGCACCTTTGCCCCAGCACGTGGGACACCCCAGTTCTACAAAAAAAAAAAAAATTAAAAGAAACAAGAGAAACAATGAATACTAGATAGGCTCATATATTTCACAGTATCCCCAAGTAAGAACTGCCCTGCCCCCCACGACTGCGGAGCACCCCTCTGTTCATTCTTAGCTTGATGGTGCTGAGACTTTAACCTCTGTGCCACCAGGGAGGCCCTGTTCATTCTTTTTCTTTTTTTTTTTCATTCTTTAAAAAAAAATTTTATTTTTGGGGATTACAGTTTTGCCCCTCAGTATATGCCCTGTCCCACTCACCCTCTACCACACCAGCCATGACTGTACCCCACTTGCCTGCCTTCCCAGTCCCACTGTTGACTCTGATACAGAATGTGTTTGCCTTGATCTGAGCGCAAGAGGCGATGCCACTCGTGAGCTGAGTGAGCACAGCTCAACCCAGAACAGCCTGCAGGGGGCGCTGTCCCACTCCGGCGCTTCCTTTGCTGGTGCGGGGTGTGACTGGCAGGCTGGCTCTGTGGTGGTCACAGCAAGCCTTGGGCGTCCCAGCACCTTGGACAACTATCATAAGCAGCTTTTCTTTCTTCATTGTGTTTCTGTTAAAGCATTACATTGGGTTTTAAACCTGTGTGTATAAATGGGTAACATTAATTCAATTTCGGGAATGTTAAAAGGACATTATAAATATTGGTTGCAGGGAAGCATTGGATCCCAGCCAGGCCCCAAGCCAGAGCTGGGATAACAGGTTTATGTTTTAAAATGACACAGAGTCCTGAGAGAAGAGCCAGCAGGCAAATCATCAGCAAGTGGATGTTCTAATCTAAGGCTCAAATGCTCAAATAAGTTTCAAGGCAGTTCTGAAAACACAACTGCCTACAAAAATCAGGGTCAGAAAAAGCAAGCGTGCAAGGGTTATTGCAGGAACACTGCCTCCGAGCCTCACGGGGTGCTATGGGGTCTGTAGAAACCTGGACCCAGTGCCTGCTGATGCCTGTACCCCAGGATTGCAGGTATGGCGTGGCTAGAGCTTCCATTTTTTCAGTGGAAGTTGGCAGTCTGACATGTTGGCAGCTGTATTAATAGAGGTAAGGTTAAGCTGCTCTAAAAAAGAGAGGTAACAATACAATGGATTAAGGAAACAGAATATTAATTTTTTTTTTTGCATGTCATGGTCATAATAAGAAAGGTCATGGTCAAGGAGGGGCCACAGCTCCATCTGGGTGCAAGCTGGTAGAAGAGGGAAGAGAGTGTGGAGGAGAGCACATGCAGCATTATCAAGGCCCAGACTGAATCGGCCCACCTCAGCTTCATGCATGTTCTGTGATTGGTGAGGAAATACTGTCGCTAGCTGGGCAGCCATTGCCTAGCAGTACTGCTGACAGTCTCTGCAAAGCACCTCATTCAAACATTTGAAATTTACCACATGAAACAATCCTATGCAGACCCTGGGGCTCAAAGGCAGTCAGTCCTACCCTCCGAGTATATATATTGTTAGCGAACATCTAGTTCTCCATCTTCACTGAAGGAAGATAGAGAACAACACAGAGTAGAGGACTTGGGAGAAGGCAGAAGGACAGGGTGCTTCTGTTGGTGGCAAAGTGGCATAGGTGGACGGAACACTCTTGGGGTAACAGCTCAGAGGACCAAGGGCATGCAATATGAACATAAAGGAGTTCTTATTCAGCTTGCCTGTTCCACCTGCCGGAAGCCTTTCTGATAAACCCACACCCCAGCAGCGAAGGTGCCCTGCTGACTGTCCTGACTGTCCTGGGCAGTGCCATCACACTCGCTGTTTTTCCTGCCACTTTCCCTTTCCCATCTAGACTACTATGGCATTTTGCTCATCTTGAAGATTGGTAGGTGGATGCTCAACAAATGCTTGATGAATGACTGAAAAAACACTGTAAACAGTAGAAATCTAATGCTTATGTGTGAATCCACAAGCTGTGATCACAGCACTTGGTTAGGAAGTCACCTGATTATTTTATTGAGAAGGCCAGTAAGCAGGATAAGGACACCCTGGGCTGCTTATGTGAGCAGGGCAGGGGTGTCCTGTCAAAAGAATGGGCTGAGGAAGGCTGACGGATGGGGCTCTCTGGATGGGAAGCAGAGAATTAGAAGTTCTGATTCTGGACTGTGTCAGTGCAAGTCTTATCCAGCTCTACCAGCTGCAATACCAGGCACCACAGAAGCCTGGACCAGGGGTTGTGAGCTTATGGTAGTTCCATATACAACCACTTTAAATTAAAGTAGAAATTCTAGAAAAGACTTCCTGCAGGAGAGAGCATTTTTGATGGTCTTTGAGGAATAGGGAAAATGAATATTCTAGAAAAACATGTCAGTTTCATTAATTTACCAGGAAAACAGTACAGGTCCAATAAATATTTTTAGTTGAAGTAGCACCGGTTTACAACATTGTATGATTTAGGAGTATAGGCTTACACCTCCTCGGAAGTGTATTATCACACAATGCCTGCAGAGTACAATAACCTCCACCACAGTCCTCTGGATCCTCTCTGCCCTTTGCTCCCACCACCGCCTCCCCACGCCATCTCTGGTAGCCTCAGCTGTACTGTCAGAAGCCAAGCATTTGTGCTTTGTTTTGTCTGTTCCTTTTGTTTCTTTATATTTCACATATGAGTGAAATTATCTTACTCCTTCTGACAAGATTTCATCTTTTTTTTTTTTTTTTTT